>NW_027325361.1:25954516-26434503 GCF_036924035.1 Leuresthes tenuis
ATTGGTAGGTGACTGGTCATAAGATTGGTAGGTGACTGGTCAATCATAAGATTGGTGGTTCAATTCCTAGCTTCCACAGGCTGCATATTGAAGCCAAACCCCATGTTGCCTACCAATTTGTCCATATGTGTATGAATGCAGAGAAAGAAGCACTGATTAAGATGTGTTGTGTGAAAGTGGCATGTAGCAGGGGTGCTGATTTATGTTTCTGCTGGTGGGTGCTCACCGTTATTGCATGACTCGTTGCTATTTTTACACGCTCTCTTTCACAAACACATAGTCCACACACTGGTGATGCATACGGGAAGTTAATGTCAATGTAACCCAACGCAAAAGGCTCCGATGAAGACAAAGGAAAAACTAAATCCACAATCCAACAGTGCAAACCTCACAAAATACTTTGTTTTTTTGCAGCATCGTAGTCTATCAATGGGTATTTACCTTTCCAGCTAGCTTGAAAAGTCTGACCTTTTTTCTGCCTAACATCTGCACTGCTACTGTCCTCAGGTAGACACAATAGAGTTCTCACTGGAAGACGGTGTCGGATCAGTGGATATTTTTGCCATCTTTGTGACAAATTTGTCCATTTGTTGGCCAAATCATCCACTATGCTAGTTTAACAACAGGTTGACGTCCAACCTTTTTGGCGGTTTATCTGACATCACAACGCAATGCATTGATAGGTCGCGGAGTGGTCATTAGCAAATCAATGACAAATGTAGGCTGCCTGACACATGTGGGTACTCAGGAATCTCCGTGGGTGCTTCGAATCGGCGCCTATAGCATGTAGTGTTAGAGTGCTTTGAGTGGTCAACTAGACTAGAAACGTGCTATACAAGTACAGTCCATTTACCTCTGCTTTTAATGTTTTGGTTAAATGTTGAAAATTCACAGCTTAGGCAATGTTTTTTTTTTAACCCTTAAAATCATTCTGAACAGACAGTAAATTGTTAAAAAAAAATTACAAGGTATGAGTTATATTAGTAAAGCTTGTTTACCACCAGTTTACTATTATTCAGTACCGACTGGAAAACTTCAAAGACGCCTCCTGATGAATTTGTTATCATTAAAGTTAAACCAATGTTATCTTTGGCATCTGGGGTCATTACAGTTCAGTCTTCTTCTGTATTCTTATTTCATCTGAGGAGTGAGGTTAATCTCCTGACAGGAATTGTATGATCTGACATTCCTAAGAATTCATTCAAGTTTGACTGCTCACTGCTTTCACTTTTTAATTACCACTATCTTATTTCTGCAGGAAAACAGACCAATATGAAGAATGCTGTACAGCTAGCTATATTATATACCACTCTTCAATAAATAATCAAATAAATGTAGTATCCCTCCTGGCATCCAAATTTCAATCGACCCTTAACAAATCAAGCTCCATGTTAAAATAAAATGTGTTTGGGACTTTGTTGCCAGTACAGCCATTAAATTGCCCATGACATGCTTTCCCATGATTTCTGGCTGATCTGCAGTGTTAGAGTTGTGTATTATCACCCAAAACATTTCCCACAGCTAATAATATTTTTTTAGAAATGTTTTAAAAAAGGAGGTATACATATGTTTTTGCATCTTTATGCAGAAGAAACTACTTTTAATTAGTGATCTTGAACTTTTTTTCCAACACCCTTTTCACTCTCAAGTCACGCTTTAGGGTTTCCTTTTATGGTCAAATTCTCTCAGGAGCACATGCCCATGGTTGACAGAGTGGGTACGTTATCCGTTACGAGTGATTTAAAAGCAAATTAATTTTACTTTGCTTCGCAGATGTCTTCAAGAAAATGTGTTTCTGGTTGTGTGGGCAAGTAGACCCTTTTCAGCTTCTGCAAAGATTCTGCAAGCTTTTTTTCGAATGTCTTCACGGTAAGTAATCAAATAAACAAAAAGATGTACGTGCATCTGGGGCGAGAGACAAGCAACACCCAGGACAGATCACCAGACCATCACAGGCAACACAAAGATACAGCCCAACATGCATGCTCGCACTTATGCTTACAGTCAAGAAAATCATTGAAGCATAACTTTAAAAAGAAAATTAAATTCAGTTAGTGATAACTAAACTAGTTATTAGAGCCTTACTGATACTATAAACTGAAAGCAATTCAAATTTCTATGACATAGAAAATCACCAGTATACCAGCCTATATAATATATACATCCAGGCTACCACAGTATCAGAGTTACACAGAAAAGGGAAAATAAGGAGGTCACTGCTTATTAACTATATAGCAATGCATTTAACAAAGTAGTCACTTACTGTGAAGACGTTCTTCACTCAACACCATTCACTTAGCTGGGATATGAACTTTTTTATACAACAGTCAACCACGACATCAAAACCACTGACAGGTAAAGTGAGTAAGAATGCTCATCTTATTTCACTGCACCCTGGATCCTGGCATTCAAATGAATTTTGCTTTGAAAATTGCCAAAAATCATACTTTTAGCAAACCAATAACAAATAACATCCCAGTAGAGCTAAAATAGAAAAACTTTTACAGCTCTATTACATATCCATTTAAATGTTAAACTGATATATAAATAACAAAGGTAAGAAAAAAACAACAAAGGTGGAACTTAGAAAAATCAAAGTTAAAGTCTTTAGTGTAATACAGTGGACAAATATTATTTCATCCAGATGGTTAAAAGCATCACTGGGGATTCTAGAAATGCCTCGAAAACTTTCACAGTAACCTCAGACTCAAATATCTGAGATGTTACAGGAAGAAAACTTCCAATTAGGCCGATTATGGGGAAGTCAGAGGCAGAAAAAAGGCTATTTTATCAACCACTGCTCAAAACAATGCATTTCATATATAAATTTATTGTTGTGTCATAATAAAGGCTAAGTATTTAAGGTATTGAAAGTTAACAGCTAAACTGTGACATTTTTTGGCTAAACTGTCCCAATTTAGCCCGAGAGCAGAGGGCTTGGTCGTTACCTATAGTTTTCATTTTGCCAGGCTGACTGTTCTGCCCATACTGACAAGTGTTAGCTATTAACTGCAGGTACACTTTGACGCAGTTGAGAAAAAACATGACGTTAAGGTACGACTACATAGTTGCACCTTCCTCTCTATCAGTATGTTATTGTAATGGTCCCCGCTGTATTGCACGTTAACCACGCACGAGACGTCCCTGCCTAATGACAGCACCTGACAGCATCATTCAGGACGGTGCGCGGCAGGCTGAAACACCTACCTCGGTACGACAGACTGTCAGCAACTTTGTTCTTTGGCTCTGACAGCTAGCGCCTCTTCCACTGCTTGACTCGCCATTTTATATTGTCGCACGTTACGCTTTTGTCCAGGAGAGAGGGATGTTCATGGTGGGAGGAAGATAAGAGAGCGTCACCTCAACCACACGCCGACCTCTGCTTTTCATTTTGGCTTCACGCCAATCCGAACAAACACCCCGCACCTCAAAGAAACTTCATTATGACGATGACGCAACGTAAAATCCCCAAATAGGAGACAACTGAATGTGACTCTCAATAATTTGTGGGTTTGTGAATTAAGTGACCTTGACATAGTTAAAGATTTGAAGTGGCTTTATCAGAATTGGGTAACCCACAATATAAATTAATATTTCAGTTTTGTATTTCAAGTCATTATTATAAGGCAGGCTACTGAGTGATGTGGCTCAGTAGCTGGTCTGAGTGCATTATTGCTCCCTTTGGGTTTAATTAACCACGCCAGTGTCCTCAGCCATATAAGCGTTACGGAAAGTGTGCAGTTTTGACTTTTACAATTGTTCAAATGAATGAACGAATGCGGTTTTACTGGCGAGGATATGCTACTGTTTTATATTTAATGTCCAGTCGTTCTTGTACAAGTAAGGCAGTTAGCATTTAAATTGCAGAATAATGATGTAAAATGTATGCTGAACATGCATTATTTATGGTGGTATTTATGGTGTTGTTCCTGTGTCCACTGAAAATTTTTTAAAAAAGGGAAAAAAAATCGTGGCATCACCAATGTTTTATATTACTTATCATCAAACAATGCAGGATCTCAGACATCAGGGCTCAATTAAGGCCATATCTTATTACTGCTGTGGTGCACTGTGGAGAACTTACTTGGAGCTGATATTTGTGGTAATTCTCATTTTCATGTATATTAAATATTTATTGGATTAAGCAAACAGCAAACAAATCTAGTTGTGCATATTGCTCTAGTGATTGCTATTATCAACAAGAAATTGTCTGCAGACAAAAAAAAAATCTTTAGATTTGTTGAATATTTATAGAGTGGGCATAATGTGACTTATTTATTTTTACTTAATTATTAAAAGTGTGGAATGCAGGTCGTTAATCATTAATGATGATATATTCAGAAACTGTAGGACATAAATGTTTGTGCTTAAATTTTCATCCACACCATGCCAGTGTGTATTAGTTCTTGGTTTAGGTTCCTATACTTTGGAGTTTTTCTTTTCTTTTTTCAAAGCTATTTCCAAGTCACTTACTGTATTTGTGCTCGCCTTGCTGTGATCTGAGCTCATCATCGCACTCACTAAAATGACAGAAAACACATAGCAATTTCAAGGAGTGCGTTGTCTTTTTGTGTGTGAGGTATAGGGATTGACACAATCCCTCTGTTTTCTGAGCATGAAGTAATTCTTTTAATGGCCTGCCAACAGCGCACTCCGAAGTTTGATTTTGCTCAGCGAAATGAGAGCAAAAATCTTGAACAATTTATTATGCTGTTTGTGCCTCGCTTCACTAGTTATCGCCTGCAATTTATTTCCTACCTTGGGGTACTGCAAGCCATTTTTCTCCATTTTCAGTGGCTCACTTTTTTTTATCTTGATCCTGTATGCTGCTGACTAAACTCCTGCCTCCAGCCATAATGTTGGAACATCACAGAAAACTACATCATTATGCTGCAGCTGGTTAACAAAGAGAGGCAGAGAATCAGTTTAAATCTCAGGGCAAAAGGCAATGTGTGAGTTACCCAGTTCACTAACTCAGATGTAGCAGTAAATATATTCTCTCTCTGGTGGCAGGTGAAGTGTCTCATTAATGAAGGCAGTCTGAATTCAAGGTTACCACCTGACCACTGCATGATATTTTAAATTCTATTATTTTCTAATACTCTGGCTTCCTCCCACCGTCCAAAAACATGAATGTTAGGTTAATTGGTGTCTCTAAAAATTGTCCTTAGGAGTGAGTGTGAGCGTGTCTGTGGTTGTTTGTCTCATTTGACCTGTCCAGGTTGTACCCGCCTCTCGCCCGATGACCACTGGGATAGGCTTCAGCCCTCCCGCGACCCGTCCGACGGATTAAGCGGGTATAGAAAATGGATGGATGGATTTGTTTTTTGTGGCATGTCCAGCAAAGGAACTGGGCAACCTGCACATCTAGAAAGACCCATCAATCCAGAAAGTTAGGCCATACACAGGTTTCAGAGCAGCATATGCTTCCATCCAGATTACATGTTTTTCCAAAACCCCCTGAATATTAAAAAGACCCACTTCATTTAAATAATGCAGCAACATCTCTTGAGGTGACTTGGCAGGTAAAGTATTCTGAAGCATTTTCTTAAGTTGGCAATATTTATATGTTAGATGGGTTGTTGTTTGTTTCAGGAAATGCATACATGAAATAATTTAGTGTACATGCACTTGTGTATTATTGTAACTATTGTCCTGAGCTGCTGCCTGGCCAGGATACTATTGTATGAGAGATCTTTTATCTCAAGAGTCTCATCTCGTGGTCAAATAAAAGTTTGTATAATAGTTTTGAAAGTTTCTCTGTCATCTTTTGTCTCTGCTGCCCAAAATTTAGACTCAGAAAACATAATACAGGACTGGGTGCTCATATATTTGTGATGCTGCCCTTTTCATATCCAACTTAAACAATTGCTTGAGTTTTTCTTTCATTATCTTATAATAAGGTTGTGACCTCCAAACCTCCCTCTCATCCTGGCAGTAGGACAAAATGACCACCAGGTGGCAGAGAAGCCTGCTGTGTCCATATCTCATATGCCTTTTTGAGTCTTATTAACTACCATTAAATCACTGCTCACAAATTGTATTTTGATATGCAAAGTGGTTCTTAAATGTATATTATATACTTTTTAAAATTCCTAATATCAGTAAATATGGCATATTAGAGCTTTTACTATTCTTAAGAGATTATCAGGCACTCATTGCCTGTGTGCTTATGCAGGGTTTGAGCATTATCAAATATTAATTCTTCTAAACTTGCTCTTTTAAAAGGACTTCTTTGATGTTGATGTAATTTTTCATCAGCTAAGCACATCTCACATGGTGGTATCTTTTAGCAAGCACTGGGCCATAATTCATTGATGAGCCAAGTGTGGAGCGCAGATGTATTCTCATCCTAATTCTTATGCAAGATCTTAAACAACTCTCAGTTGTGGCACGGGCAGAATAGAGTGCTCAGCTGCCGACCTCACACAGATTTAAAGGTCTAAATCAGGGGTGAGAAGACCTGATCTGCCAGTACTTCCTTTTCATCTAAAATGCTTTAGAAACTCCTACAAAGCAACTTAAAAAGTGTTGACATTAGATTGAATTAGAACACATTTTTTTGCAAGTGTCTATTTCTGTTAGCATTTAAGAGTCAGAGTGACTATCTATTTTGTCACGGTAGTGAAATAAACAAGCACCTCTACTATTTTGTATAAAGAAAAAATATCATGAAGAATATTAAAGCGACAATAATAGCATGATTTAAGGTTATTATTAAACTATTCATTTTTGACAATCATGGCCCCTGGAGTTTGGGAACACATTAAAGCAAGCAAGTTAAACATAATTTGCAGAGACGAAGCCATCTTATCAGCACTCTGCTTTCACTTCCATGTTGCCTCACTTCAGGGTCTGTATGTTGCTAATAAAAAATGGGGAGACCTTGGGCAAGAAACACAGGCTGATTAGTTTTGTACACTGGAGACAAGGCGCTCTTTGGAGTCTGCGATGATATTTGTTTTCTTCTCTCAACATATCTGAGGAAGAGAATTAAAGGGAATGCTTAAAGTTTCACCAATGTGTTTGTTCTCTTCAAAGCAGAGAGAAATCTAGTGAGTCTGGGTCAGATGTTGCATGTGCTCGCTCATTATTTCAATAAAGCCCATTTTGCCTTGTGTGATTGCTCCATAAAGAGAATAGAGGATGACCTCGGCTCTGTTGCGAAGTTAACGCTTTTGCACAAAAGAATAACAGATGTTAGTTTGGATAACAGCGAGGTTGCGGCAGGACCGTCTCATCTGCTTGTTATCAGTACCACCGCCTCGAGTGGACTTGATGAGTCCACCACAGACTGTGCCCCCTGGAACATACTTGAGTTAGTAATCACACAAGACAAACGAGGCTCTTCTGTAAAGTTTGCCACTAATAGGATAATTGATTGACAGTCTTTGAGCTTTCATGCTGCTGTATTATTTACTGCTGAACTTGTGTGCCGCAAACTCTTTCAATTTGATTGAGAAAACAAATGGCTTTAAGGGCCACACAGTCATAGGGGAAATCAAGCAATGGTACTGTTTTAATAATTTCCCAACAGAAAAGTTGGATCAACAGCCTGATCTCACAATGACTGAACACTATGAGTGATGTTGTTGATAGTGATCGGCTATTCTGTAAATTTCACTCCAGTTGGACATATACAGATGTTGACATCCAGCTGGCTGCTCTGTGTCAGTTGCAAAATCACAAAATTAATTGTTTCTTTCAGATGGTAGTTGTCCAGGAGTTTAATTTTATTATTGCTTGGATTGTGGCAGTATGCTTGGAGGTGTCGGTCGGCGGTTCTCCCAATCTTTGGCACGACAAGCACACACAACAAGCCAAGCATCACCCTCTGCATCCAGCTGCTGGCGTAAATGTACCTCAGTACTCCAGACTGCATTGTAAAGCTGTGGAATGCAAACTTTTGGCTGTGGGACGCAGTCTACACCCCTCCACACACTCACTACAAAAAAGTGTCAGTATGTCCTGGAGGGGTTCATTCAAGTTCAAGTTCAGATGCATTCTTTTTTTTCTTCTTCCCTCTTTTTTTCACAAGCTATTTTTGTCAAGATCCACTTTATTTTTGGCAAAACCTGTTACAGTCGACAGCTTACATAGAGCGAGACACCCGTTGAGATTCAGTCTACGTGTTAGCGAAGTATGTTTTCTTTTTTTTTCTTATCAGATCTGTGGTGCAAACAACATGGTGTGTAGTACTTAAATGTAAAAAGAGAAATAAAGTCCTGTTATCCATAGAACTACTACAGTATACTGTATCAATTCATACATGAGCTCCTCTCCTGAAAAAGTAAATTTGTTTCCAGTTTTGTGGGTATGATAGAAACCACCTGGCAACATTAGATTAACTGTTCTGGTTAAAATGGCGCCAAAAAGCCCAATGTTAATACCAGCAACACACTTCATGATATTAGGATGACCTTAAGTATGACTTCAAGTAAATCCACAGACTCTTGTTTTAAAATTGATCATTACATTGTTTTAAAATGGACTTTCTGGCATCTGATTTGCATTGTAAAAAAAACGTTATTCCCAACAGAAATCTGTAGTTTCTTAGACTGAAGAGGAGATTTACAGTACCGTTCACCTTTGTGCTACAAATATGTCGTATAAGATACAAATGGATCATTATTGCAAGAATAGCATGTATGTTATAATTTGCACCTGAGGAAGCATTTTTTGTCTTTCTTTAGTAGCATTTTACATGCACCAGAGGGTGCTGCAGCTGAACAAATCCATGTTAGTGACCCAGTCAGTCAATGTTTACCTGAGCAATACTGTTTTTTCAAAAATATTCCTTTCCAAAAATATAGGTATAAAAAACACCAAATTTGAATTAGGCATGGAACTGCACACACAAGTAGGAGAAATCTGATCCAGCATCACTCATTTGCCAATCTAAAAATTCAACATGTCATGCTGATGTACTAGCTGGCCAATATGCAGTCATTTGAAAAATAGGATGTTGGTTCTAAAGTTGCATCGGAATATATATCTAAAACATGATTTTGTCCTTGCCAAGTCTTAAAATTAGGTAGACAAAGATGAACAACAACATATGACTAAAACATTGTGTCATTATTTACAAGGAAAAAAACTTTTGAGATCGCACCACGGTATTTCACTCAGGTTGAGGTCTGGATTTTTACTGGACCATTGCAACATCTTGACTCTTTTCTTTTTCAGAAATTCTGTTCTAGATCTGTCACTGTGTTTGGGATCATTGTCCTGTTGATGACCCGGTTTCAGCCAAGCTTTGTCTGTCGGACAGATGGCCTCGCATTTGATACTATAATACTTTGGTATACAGAGGAATTCATGGTGGACTCAAAGATTTTTGGGTGCCCACGTCTTGTGGCTGTAAACCAAGCCCAAGTCATCCACCACCCTATTTTTAAACTTAGACCTTATTTCTTTACTCCTTGCTCTGTGACAGTCAACTAACTTCACACGGAGTTTGCTACTACTAGTTTTGTGCAACATGGCAGGAAATTTATCAAATTTTGACAACGTCATGGACGTTCTTACCGGAGTGATGAGCTGTGCTGCAGCCATGCGTGTCGATGAAGTGGTCCCAGTAGAGATGTGCGTAGAATTCCCTCCGTTAGCTGCAAGTAGCCACATGGCAGTAGCTATGAGCTAACAGAGCAATAGTACGCGTTCGTTCATTCATTCGTCTTAAAGTATTGGTGAAATAAAGACAGATAATGTCTTATTAAGAGGCTGCATGTCTTAGCCCCGTTCATCCGTTATATGGATCGCGAGTTATCTAAATAGCTTCCGAAGGACGCCAACTGTCGCCAAACTGTTCTCAGTGAGTAGATAAACGTATTTCATGCCAGAAATAAGGTCTAGGTTTAAAAATACCGGAGTTCCCCTTTAATGGGGTTTCCACTCCAGGAAACACTGGTAACTGGTAATGTTTTCAACTTGTGAATAATGTCTTTTATTGTAGAATAATGGACTCCAAACCGTTTGGAAATGGTCTTGTTACTTTTCAGATTGAGGATGAGAAGCAACTGCTCCTCTGAAGTCATTGCAGATGTGTTTCCTCTTTGACACTGTGTTAACACATATGACAATCATAGACAAATAATCAAGTGCATTTGACTTGCAACACCTGGCTGCTTCTTATCCTTTTACTTCGTATAGCAGTAAGACTGTTCTTAGTTTTTCATCCTGTGCTTCTGCATTTTGACTCAGTTTTTGTTCAATAATTATTGACATAGTACACTTGTCATGTGTTGCTGATCATCTGAGGTTATAGTTATCTATCTTTAAGAACCGGTAGGACCAGATAAGTTTTTTAAATGTTTTTTCCTATTTCATTATGCCCTACAAACCTTAGAATCGAAAGAGGGTGTACTTTCTTTTTATTCATGAATGCGAATAGTCTACAACTATTATCATGACAAACTGCACCAAAGCTGAAAATCATATCTGAGCACTGAAGTGAGAGTCATATGGTGCGAACGTTTAACCATGCTTTATTTTGCTGGTTACATTTAGCCATTTTCACTTTTGGTGTCTTGTTTGTCTGAAATGTTTTAAGGGTCCTATGAAAATTAACCCAATTCTTCAAAAAAGTATTGGAAATAAAAATACATATACACATATGATAGCGTTGGGTATCCTGAAGCAGATTGTGACACCATATCATTTTGCCCCTCTGTTGCTGCATTAACTATATAATGATTGGAATGACTTTATCTGAGGTATACAAAATATATAAATAAATGTACATATGAATAAAACACTTCATATTCTATGAATAACACAATACATTTGTGTGTGTGGGTCTGTGTAGATGCATGTACTTTCTAGTGATGACCTAGTTGCATAGATAGTGCACTGAGAGCAACACTGGCAGTCTGCCTCAAAGAGACATGTTGTGTGTCTTACCAGTGAACCAGATATTGTAGGATAATCTGTAGCTATTGTTTTTATATTTGTCTGCTCTTGCTTTTGCTTCATGTTTGCTTTTTAAATGCATTTTCTGCATTGTTTTTCTTGCTTTTAGCTTTTGTTTTTAATGATCTATTGTTCCTTTAATGTATTTCTCTTGTAAAGCACATTGAATTGCCTTGTGTATGAATGGTGCTATATAAATAAAATTGCCTTGCCTTGCCTTGTCTTATCTCATCTTATTGTTTGTCCTGACAGAGCTAAAAATGAAGTCATCGTTAAAGTCAGTCACCCCCTGATGATCTTTCTTTCCTCTTGTGCTGGCATACACACTCAGAGCAATCACTGCAGACTCTTCTGTCAGTCTCCATGATAAGTTACACTCAGCACTCATCACCTTCAGTTCCAGGTGGATTTCGATCACTCATCCTCTGGGAAAGCTTCTTCAGTCTGACGGTTTGTCTGCTGTCTCTGTCCCTTACCATCCCGGATATAACACAGAGTGTGCTTAGCTTAATGTTGTGCAATACTCTACTGGTTCAAGGCCAACACAAATGTTTTCTGCCTCTACAGAGTGTTAGCGCAACTCTCTACAGTGCCAATGCACACAACTCCAGCAGCAGCAGAGACCACTCTTTGTGCCATATGTAATAACTGGGAGCTTTCTCTGAGCAGACAGGAACAAGTGATGGCTTCACTACCCTGTTCTAATGAACAAATCTAAATCAGTCAATCAATAAACGGATGCTGGTTTGTTTGTGTTGGAACATGAGCCATGCTCCTCCCTAATCTTTCATTATGCAGATAAATAGTGACTGCTGTTGTTTTATCAGAAATTATTACATATGAGGTGCTGATTGATGCTACTCCTATTTACGGAAGTGATCCACAGCTGACTGGATAGAAACAACGGTGTTACTCCAAGAGACAGCAGAACAAGTCTCCCAGCAGGCTTCAGGGGAAACAGAGGTAAATTGCTGCATATACTAAGAATAACATAGTCCCAGCTTTTTTCTTTTTCTTTGTTTC
Source organism: Leuresthes tenuis (assembly GCF_036924035.1). Taxonomy (NCBI): domain Eukaryota; kingdom Metazoa; phylum Chordata; class Actinopteri; order Atheriniformes; family Atherinopsidae; genus Leuresthes; species Leuresthes tenuis. The sequence continues at coordinate 25,966,451 of NW_027325361.1, forward strand.
TGTAGCCTGAGATGATGCCTGAATATGATTTGGTGTCAAATTAAAAGAAAAACTAATTAACCTTGGCATAGATTTTCCAGGTCTCGGTAAGCCTACAGAGCACTGAACATTATACTTTTCACTTTGTGTGATCAGGATCAGAGTAGCAATTCTAGTACTTGTTGTCAAAGCCCTGTTAAGTTCAAGTTAGTCAGTCAGGTTCTTGCAAGCTGTCATTTCTAGCCAAGAACCACTGACTTTAAGGAAGAATATACTTATACAGAATATAGACCAAACTGCAGAAGTATCAAAATAAAAAAAAACTTTAAAACCGAACATACATAAAACATGAGACCATCTAATCATCTCATTAATTACAGGTTCAAACAGACACACTTATATTCAGTCGTAACATTCAGAGACAGATGATCCTGATTAATTTGTTTAAAGTTTGTTGGATTTATTTTCCTATAGCTTCATAGGATTCGGGTGATTTTGCAGCTGATTTCATGCTAAGATGGCAGCATATTTTGACGTTCTTTCTCCCAGTTGAGTGCAGACTTTATGGATACGTAGAAGGAATGAGTCTTGGGATAGAAGACAATAATTTTCTTTACTTTTCTGACGGATGTAAGTCTGTAGGTACGAGCTGGGTATAAGAGAGGACAATGGAGGCCTGCCTGAGGATACAATATGCAGTGGTGCTGAAGAGTTTGTAAAAGAAAGGTTAAGAATTAACCTTGTATGATCTCAAGTGAGAAGAAAGCTGAGACAGAATTGAGAATTTGAAAAAAGTGCAGCAATTTTTACAATTACTTTGACTTTCCACCATGCGCCTACAATGTCTCTTCGTTAAGTTGTTTGAATTTAAGGTCTTATTCATGGCATTACTTGGGCTTTGGAAAGCTGCTGTCACATTTAGATCAGATCAGATCGGGCGCTGTGAATGGCTGCCCACTGCTCCAGTGTATGGCATCTGTCTTTATGAGTGTGTGACCCTGTGCATGTGCATGTGTGTGTCAACAGGTGCCAAACTGGATGGGTTAAAAGCAGAGGACAAATTTCGTGTGTATGCATGTATGCATGACAAATAAATCTGATCTTAATCTTAAATCAATCCAGCAGCACAACATCTAAAACATTTTTTTGAAACAACACATTTAGCATTGTTTTGTTTGGAAAAGAATGGATGTCCTTGGAGAAGTTGCTACCTTGAAGGCAGCTTTGTCAAGGGCATTGATACCCAATACCATCACAGAGCCTGGCTTTTGGACTTGTTGTTGTTAAAAGTCTGGATGGTCCTTTTTGTCTTTAATAAGGAGTACATAGCATCTATTTCTTAAAAAAAATATGTTGAATATTTATTGGTCCAATCATAATTCACACTTCCACTGTGTGAATGCATTGAAATAACTGTTTTTCAAACAGTGCCATCAGAAAGATCAGAGATCGCTGGTGTCCATTTTAGACTTGCAACCTGGCCTGTTACACAGTGAAATTCTCCAGATTGCTAAAAAATATATTCAATAATATTTTGCACTGTAGAGGGAGAAATATGCAGTACATTCTATCATTTGAAGAACATTGTTTTCAAATAGTCAAAATAGTTAAACAAATTAGTTGACATACTGAAATCCTCAGTCCTTGTTTCCTCTAAAACAATGATTTTGTTTTTTTTACCAAATGAAGACTAGAAACATCTGTTGACATCACCAGTCTGAAAAAAACATTGTATTCTATTTTACTACATTACCATCCCTAATTTGACCTTGTAACACCTTTTTTTTGGAATGTGTTGTTGGCCTGAATCACTGAATCAACTAACTTTTTCTGAGTTGAGATTGAAAGACCCTCCCCCAACTTTCGTTGTTACAAGAGCAAAAAATGCATTAACTTTACACAGCCTCTCATCCTTTTTTGAACACATCATTTAAGGAATGAGACTGAAGCTGACAAAAAAATGTATCCCCACAGGGTAATTTGAGAACATAACGTAATTTGAAATACTTTTACTTACTTTTGCTGTATTGCAGTGTTGCCATAGTGAGTATGGTAACTGTAAGAGGGCTGTTATTTTGTACCAACATATTCCAGTTTAGGTAATGATGGCAGAGCGTGTAGGAGGGTAAACTTGCTCCAAGCTTAATCTGCTATGATAAGCCTAAAGTCTCCAGTTTTAGGAGTATAAACAGTTTTCAGTCGGGAAAAAAAAAAACGCAGACAATAACTATGACAGTGAAAGGTTGATGTAAATAGTTATGTTTACAAGTATCTGTGGCTGATCAGCTGACATCCACAATGACCCTTTCACCCAAATGCAGTGCAGCCAGGAGTCTGCAGCACTGACAATGAATTATGCTTGTCTGTCCTGTCTGGAGGAGTCTCCGCTCCTCTGCCAGGAGTTCCCCCTTGGGAGTCTCTTCCTCCACACATCTGGATCACTGATATAATTTTCTTTCTCTACTCCTTTCTCCAGGATTATTAGAATTAATCTGCAGTAAAACATCTGTGATTCCCACTTTATTTCTCCATATTTTTTCCACTTTTCCCCGCAATGATTTGGTGTCTGCTCACTGAGCTTACAGCAGGCAGCCAAGTCTCTCCAGGCCACAGATGTTTTTGCTGCTCTGCATGGAAGAGCAGGTGTCTGCTGGACAGCAGGTAGACTACAGTTTGTAGTGGAGGAGAGTCCTAGGAATATGCCACACCCTAATTCCAAGCCATGAAAATCATAAAAGTTGACAGACGTCACATTCACAAACCCAGAAACACTTTCACAGTGGGTTTTTTTGGATGTTAATTTCATTCAGACCATATATCCATAGCAATTTGTGAAATAATAGTGTTCTGAAGCTCACTGAAATGAGTTCTTCTCCTCAGCCGTTTCCTGTTTACTTGGCTGAACGTGAGGATACATGTGACAGTAGTGTGTGAAAATGAAGATAGCTGATGCAATTCCTCTCTCTAAGTCACACACACCAAAATGGCTTCAACCTGGAAACATCTGGCTCAGATAAGACGTGCAGCATGTGCACATTCAAATCCCAACAACAACCCACTCAATTTACAGTGCGACACAGATCTCCACCAGTCAACTTGTTAAAGTGTATGATCGAGCAGCTCTCTCCTCGCTCTTTGCAGAGAATGTCTCTAACATTCAAACAAGGTTCAAGGAAAATGTGTGGGGGACATAGCAAAGACCCTAATTGTTGACTGTGGCTAATGTAATGGTTTAAATATGCTTTATAAAGTTTTTTTTTTGGGAGGGGGGGGCGCTTTTTTGTGTGTTGGCTGCAGTTTTGATCACAACACAGCTTGAATCTTAATGGTTGCCCATGTGATTACGTTTTCCCGTGGGAGCTGAGATTAGGTGCCCATGTGGTGCTACCACATGAGCTACACTGGCGTCATTAACCACACAATTTATTGCAAAGAAGGTCCCTTTCCATCTTGAGGCCACCTTAAGCATGTGGTCTGCATTTTTACACAACAAACTACATTTTCTTGGCAGATGCTGAAATCAGACTCAAGTCTGGGATGCAGACCTGAGCTACACTGGTATAATGTGCAGGCAGGCTAAATTCTGTTGGTAAATTGTCATGGATATATTTTATCAGTATCAGTCCCACTTAAATACTCTTAATCTGACCATCCTGGACAGATAGTATCTTTCCACCAGGCACAAATAAGATAAAGAAAACATCCGAAACCATTTCAGCTGAAATATTTTTAAGTCCTTCAGGTGAATTACTAGGATATGATAGAATATTCTGTAATTTGCTTTTCTTTCTTAAATTCCTAAAAGTGAATTCTATAGAGTAATATAGATGTTATAGGTGTATAGGACATATATAAATGGGGTGGCTGTAGAGGAAGAGCAGGAGGAAGAGCAGTCGCCCACCAATCGGAAGGTCGGCTTCCCCAGAATACATGTCGAAGCGTCCTTGGGCAAGACACTGAACCCCACGTTGCCTCCCAGTGTATCACTGGGGTATGAATGTGTGTGTGAATGATTAGAAAAAGCACGTAGTTAAGTATCTTGAGACGTGCTGTATGAGTGTGTGTGAGTGGGGTGAATGCGGCATGTAGTGAAGCGCTTTGAGTGGTCAGTTAGACTAGAAAAGCGCTATACAAGTACAAGTCCATTTACCATTTAATATTAAAAGGACATTTATTTTAAAGAGTTTACAATAACATATCAGGAAAGTTGAAAGTTTGATGCTGTTCGTGAAACAGGCTCTCCATTTGTGAGTAAGTGATCACTGAAGCCTCTGGATCAACAGCAGGGAGAGAGATGAAGCACAGGAGTGATATATCCATCTCCTGGAGGGCACTGGTGGAGCTCTCATGGGACTAGAAACTCCCCAGTGGGACAGCTGTTAATCTATCAAATCAAATTGGACTGTTCATGGCTCCAGAGAACCCACAATGCCCCAGTTGCCCATTTATGGTTTTGTAAACCAGTAACACGGGTTTACACATGTTATAAAAATTTTAAAAAGTAGTTATATTATTGCCATTTTAGTTCACGGATGACTGAATGTTCTTTTTATTAATCTTTTTTACATGGTACAATATGTTGTAGTTGATTCAAACATATTTTTTAAGAAAAAAGTGTTGGTAAAATAATGGAAAAAATTAAATTTATATATATTTTTTTTTTTACCACTAATTTGTATTCCATTCATAGCACAGGCATGTGCATGTAAAACATTGCCATCACTCATTTCTTGACATGATGGATACATACTATCATGTACAAAAGTACATCTTGGTTCAACTCTAAGACTTTACATATGTGGATATAGAAATAATTAATCTGGTCCATCAGGCATGAAAATAAGGTAAATGCAATTTTAGATTAACAACAACACATGACATATTACACAGTCATTATTTACTTAACAAAAAGCAGTGTGTGAAAAACTGCTCGACTCAGCAGCTTGTAGAACCACATTTAGCAGCAATACATTCAAGGAATCACTTTCTGGATGAGTTATCAGTCTTTCACATCACCGTAAAGGAATTTGGCCCATTCTTCTTTGCAATGTTGCTCCAGTTCATTGAGGTTTGGGGGCACTCTCTGTATTTCAGGTTTTGGCTTGTTTAGTTTCCTCTTTAGCTATATGCGTCTCTCTGTGTTGAGTAACAGCCATTCAGAGTGATCTATCTCGCTGACAGAACCCAATACCATCAACACGTTAAATAGGCCGAAAATGGTGTCATCACAGTCTGACAGAGCCAATGGTGCTTTACACTCCAATAAAACATGCGACATGCGACTCTGCGACACTCCTGATAGCCAACCGTGAGCTATCTGTATGGTTCCTAAGGGTGGCAGAAGCGCAGTGGTACCTGCATAGGCTAAAAATTAACCCTAGCTGACAGACTAGCCGCTGAGACATCCTGATCTCCAGCGGTTCCAGAGCTTCACCTGTTGATGTATTTACATCATAAACATTGACCAGCTATTCTGATTGAGAGAAGAAAATATGCTCTCTGGGCAAGGTTCCTACCTCCTTCTGTCATGTTAGATTTGAGGCAGACTGGATGCTATATTGACTAGCTGTTAATGGTAAACCAACTGATGGAGAGGCTGATCAAGAAGCTTTCTCTTTTTATCATGATCAAGAGCATCGACCAATGATCAGGCAGGTGGGAAGCACAAAGTTGTTACTGTGGAAACATAAACAATAAGAGTGTAATGTAGTTACAATAACTCTTAGTTTATTTTTTGGTTCCATGTCACTTCACTAACTCCCTGTCATTTCAGATCCTTCCTTTCTTCCCTGCCATGCTATCAACTAATTTCCCTCACCTGGGTTTCCCCACCCATCTCCTCCTTCACCTGCAGTCCATTTTCTCATTAGTTTCTCGGTATATATATACCAGTCCATTTTCACTTGATCCCTGCCAGATTGTCTTGTGTTGTATTTTGCCAAGCTCTCCAGCATTTCCAGTTCTGCCTTCTTGTTCTGACCCTGTTTTGCCTGTTTTGGACTACGAATACCTGTGTGCCTCCTGGTTTTGACTCTCCCTGTTTTTCTTGGACTAAGTAAACTGATCTTCACTTGCAACTCGCCTGCTTCTTTGTTGTGCTTTTGGGTTCTCTTTTGCCGGCACCAGTGACCGTGACAAAGAGAAATGTGTTCCACATGACTGTGCCCCTTGTGTCAATCAAATGACCATTCTGGCAGACCACAGTGAATGTTCGCCAGCATCGACAAAATTTTAGAAAAATAGCAGAGTCACAGAGTGACTTCCAGGTAAAATGATAAGAATATAATTGTTATCTTATGTTACTTTTAGATAGAAAGTGGGATTAACCTTTGGCTGCTTTGGAACTATATCGATAGCATTAGTTAATATTAAACTTCTCCATAACCTTTATCAGTCGATCTCTACTTGCAAAGTGGTACAAAATGGTAAGTGTGTGAGGTCATGGGCCGATCCCAGCAGTCTAGAAAGCTCATTTAGGTTGACATTTCTGCAACACAACAGACAGACATCATTAACATAACACCAAAATGGTTATGTCATCATATTCTTTTAGTGATGCAGGCCTTAGATATTTTAATGGGTTTTAACAATGTTACATTAAAAAAAGCAACATCTTGAGACAAGTATTGTAATACAAAGCTATGCTTTTATTTCACACGTATAATGGAGGTAATCATTGAACAAACAACAACATTAAACAAATTCAAAACCAGGTAAGTTTGGTTTTCATGGGATTATATAGTTGTCTCATTCTGTTGCATCCAAATCTAAATTCTAAATTCAAAAGCAGCACAAATGAGGCTCACTTTGAAAATTTTATACAGTTGCTGTAACTTGAATAATTGTCAATCATCATAAAAGCAGTTACGTCCAACCACCGCAAAAAAAAAAAAAACTGGGATATGCTTCACCCGCCCACTTCTGTGCAACTCCAATTTGATGCCTTAAATCTCACCCAGATCATGCAGTCTCTACACTCCTATCAAATTTAATACTAAGTCTATTGAATATGGAACACTAATTAATGTAATTTTCACCAACAGACCTAGAAAAAACACATCTGCAGTTTTCTATCAAAACGTTAGTGAATCTGTTAGAGTTTTTTCTCTCTCTCTCTCTCTGTCTCTCTCTCTCATATATATATATATATATATATATATATATATATATATATATATATATATATATATATATATATATCAAAAACGCTTTAGTCCCTGGATTAGCACTGAACCGTCTGAGCTGATCAGTCTAAAATACCTGCTCTGGCAATAATAACACATCCTTACATTTGCCTAATGTTATGAAATCTGAGCACATCGTAGTTTCAGATAAAATCACCATGGTGGATCATTTCAATAAACATTTGAATAAGTCTGGTCATGCCTTTGCTATTACTACTCCCATTTCTACTACCAGCCTTGCTGATTCAAGTTCAAATATTGATCCCTCTCTACAATCAACTCCTATTTCTGCTTATAACTGTTTCAGGAGCACAAGGTGCTTGAGGAGCTACTCAAGCTGGAGCCTCACAAATCAGCTGGACTTGCCGCTCTTGATTCCTTCTTCCTGAAGTTACCAGCACCTATCATTCATCTGTTTAACCTGCCCCTACAAACTTGTGAATTCCCCCAGGACTGGAAATCTGTGGATGTCACCCCTCTCTTTAAGGGGGATGACAATCTAGACCTAAACTGTAACAGGCCTTTCTCCATCTTGCCTTGCCGCAATGCCTTCATTAAGAAATAAGTCAACAAACAGCTGACTTACTACCTGGAATACCACAGTACTCTTACCCCCATTCAGTCTGGCTTCAGAGCCAGCCATGGATATATCTCTGCAAATCTTAAAGTGTTAAACAACATCATATCTGTCAGTGACAATACAGACTATTGTGTGGCTGTTTGTTGATCTGGCTAAAGTCTTTGACTCTGTTAACTGCAACATCTTACTCCGCAAGGCTAAAAAATATAGGTCTTTCAGAGGAATCTCTGCCATGGTTCTGGCTATCTGGCATGGTTCAGAAGTTACATTTTTGGTCATGTACAATCTGTGCAAGCTGTGGGTTACCAGTCTGATCATCTGCCCCTATCTATGGGTGTTCCTCAGAGTTCTATATTAGGTCCAACCCTATTCAAAATCTATATAAACAACATTATCCATGCTTCTGGTAGTTCTCACATCAATTTCTATGCCGATGATACCATTCTGTACACATCTAGCGCAAGCATGAATTCTGCCCTGACTTCCTTGCAACACAGATTCAACAGTCTCCAACATGCCTTCACCAACCTTAACCTTCTATTAAACACAAACAAAACCAAATTGATGATTGTCAACCGTAACTTATCTCAGACTGTCTGTCATCTCAATATCTCCTCCTTGTATGTTACAGCATTACAACTTGTCAGCTCCAACTAGTACTCTATTTAGGTATCTGGCTTGACAGTTCACTCTCCTTAGACATTCTTATCAACGTGTTGATGTGAATTCTCCTTAGACATTCATATCAACACATTACTTTTCCTTTGAATTTCCCTTTGAACACTCATCATTGTAATCTGTATTCACTTGTTAACTGGGCATCTCTCCATTCCTGCAGGTTGTTGCATTATTACCAATTCATTTACAAAACTATAATTGATAAAACCCCTCTATATCTTTGATTACTCATTACTCAACATTTCCAGCAGCAAACGGTAATTACACTCTCGTAATTTTATCACCACAATCATTCCAAAAGTCTGCACTTCCTTTGGTCATTTCTCAGTCCAGTTTTCTGCCTCTAATGACACAGTTGCAAAAAACACTAAAGCTTGTAAACACTAAAGAACATAATGTATTTATTGTGTGGGAGAATTGTCAAGTTTTTATTTGTTTTATGTTTTAGATTAAGATCAGATTTATTGTCATGCATACACACAAAATTTGTCCTCTGCTGTGACAAGGAGGTAGACTGACACCCCTCCCCACACCCCTCTGAGTTGTGAGAGAGGAAATTGAACTATCAACCTTCCAGTTATTGGATGACCCACCCTAACAGCTGAACCACGGCTGCCCCACATATATAAAGTAATCATGTAATCATGTATCGTGTTTCATGTTTCATGTATCATGTAATCATGTATCATGATTGTTATTTGGAATGTGCCCTTTGCTGGTGCCTCTTGGCCAGATCATTTCATAAATAGATAATCAGTCAGCATGAAGACAAGGATAAAATCCTTAATTTCAAAGTTCACTATGACCACTACATATAGAAATACAGCTGGATAAGATGTTGTCAGAACACAGAAAGATAACTTTGATCAATGTCGTGCCTTCTGCAGAAGTTAGGCCAAAATGGGGCTTAAGTAGCAGTGAGGCCTCAGACATTAAGGACTGTGGGAATACAACAAATGAAGTGCAGCAGGAAAGGGAGCAGAAATACAACAGCCTTCATACAGTTGCTCTGTCAAGGTTATAGAGTAAATGCTTTGTTAGGAGGAAGTAGCAGGAGTTATGAAGGATGTTTCCTTGACAGTACAAGGTCATTGACAGAACTTGGAGTTGAAAAACCCTGTCTGCAGATCACGCAGGCAAACTGAATATGATCATTGGCTGCAGTCTTCTGATTCTGATTCTGATTCTGAACATTTCAGCAGGCTAACTTTGGGCTAGATTGACACGTGTATCTGAAAGAAAGATGCCTTGCAGAAAATTAGGAAATCATTAGCAATAGTAGAGATAGACAAACTATCTATTGTTGAAAGGCAATGCTTTCTTTCAAACCTAAATCAGAACTCATAACAGACAGACGGAAGTCCTCTAAAGACCTTGAGGAAAAGTTCTGGCATTTTTTAAGAAAGTTTTAACTCATAAATCTTCAAAGCTGTTTAAATGGCAAGAGTCACTCAAAATGGTTGGTTATATATTTGACCAGGAAATGCATGGAAGGAGAATTGTATTATTGACCAAAGTAAGTACAGAAAACATTCAAGACATTCTGCGGCTTCTGACACAAGTGTAGCCTAGAGGTCTGTTTCACAAAAAAGGTTTAATGAAAACTCTGAGTTTTCCGTTTCACAAAGGGAGGTAACTCAAACCAGAGAAAGACAGGTAACTAGCCTGTTTCAGAGAGAGAGGTAACTTAAACTCTTGGTCAGTTACCGTAGTAACAGACTCTATAAACCAAACCTGGTCGGGACCAGGTTTTTCACAGTAAACCTCGAGTTTCTCTCTGTCTCCGCCCTCTTTCAGCCACACACGCCATTTGATTTCCTCATTCATTCAGTCAGCAGGTGAGTTTTGGCATAGCCTAGTTCTTCTAGAAGTTCTGGAAACCCATTAGGCACAGTAGGAGGTGACTTTTTTCATGAACATGGCATGTCCTTTTGAAAATGATCCCGTGGATGAAGGTGCAGCATTACTGCACAGAGAATTAAATATTCGTCAGGAGATGGTTATCAGACCACGCATAGATGTTTTAGCATTTCCAGACATTTATCTTTTTGAGCAGCACCATCAGAATCTGTTGGGACAAAAGAAAAAAAAAGACATAACTAACAAATAAATATTTGAATGAATAGGCTTTAAAAATATATCTATAGGCCCATTACAAGGTACTTGTGTCTTGTGGGGTGGACTCAGAGGATGAGCTCCCTCCAGGGATTCCCTCAGCCACTGGCCTTCCAATATTCTGGCTTAGGGTCAGCTCCTCTGCTTCTGTTAGAGGTGGCGGTGCTGGGCCACCACCCATTTTACGGACATGCCTTCTTTCTGTTGGCTGAGTTGAAGTCTGTGTTAGTTTAAATAGGCTTAATTATTTAACAGAATATGATATAGATTAGAAGACATTTGTGTGTGTGAAAACAGCATTATGTTGGGATAAAACAACTGTACAGTCAAAAGTTCACTTAATATTTACTGTATTTTCCGCTCACCTGATTATAAAGCGCACCTCAATTATGGGGTCCATTTATGTACTTAACCCATACATAAGGCGCACCTGATTATAAGGCGTACTATTACATAATGTTCTCTGATTGGTTTATCGCTGCCAGCACACGTAGTGTATTCCCCCTGTGTCAGCGGGAAATGGTCCGACGGTCAAGGACAACATCGTCGGTCGTTTTTACACTTATAAACTTATAAACTGCACATCGGTCTGCATCACCCATCTCAGACTGAAGAACAGGCACTCACTGGGACATGGGCAAAAGCATTAATGATGACACGATTCAATTGCTAAGTATGAGCTCGATACAATCTTCGCCCCATTCAGAGTGAGTGGCTGGGATCTGCCTAACCCTGGATTTATACCGAACGCAAAGCGAGTGACGGAAGTGGCCAGTTGCCTTTCATTTCCAATGTACGAGAGCCAAAAGGAGCAGCAAAAGTGAATGTAGCAGTGAGCAGCACGAAGAGAGAGCGATGAGTGATGCGGAGGGCGGTGGGTGAATACTCGGCGCTCCCCACAGTAAGTTCAAAATGGCGGTATCCGTGACAGATTTTGGAATCCAGTGCACACATAAGGCGCACCGGATTATATGGCGCACGGCCGATTTTTGTGCGTCTTATGGTGTGGATATACGGTACTTTAAAGTGTAAAACCTGATCAAAATTAGGTGCCTCCATGTCGAGGTCTTACCTCTTTGACCAATGTTTTTATATTTCATCTTAAGCTGTTGCCAAGTGCACTTCTCCCCTGCGGGATTGCACCTAAATGAAATAAATGAATAGGCTACCATTCAAGCAATTTTACCCTGTAATATTATTGTGATTGCAAAGGAATACATTTAAACGTACAAACTGACCTGAGCAGCAATGTTCTCCTACGCCATCTCCCTCTCTTTTGCAGCTGCAGCTGTGTTGCACTTCTTTCTAAAAACTTGTTGAAACTCGCTGTATGAGCGCATTAAGATTTCCAATTCGAGGTTGGTGAAAAACGTAGTCCTCCTCTTCCCTGTTGCCATGGTGACTTGTCAAATCGGGGATCCATTGAATCTGGCTTTTTAAAGTTGTGGCGCACGTGCTTAACTCAAGGTGAAACTACTCAGAGTTGACAAATCTAACTCAAATCAGCATTTCTGGACCTGGAAACTCAGAGTTTTCTATCTCTGAGTAGATCAGCTCAGAGTTTAGGATTAGACTCAGAGTTTGATGAACCTGCTTTGTGAAACAGACCCCAGTTTACTGCACTTTTTCTTTAAGTTAGATAATGGTCATTCTGTCAGATGACACTGTGGTAATAAAATCATGATTTTATTAGAGCAGAAAAGCAGTCTGGAAATATTTTAAGCGAGCACACTTTGAATCTTTTTTTTTTTTGGCTGATTATGATTTCACAATTTCTGATGCAATTAGTTGTCTGGCAAAAGAAATACAAAAAATATTTGAATGAGAGCAGCTTTATTGTGAGTTTTAATATATATTAATATACATGTATTAATATACATTTACTGTTTTTACAAAAAATTTTTAAAAACATGGAACTCCAGAGTCATTCAACCCCCAACCATATTATCTGGGTGTGTTAATCCAGCTTCGGGAGCTTTGATTTCATTCAAACAACATGTTTACATGCAATTTAAAAGTCCAGTCTTGGTCAGACTGTTTTTTCTTGTAAATGTTCTTTTTGAATATGAGCAGCCTTTGTTGAGGGCTGCCACACCTAAGCCTACCAATTGGTTCTAATTGGTCTTAACTTTTGGGTTTTGGCCACCCAATGGATACCTTACAGCTTGACAAGATGGATTGTTATTGTAAGATGGATAGAGTAAAGTATCGATCCATCTATTTTTGTTGCTTATTTGGTACAAGCAACCTCCCTCCTGGGTCTATCCCGAGACTTCATCCCATTAGAGATGTCTGAAACACCTCCCCTCGGAGGCATTCAGAAGGCATCATGACAAGATATCCAAACCACCTCAAGTATTTCTGCTTTGTCAAAATAGATTTGATTCTTGCTTGTATCTAGTTGCATAAACCATTGTTATGACTATATTTAAACCCTAAATAAACTAAAGCATTCAGAATTTACTAAAGACCACCTTTTGTCTTTAGTGGGGGAGGGGTAACTGGGTAATGCATTAGGAGATCAACCACTGCCTGTGTGTCTAGTAAATCTCAGCACTGCCCAGCAAGGTCACAGTACTCTACTCAACATCATATCCATATCAAATTTATAGCAGCACTGAGGTGTTAGAATGCCAATAAATCCCCCTCATTATTGGAAAATGCCGAAAAAAAATTAAAAGTGTATGCGCATTAAACCGAACAGCTGATACAATCAGTTACATCTGGTGGCCTGGGGAGGTCTCACAGGAGCAGAAGAATGTGTGGTGTTTTTGATGAATGTCAGCTTTAATCCTGTGTATGTGACATATTGATCATGAGGGATTTATAACATTGAGATGTACACATAAATCTGAATACTGCATGCTTAGTTAAAACAGGGCTTCATGTTTCTCTTTCCTACGTTTTAAGGGTGAAATTATGTGCAGCTGGGCTCCGGCAAAGGACAGCAACCTTCACAAAAATGTGAGACCTAGAGCTGTTGACACCTCCATAAACAGAGGTCCTTGTGAATAATTAGTTTTGGGTCCTAACCCCGACTGTTTTTACTATACTGACCATATAGGGTGTAGACTCTTTCCAGGGCAATGGAGCATGGCTGGATCTGCAGAGTGGGGACAGTACTGTTTACATCAGAGCAATCAGCCTAGCAAGAGTTTTTGTAAAAATCTCTGGACTTTTTTCCAATAAATTTAGCAGGCCTGCTGCCCCACTAACAGCCTCCAGTAAAAGTAGAAGAAGCAGTGATCTCAGTGTGAGAGGTGCTCTGTCTGCATGGAAGAGTCTGTTATTAGGATTACCAGATGAGATGAGAAGTCCTCAGGGAGTCTTTATGGTGATGTGTCTGTGGAACTTATCTCAGCCCAGCCAACATAACAGGCCCCTTTTAGGGATACCTTCATACTTGTGCTCTGCTATTTTTCTTTGCCAGTCACAAATCCAAGATTAGTTCCATATTTGTCTTTCAGCTACCCTGAAAACAGATATCAACTTTAACCTGCACACTGCTCTTGCTAAGCATCTCTCTTTCAGACTGATTCATACCACGTTTTAGGTTTGTTTTGCTAGCAGCAACCACTCACTAGCTCTATTATTCTATCCTGTTTTGGGGAATAGAAGCAGATAGGTAGCAGATAGATCTCCACATATATTTGTCACAGCAATTAATCACTCTACTCTCTAAAGAAAAGAGTCAACAACGAGGAGAAGCGATTCTAGTGCCCGTCCACACGAGTACGCAGCCTCACCCAATATCGTTTTGAAAAAAGTCTCCGTAAACATGGCGTCGTTTCCAAAAATATCTGCGTCCGCACGGATTCACTGGCAACGACCCAAAACGCTGTAGTACGTATGCCAGGCCTGTATGTGACGCTGCCACACCAATACACTAAAACCGGAAGAGAAGCTGTGGAGCATGCATATAAAGGCATAGACATATAAAGAATCTTTATAATGTCTATGTGTAAAGGTAGTACAAGCTTGTAGTCTGCCATTGTTGTTGTTGTTATGACCATAGACATTATAAAGTTTGGAAAAATACAAGTACAATGGACTTTTTAAACTTTTATTCTTTATATGTCTATGATTATGACGTGTCTAGCGGTCTTGAAGATCTGAGGTTAATGGTAAGAGAGGTGGGGCTTATACGTCATTGTTTCTGAAAAATCCACTTTTGCTGTCCACACGACTTCGGGCTAAACGGCGTTTTAGGATTTTTCCACTCTGGGACCTGTTTTCAAAAAATACCGGTTTCACACCTCGAAAAAGCCAGATCCGTCTGGACGAGAGGCCCAAGTATTTATGCGGATTCGACAAAAATGTTCTCGTGTGGATGGGCCCCTAGAGTCTGTTGGGGCCCTAAGCAAAAATTCCCAGGGGGCTCTTCCGACCAGTGTTCATCACCATTATGTTATAAATAATCTGACACTGTGGAGTTTGAAGAGAAAGAGATGGTGTTTCGGTAAGTCTCTATTATTTATTCTTCTCCTTACTCCACTTAAAATAAAACTGTAAAAACTGACAATAACTGACATCAACTGATAGAACATACATTTTGTTTTCATGACAACAACCGTTGTCATGGAGACCAGAAATAGAATGTTATTTGTGTGTGCGTTCTAATTCATCAGTGTCGCCACACAGCTCCCCCCAGAACACACATAATAATATCCCAAGTCGCAACATGCATAAACCAGCAGAAAAACAAACAAACTACAAAACAGTGTACATTGCAAAACCTCAAGTACCTGTTGGGCAATCTAACTTCCCTACCCCTACGACTATGCCTAATAGACTTTAGAGGTGAGGGAGGAACGGGTAAGGGTAAAAGCCTAACATCAGGAATAGGGCTGGGAGGGCGGCCGCGGCGGGCTGGGCGAGCCAGCTCAACTGCGTCATCCTGGAACACGTGAGCGGGTTTCAAACGATCCACCAAAACTCAGTACTGACCAGTCCCTATCTCGATCAGAAAATACTTAGGCCCCACTTCCAGTACGCGAAAAGGACCATCATATGGGGACTCCAGGGGAGAACGGTGTGCATCATGGTGGATAAATACATATTTGGCCGACATAAGGTCCTTGGGAATGTATGATTGAGGAAGGCAGTGGTGCGCTGCCACAGGTGAGAAAACTCTGGCCTCGCTCTGTAAACCAGACCTCCCTGTGAAACTAGGGCCCAAACCCAGAACACTAGAAAGGAACTCCCCTGGGACCCTCAAAGACTGACCTAGAACCAACTGAGCAGAGGAAGAGTGCAGGTCCTCCTTAGGAGCAGAGCGCAGGCTTAACAAAACCCATGGCAACCTGTCGACCCAGCTACTGTCAACTAAATATGCACGGAGAGCAGCCTTCATAGTACGATGAAACCGCTCGCACAGTCTGTTGGCTTGTGGGTTTTATGCAGTGGTCCGGTGAAGTTTGACCCCCAAGCTCCCAGCTACCGCGTTCCACAACTCAGAGGTAAACTGGGAGCCCCTATCAGATGTCAGGTCCAAAGGAACCTCGAACCGCGACACCCAGAAATAGATGAAAGCCCGGGCAACCTGTGATGACGTTGTGGATGACAGGTGAACTGCCTCAGGCCACCATGTGGTCCTATCCACCATGGTCAGGAGGTGAGTAAAACCTTGAGATGGGGGAAAAGGGCCGACTAGATCGACATGAACATGTTCAAAACGTCTGTCAGGAATCAGAAAGGGCCCTAAAGGAGCTTTAATGTGACGTTGTATCTTTGCACGTTGGCATGCTATGCACGTAGAAGCCCAAGTTTAAACGTACTTCCTAAGGCCGGTCCACACAAACTTGGCACCCACCAGCTTAACTGAAGCTTTAACCCCAGGGTGTGACAGGGAGTGAACAGCATCAAAAACATGGTGGCGCCAAGCAGCCGGAACCACCGGGCGTGGCTTGTCCATTGAAATGTCACAAAAGAGTGTCACACCGCCATTCTGAAAAGTGACATTTTCCAACCGCAAACTAGACTCGGCTGTGCGCAATGCCTGCATCTCCAAGTCCGTCAGCTGGTCTGCAGCCATCTCAGCATAATCCATTCCCAAATGGACAGTGGCAACCTGGGCACGCGAGAGGCAGTCAGCAACCAAGTTGTCATTCCCGGCAACATGCTGAATGTCAGTTGTAAATTCGGAAATAGCAGAAAGTTGTCACTGCTGCCACGCTGACCACGGTTCAGAGGTTTTGGCCATAGTAAACGTAAGGGGCTTGTGGTCAACAAAAGCAGTGAAATCTCGGCCTTCCAAGAGGAACCTGAAATGGTGTGTGGTGAGGAAAAGGGCCAAGAGCTCTCTGTCAAATGTGCTGTACATGCTACATAATCAGAAGCATCAGAGATTAGGGTGATAGGCGCTGCAGGGTTGGGATGGGTCAACAAGGTGGCGTTGGCAAGCGCTGTTTTAGCTTTGTCAAATGCCTGTAACCTCTCTGTGGTCCTGGTTACCCTTTTCGCCTTTTAATGCTTCATACAAAGGGTGCATAATGTGGGCAGCTCTAGGAATGAAACGGTTGTAAAAGTTAACCATGCCCAAAAACTCCTGAAGAGGTTTCACAGAGGAGGGGCGGGGTAAGGCTAAAACTGCTTCTACCTTGGTAGGGAGTGGCACAGCACCCTGCTGTGACACACTATGACCCAGGAACTCAATCTCTGAAAACCCAAACTGACATTTAGCAGGATTCACAAATAATCCATGTTCAATGAGGCACTCAAACAATAGGCAGAGGTGTAACCTGTGCTCCTCCACTGAACTACTTGCCACCAGTATATCGTCCAGATACACAAACAGGAAAGGCATATATCTCAGAGTCCTCTCATGCACCTGGTTATCAGTGTGGATTCAAAATACTCGATACTTTGCATAACTTTCCTTGCGCAATTCTAGTTGATAATCTTAGGGCAATTTGTCAGTACATCTCTAGTGAGAGTGCCAATCAAGTGATGTCATGAGTTATTGGTATCATACTCAAGCAGTAAGACTTTTTGGATTTTATCAGCTGTCATCTGCACACAATCTAAATTAGTTATCTAAAATTCTAAGTTTAATGTTTTTCTTTTATGTGATCTTGTTTTGAATTGTTCAAGTCACAGATGTCGGTCTTTCAAACCCAAAAGGAGACGAGCAGAATTTTGTCTGTGGTGCTCGGTGCACAGAAAGAAGACTTTCAGAAGTTCAGCATCCATTTCCAGAGGTATGATTTTTCTTTGTGGACATTCCTTTTGCAAAGGTGCCCACTGCTATAGTGTACTGAGGTAACAACATGTGAAAGCCTTGGTATGACAACATGTTTCTGAGCCCCAGGGCTGCTGCAGGCTTTGACATCCAGTTTGTGAAATTTAAACTGAAGACTCCCACCTGATCCACTCTGAAGCTGTTAATCTGCTCTGTCATAACAATTAGACTGTGCGGCATTTCATCACTCACAACCTTTTCATAATTCATGAACATGATGACAAGGATGAGGCTACTTAAATTTCATCATTAGCTATAATTAGAGGCCTGTGTTTCCATTTATGATCATCAAAAATTAAGTGTGAATTTTTTATTCATGTATCATTGTTTCATGGGTCATGAAATCTGTATTAATTCAGAATACAATTATATATACATGAACATATTCCATTAGGACAGTCAGTTTTCTAAGTGTGTTTTAAAGGTTCTGGCCTTCTCTTCTCTGTGTCAGTAAATCAGCGTTCCTCTTCTTGCTATATTACACTTTATTCTTAAACTAGACCTCTGCTCCATTCACCTTTCAGTACTCTCTCACGATGTGAGGGTAATTTCTACACATAGTCTGCACATCTGTTTTTGCATGACAACTTCCACTGGTCAGCTGGGGCTACCTATGGACCAACCACAGGAAAGGTGTGTATTTTCTCTGGTTATTAGCTGAGGGTAGACATCTGGTTGTAGTTAGAAGTAAGTACTTGGACCTGGCTTATTTTGTTTGGTTGCAGTGCAGATTTGAACTCTGGAGGCCTATGTAGGTGATTCTCTGCTCAAGATCCTGGATGGAAAAACAAATCTTATTAGAGTTCGTGCTGCCCTGGTCTTACTTGTGCTGTGTGTTGCTCGTGTGCACTGGCAGAAAGGGGAACTGTGTTTTCAGCAAAGTAAAAGGAAAACTTAGAATAAATCAGATTTCAAGAATATATATAAACTTTATAATTCAATTAAATTCAATTCAATTTTATTTATATAGCGCCAGATTACAACAATTGTCATCTCAAGGCACTTAAGTAATATAGTCCAATTCAAGCCAATTGGAATCCAATTCATTGTAATCATAATCCAATTAATTCATATAGAGCCAATTCAAAAAATTAATATCCTAGCTAAGGAAACCAACAGATTGCACCGAAAGTTGTCTTCAGTCCAATCTCCCGTCCTGAGCGTGCCTGAGGCAACTGTGGAAAGGAACGACTCCCTTTTAACAGGAAGAAACCTCTGGCAGAACCAGACTCAGGAAGGGTGGCCATCCGCCTCGACCAGCTGGGGTTTGAGAAGACAGAAAAGAGGGAAAAGAAGGGGGAAAAACACCATAACGCCATTCAAAGGATATCTGTTGGAACAGGGAAACATACGTTAATAACCACAATAATGTCACATGTACATAAAATCAATTGTGAAATTAAACAGGGGGAAAAAAGAGAGCAAAGTGAGGAAAGGTGTGACAGATGAGGTCCCCCAGCAGTCTAAGCCTATAGCAGCTTAACTATGGGATGTTTCAGGATTACCTGAGCCATCCCTAACTATAAGCTTTATCGAAAAGGAAAGTTTTAAGCCTAATCTTAAAAGTGGAAAGGGTGTCTGCTTCCCGGACATTTACTGGCTGCTTATTCCACAAGAGAGGGGCCTGATAACTGAAGGCTCTACCTCCCATTCTACTTTTAGAAACTCTGGGAACAACAAGTAAACCTGCAGTTTGGGAGCGAAGTGCTCTGTTAGGAAAATACCTTACAATTAGATCTTTAAGATATGATGGAGCTCGGTCATTAAGAACTTTATATGTGAGAAGAAGAATCTTAAATTCTATTCTGAATTTAACAGGGAGACAATGAAGAGAAGCTAAAACTGGAGAAACATGATCTCTCCTGTTAGTTCTCATCAGAACTCTGGCTGCAGCATTTTGGATCAGCTGGAGGCTTTTCAGAGAATATGTGGGACAGCCCAATAATAAGGAATTACAGTAGTCCAATCTTGAAGTAACAAATGCATGAACTAGTTTCTCTGCATCACCCTGAGACAGGATGTTCCTGATTTTAGCAATATTACGAAGGTGAAAGAAGGCAGTCCTAGAAACCAGTTTTATATGTGCGTCAAATGATAAATTCTGGTCAAAAATAACTCCAAGGTTCCTCACTGTAGAACTAGAAGCCAGGGAAATACCATCTAGAGTAACTATATAACTAGACAATTTCTCCCTGAAGCGCTCAGGTCCAAAGAGAACAACTTCAGTTTTGTCTGAATTTAAAAGCAGACAGTTCTGAGTCATCCAGGTCTTTATGTCTTTAAGACAGGCTTGTAGTCTGACCAACCTGTTGGTTTCATCTGGTTTCATAGATAAGTACAGCTGAGTATCATCAGCATAACAATGGAAATTTATGCCATGCTGTCTGATAATGTTACCTAATGGAAGCATGTATAAAGTAAAAAGAATCGGTCCAAGCACAGAACCCTGAGGAACTCCATGACATACGCCAACATGTGAGGAAGATTCTTCATTTACAAGAACAAACTGGAATCTATCAGATAAATATGACTTAAACCAGCCTAATGCAGTTCCTTTAATCCCAATAACATGTTCAAGTCTCTGTAACAGAATGCTGTGATCGATCGTATCAAATGCAGCACCGAGATCCAACAGGACAAGCACAGAAACAAGTCCGCTATCAGAGGCTAAGAGGAGATCATTGGTAACTTTCACCAGTGCTGTTTCTGTGCTATGATGCACTCTGAATCCTGACTGAAACTCTTCAAACAGATTATTTCTATGTAAATGATCACAAAGTTGAACTGCAACTATTTTTTCAAGAACTTTAGACAAAAAAGGGAGATGTGATATAGGTTGATAATTAGGCCAACACTTCTGAATCAAGAGTAGGTTTCTTAAGTAAAGGTTTAATTACAGCAACCTTAAAAGTCTGAGGTACATATCCTATCAACAAAGACCGATTGATCAAATCCAATATGGAAGTGTCAATTAAGGGGAAAACCTCCTTGAACAGTCTGGTTGGGATTGGGTCTAACATACAAGTTGATGGTTTAGAAGAGACTATTGCTGTTGTTAGCTCAGAAAGATCAACGGGACAGAAGCTGTCCAAATACAATTCAGGTTCGAAAGATACTTCTAAAGCTGCTCTACTTCATGATACATCAGTGATAATAATGGGAAGGATTCCATTAATCTTCTCTCTGATAGAAACAATTTTATTGATGAAGAATCTCATGAAATCATCACTGCTGAGAGTTAAAGGAATACATGGCTCAACAGAGCTCGGACTCTTTGTCAGCCTGGCAACAGTGCTGAAAAGAAACCTGGGATTATTCTTATTCTCTTCTATCAATAATGAATAATAAGCAGTTCTAGCTTTACGAAGTGCTTTCTTATACGTTATTAAACTATCTTTCCAGACTAATTGGGACTCGTCTAAATTAGAGGAACGCCACTGTCTCTCCAGCTTTCTTGCAGTCTGCTTTAACGCACGCAGCTGTGAATTATACCAAGGAGCCAACCACTTCTGACTGATTACCTTCCTTTTCAGAAGGGCAACATTGTCCAGTGTTGTACGCATTGAAGCTATAGTGCTGTCAACAAGAGAGTCAAGTTCTACTGGAGTAAAATTTAGGTAGCCGTCCTCTGTCATATCAGCACATGGCAGTGAGTGCTGATTACAGCATTCTCTGACAGACACCTTCTATATGTAGAATTCTTCTCAGAAACCGTGTAGTCAAGTAATGTAAATTCAAAAGTTATTAAAAAATGGTCAGACAAGACAGGGTTATGAGGGAACACTGTTAACTGTTCACTCTCAATGCCATAAGTCAGCACAAGATCAAGGGTATGATTAAGGCAGTGAGTAGGTCTGTGAACACTTTGAGAAAATCCAATAGAGTCTAATATAGAATTAAAGTTAATATTTAGGCTGTCATTTTCAACATCTACATGAATATTAAAGTCACCCACTACAATGACTTTATCTGTACTCAGCACTAACTGGGATAAAAACTCTGAGAATTCAGAGAGAAACTCAGAATAAGGGCCAGGTGGACGATACACAACAACAAACACAAAAGGTTTTTGTGATTTCCACTTTGGGTGGGAAAAACTGAGAATCAGAGATTCAAAAGAGCTAAAACTAATCTTGGGTCTAGGACTGATTAGTAACCCTGATCTGAAGATAGCTGCCACTCCTCCTCCTCTGCCTGTGGTTCGAGGAACGTGAACATTTAAATAGTCAGAGGGAGTTGATTCATTAATAATAACATGATCCTCCTGCTGCAGCCAGGTTTCTGTAAGACAAAATATATCAATATGATGATCACAAATCAAATCATTCACTAACAGAGACTTCGAAGGGAGAGATCTAATATTCAGCAAACCACATTTAATAGTTTGATGTTTTTGTTCAGTTAAAGTTTTTGTTTTAAATTTTTTTTTTTTTGCACAAGAGGATTTGCTCCTTTTGTGTTTTTTGATTGGGGGGGGGGGGGGGGGGGCAGCATCAGGTGGGAAGCCGCAGAGAAGTGTGTAAGACTACAACTATGTTTTTGGATGACTAATAAATTCGTCCATATTTCTAGAAATAAGAAGAGCTCCTTCCAAAGTGGGATGGATGCCGTCTCTCCTCATCAGACCAGGTTTTCTCCAGAAAGATTGCCAATTATCTATGTAGCCCACGTTGTTTGCTGGACACCATCTAGACAACCAGCGATTGAATGAGGACATGCGGCTAAACGTGTCATCACTGGTCAGATTTGGCAGGGGACCAGAGAAAACTACGGAGTCCGACATTGTTTTGGCAAAATTACACACCGATGCAACATTAATTTTAGTGACCTCCGATTGGCGTAACCGGGTGTCATTACCGCCGACGTGAATAACTATTTTACCGTATTTACGTTTATCCTTAGCCAGCAGTTTTAAATAGGATTCTATGTCGCCCGCTCTGGCCCCTGGAATGCATTTGACTATGGTCGCTGGTGTCGCTAATGCCACGTTTCTGACTATAGAGCTGCCAATTACCAGGGTTTTCTCCTCAGCGGGTGTGTCGCTGAGTGGGGAAAATCTATTTGAAACGTGGACAGGTTGATGGTGAACCACGGGCTTGACTTTAGGACTATGACTCCTCTTCCTGACAGTCACCCAGCCACTCTTAAGTCCCGGCTGCTCGGGATCTGCTCGGGGACGACTAACAGAGCTAGCTACGCTAGGTGGCTCCGCACTGACTAAAGGGGCCTGGCTCGCTATCGGGTTTCAACAGTGCAGAGCCGAGCTTCCAATTCAGATAACCTTGCCTCCAAAACTACAAAAAGACTACATTTGTTACATGTACCATTACCACTAAAGGAGGCAGAGGAGTAACTAAACATCTGACACACGGAGCAGGTGAAAGCAGGAGATAGAGGAAGAGAACTGGTAGCCATGCTAAGCTAGAGAACCCGACACACTGCTAAAAAGTGAAAAATAAAAACTAAAGATCTGTAAGAGTGAGTGTTAGAATATAACAAGTATGGGATAGAGTTAACTATGCAAGATGCGAAAATTATAGGGAGAAATAACAGATTATTAGTAGTTCAAGAGGAGCGAGAACTGTCACAGTGCACACACAAAGCAACAGGAAGTGATGCAATACGTCTTACCGCAAAGCAGTATCACGGGTAAAATGGGTAGAGCTGCATAGTTTTTAGATCATGCATTCCACATCAGACCAATGAAGATTTGGCTTTCTTTTGAGTATCTGACTGATCTGGAAGGAATAGTGCTTATAACCATAAACCATAAATAAAAATAAAAGAGAAAACTTTTACTAAAAAACCAAAGTTCTTGGGTCATAAAATAATCTGCAATGTCCTTAACTATTCAAATGTTGAAAGTAGGACAGTTTATTATTTCATGGAAAACATGAGCTCATCTTGAATTTGATGGGAGCAACACGACTCAAAAAAGTTGGGACAGCAGCATGTCTCCCACCATGTAGCATCCCCTTGTCTTTTAACAACAACCTTTAAACTTCTGGGAACGGAGGAGACCAGTTGCTGAGCCTTTGGGATGGAAATGTTGTCTGATACAGGATTCTATCTGCTCCTGGGTCTTTACTTTGTTGTATTTCAAGGTCAAAGATGTATCAAAAGTTTTCTGTTGGTGAAATATCTAAACTGCAGGTAGGACAGTCCAGCAACCAGACTCCTATTTAAAAAGTCTTTTTGCTTTTGTAATAGATGCAGTGTGTGTGGTTTGGTATTGTCTTGTTGAAATATGCAAGGCCTTCCCTGAAAAAGATGTCATCTGCATGAGAGTATATGTTGCTCTAAAACTTCTAAATACCTTTCAGCATTTAAGTGCCTTTCAAGATGTGCAAGTTGTCTAAATTCCTAATAAAGCTACTCTCATTCACATATTTTTCTGTTTCTTTTGTTAAATGGCTAAACGTGTCAGAAATTGTGATTGAAAATCAGCGCACAAAAGTCATTTTCACACATAAACACCACAGAATTTCAGAACAAAGTGAAGACATTTTGTTCTGGATGCATGTTTCATAGCAGGAGACTCTGTTAGAGATGCTCTCTTCAGGCTGGAAATACAGTGTGGGTGCAGAAGAATAGGGGTTGTCAAGTGCGTGCAGGAGGCAGCACATGTTGCAGAAATTACACTGCGTTTTCTACAAAACATTAAGAGAATAGCAGATGAGGCTTCTTATAGTATTGATATGAGCATTGCATGATTCTGTATGTATCACAATAGAAGGAGCGGGTGGAAAGCAGCATACAGCTCAGCAGAAAGGACAAATCCTCACTTGCACGCAAAACAAACAGCCACAGCAAAAGCTCTGGAATATTTGCTGATCCATTTGTGTATTGTCTTGCCTGCTGATGTTCTGGCCATTAGCCTTCTCATAAGCTCTAAAACATCTTCAGACTTGACTCCAGACTGTTGTTCTGTTCAAAGACACAGAGATACAGGAGGTCATTCCTGCCAGCACCAATAACAATGCATTCTGAGAATTTATAATGATTGATAAATATATATATATTTTTAATTACTGCAACAAAATAATTTCACTTTGGGATCAATAAAGTATTTTCATTTCATTTCACTTTCCAGCCAAAGGAGACAGCTGAGTTGGTTCGGGCATTTGGTTAGGATGCCTCCCGGTCACCTCCCTTTGGAGGTTGTCATGCCTGTTTTTTATGTAGTTTTTTTACTGCCTGAATGGCACACATATACATGCATACATACACACACATGTACGTGTGGCCATGTCCCTTGCACGCAGAAATGTCTCCAGATTCTCAAAATCGTTTTACAATATTATGCACAATAAATTATGGATGATTCAAGGTCTTTGCAATTTTGCTTTGAGGAACATTATTCTCAAACTGCTCCACAATTTGTAGATGTGTTTTTTTGCAGATTGTTGAACCTCTGCACATTGTTTCTTCTGAGAGACTTTGCGTCTCAAAGGTGTTCTTTTTCAACCCAATCATGTTACTGACCTTTTGCCAATTTACTTCCATACTTTGTAAGACATGTGGCTGCCATTAAATGCAAAATAAGACTTTTCATGAAATAGTAAATCTCATTCATTTTCCATACTCACTTCATCCCAGCTGCCATCGGGTAAGAGGCAGGGTGTAAGCAGAGGCGATTCTAGAGTCTGTTGGGGTCCTAAGCAAAAATTTCCAGGGAGCCCTTCCAACCAGTGTTCATCACCATTATGTTATAAATAATCTGACACCAACGAAAAATGTATGACATCAAAACTTTTTTTATTCCTATTGTTCACATATCGTACCATACATATTGAAATTAAATAACGTGAAAAAACTCGTAATTTTGAACATATAAATGTAAAGAACAATAAATAACTAAATTACAACAAGGTTGTTACATTGCAAATTATTCCCATTATAAGGTTAGTGCATATAAGCACTTTTTAAGCACTGGTTCAAATTCTGCCTTGGCTAGTGCAAATGCCTTGGCTAGCTTAATGCTAGCTATTAACTCTTATACGACTTTATTAGTTACAGAAAAGCTGTTTTTCCATCCAAATCACTCCAATATATTTTGTACCTTCAACAAACACCCATGTCCATACAGCATACAGGCACAGCAAGCAAGGTACAACAAGTGAACTATACAATAAATACTGCATAAAAAGTTACAAACAAGTTAAGTTAAAAACAAACAAGCATATAAATAGCTGTTAAGGGGGCTTCAATGTGGATATAATAATACTGAATACTAGGGATGCAAGGGTACTTGGTAAAATATTGAACCATTCAGTCCGCTATGCACGGGACAATACACCCTTATGGACCTCAGGTTTTCGGCTTTACAATTCCTTTTGCACTGATGCTTTACAGGCCACTGTGTGTGCCTGAATCGAATCACTGGTACAAAGCATGCAATACCACAGTAGATAAGTGGCGCTGTACCCATTTCAACTATCGCTAATAGAGCCATTTGGATAGTGTAGTGGTATGATTGCTACCTTCCATGTGGGAGACCTGAGTTCAAACCCCTGCATGAAAGGTACTACCTCCAGTAGGGGTCCTTAGGCAAGACCCCCTCACCCTACATGCCTACCTGTAAGTCACTTTGGATAAAAGCGTCTGCTAAAAGCTAAAAGCGTCTACTAAACCTCACATGTTTGGATCCTGGACCAAGTATTTGTTTTTGGAGTGAATATATCTGCACAATTTTGGCATAAACATAAACATTGACGTCTTCAACAACAACAAAACCAAGGCATTTGAGAAAGATGGCGAACGAAGAGCAAGATGAAGCTACGTCCGTCTACATTTGTGATGAGCATGGTTATGGCACAAACGCGATGCACAATGGTGCATTCTCCATCGCGTTGTTTGTTTCTTACGGCAGCGACAACAACAGTAATATCGTCTTCTTCGACTTCCGGGTGAGGATCGCGGGAAAAACTCACGAGCATGCGCAGAACGCAGTTATCCCGGACTCTTAATTCGATCTCAAGTAACCCGATCCGATTCAATTTCTTGTCGGATTAAGCTTGTTACATGAGCTGAATAATTCAATCTTATTGTAATTTAGCCATTAATCTGATCCAACATGTAACCACACTGACTGTCAGCCTGGGGAAAGGGATACGGTCGGTATAATTGGCCATATTAGGTCATTAGAAAATATTTTGAACACGTGGCCACTAACTACCCCTTAAAACATGTTTTAATTATTTCATCCAGCTTGGTCTTAATAAGGGTCTGAGAAATTACAACTCAAACCATGAAAATTGTGGGCAGCTCCTGCTCCTCAGAGGTGACCTTTGAACCTTGAACCTGAGACACTTTTGAAGGCTTACAGAGCAGCAACAAAAAGGGGCCACAGACCAGCTGTAAACAGTAAAAAGCTCTTATATACTACCATCAACTGTGGGACACCTGTAGGGGGCGCCACTAAGTAGGGTCAAAACCCAGAAAAAACGTTATTTCACCCCATTAACTATAAGCAAGAGTTTATGGGGTGTCATCTGCACCACAGATGATATGCTTGTGTTGGCAAAAATCCAAATGAGCCCAGCAAAAGTTTTTTTTTGTGAAAATAAACATCCATCCTGCTTTCTGTGAGTCACAGTGACACTAAAAAATAAAACTCTCAATGATTCACTGATGTCATTTAAATTATGTCACTGAATTAGTATTTTCAGAGACATAACAAAACAGAAAATCTCTATTTGCTCATTTGTGCAGCCTTCTTTTGGATATATTTTAGACAGAAAAGCCAAGGCTTGATACAACCAAGACACTGGGCTCTGGATTGTATTCTGTTTATGCATAAGCCACATGCGCAGTAGTGATGTGCGATACCACTAATTTCACTCCAATCCAATACCTGCTCTATAAATAAAGAATGGTGTCATTGAGTGGCTATAGTTTGAAACACTCAATTTTGAAGATTAATTTGTTTTAACACATTAAGCTTTTGTAAAAAGTAGCGGTATTAGTATTGACAAAATCCCCTTTGGTTTTACTTGGTATCGGATAGGATTGAAATTAGTGGTATCGCTACGCTCCTCCTTAAACGTTCTGACTTCAACCACTCCAGCAGAAACCTAAACTCCAGACTGCCTCAAATAAAAAGAGTTATTTTTACAGGAAGCTGTTAGGTCAATGTGATCAGACTTTGTAGGAAGGAAGGTTTAAATACTCTATGTTGGCATGTGGATTCGGAATAAATGCACAGTAGATGAGCCCTATGGGATGAGTTTAATATTGCCTTTTGAAAGGACCTATCTGCAGTTGCTGCCTTAAATTTAATTTTTTTGTCCTCCATCTTAAAAGCAGACATATAGTGTAAGCAGCTTTTCTCAAATAAAACAGATGGTCCAAACAGAGCAGACAAATGAAGAATGATGAGTGCTTTGCTCTCGTTTCCCCCTATGGTTGTGTTTTTAGTTTGAACTGAAAATTGGGCAGAAAATCAGTCAGTAAAAGTATGTGCATGGAGGAGGGTCTCTGATGTGTGTAAGTGCGTTCACAAACAATTACATTGCATGCATGCATGCAAAGGTCTTATTTTGGGATGAAGAAAAAAGAAAGAAAGATGTTAACATGAGCTGACTGGGAGATGTTTGTGGTGTGAAGCTTGTTATTATTGAACTTTTTCTTTACGAGGAGAGTTATTTTAGGATGAAGAGGGTTTTTTTCTTTGTTTCCTTCCTTCTAACTGGAATCATTTTGGATCGTTTTTCAGCAAATTGTGTAAGGGCCTCAAATCTATAAAGGAAATAACAGTACGCACATGCAGTACCCATTGGCCACAATCAAAACTGAATTTGCAATTCAGCAAAATGAGACCTGTTTTATGGATTCTGGCAGCGAAACGAAGCTCGTCATATTTTTGTGAAGCATAACCAGCTGTGATGTGAGGCTAAAGTTAGCACACCTCAGTCAGGGGCTACAGTTTCAGCATAGCTGAAAAAAGAATCCCCCACCAGGAGGGGTATGGTAACTGGTCAAAATATGCACTTTTTATGCTCAGTATGTTCAACCTGAAACTCGTTTTTCACTCATAACTCAAAATGAAAGTTGAGAAAGGTCAGAGCAAAGACATGCAGAGGAGACAACCAGAGGGCAGCGTTTAAATAAAGGGACTGAATAAGGCCAGCAAAATATGGTCAAAAGTTCACATGCTGGGTGTAAATGAAAATACACTTCAGAGCTGCTGGCTCATGAGTAATGGTAGCCTCATGAAGGGATTATGACAGGCTCATGTGCAGTTCAGGGCTGAGAAGGGCTTTTGAGTCTCATTGTGGTTATTAGAGTTTCTTAAAAGCTGTGTCCCATCTCATTCTGAGTCTCTTCATGGTCACGTTGCACTTCGTTGTAACTGTTTTCCATTTCTAGATACAGCACTCGATACTCTATTGAAAGTTAAAGTTCTGTATTGACAGTGTTACCTAATAAACAATTTGTGTAAAAGTTGTCAATACAGGGAGGTTTCCCTTGTGTTATAGCAGGTTCTTAATGTTTATGGGCTGCTTTTGAAAGCAGGATTTATATTGTTGTAGCTGATTGAATTGGAACGTTTACTGTATTCAACTGTTAACCTATTTATGGATTAATCTGACGACAAATATAAGAACAATGCCAATCTCAATTAGGTGAAAGGGTCCATTTGTTTTGTGGGCAAAACTTTTTATTTGTAAAGTAACTGTAAAGAGGTCATTTTGTTGTGAAGTGAAAAGTACAATATGTATTATCTTTGTAAATGTAACTGACCTAATTATAACACTGTGGATAATATAATTGTTGAAATACAACAACACCTGAGAAAAATCTGACACCCCCGTGCAAACATTTACATTTTCACTCTGAAAGATTACAAGCTCTTATTACAAAGCAATGGTAGTATGCTATCGGGTGGCCTCTTTCCTGCACATTGACCCTCCAACTGTTTGGGTCCTAGAAACCACACCTCAGTACATCCCCAATGATCAGCCTTGAAAAAAAATTTAAAACTTTAGTCAGTATGTTTTAAGGACATTAACAACAGTTCCAATGTTACTTTAGTGTTAGTGTTACCTCACTGGACACAAAAGAAAATACCTCTTTTCTATTCTAAGGACCACAGACACATGGATCAAAGCACAAACACAAAATTGGCCAATGACATTATAGAAGCTATGTCTTTTTAAATTTTGCTACTTTATACTTTATGAAACAGGTTGATAGTTTCTGAATGGGACTCTATTAGAGCCAGGTGTGTTTTTTTGGCATCTGTATCTGATGGCTTACAGTCTTTTCCATGTTTCATGGTTGCATATACAGTTTTATTGTAGCTTTCTGTAGAGCATACACTTAGAGGAAGGAAAAGAGATGCTTGAGTCAATCCTCACCCATACTGCGTAGAGCTTAACATTGTTTCACTTTTCCTTAGTAAATTTGTAACACAAATGAAAGCTTTTATGCTTTAATTCTTACAAAACCAGCAGTTAGAATGGCAACAGTACAAGCTGAGGAGGTGGAGAAAGGCTTTACATTGAGAGTATTTTTTTTTTTGAGTATCCCCCACTAGGGGATGAATAAAGTATTTTTCTATTCTTTCTATTCTATTCTATCTGCAAGTAAATATGGATAATCTGCTTTAATGTAAGTCATTAAAGGGCACAGAAAATATGCACTTTTATGTTTACTTGAAACACAAATGTGGGGCAACAACTTCACAGTCCTGCTGTTCTTTCAGGCAGAAAACAATCGTGAAGACCCATGGCAGCTACACAGGCAGCTAATCTGGCCTCATCTCCCTGTGATGTTGCACAACAGGCAAAAAGTTCCAAAACATCTCACTAAACAATATTCAAGTAATCAAGTTTAGGACCTAAGGTCGAGTCTTAATTCATATGACCATCACTTTTTGGAGTCCTGTCAGCTGAGGAAAAAATATATATATTTTTGCACTGTTGTCTGGAGCTCAGGGAATCAGTGACTTAATGGATTAGCTGCAAAACAACACATCTGTGTTCCAGTTACCTATAAGGGGAAGCTGGAAATCAAAAGAATGACATTACAATCAAGGGCCTGATGAGGTTTACTTGTTGAAAAGCTAAAAAAATTGTCATCAATTGGACCAGCGCCTTGTAGACTCTGTGAAACCAGTCTGAAGAAATAAAAAAATAAATGTGTTTATGTGATATCACAAAAAGGGGTCAGAAGGATTTGGAACGCAGGCCGTATTGTCTCACTTTTTCCAATTTAATCCAAGGCACGCTGTTCTGAGTCGTCTCCAAGGAGCTCTAATCAAAAGCAAAGATGCTGGGGTGGGGGTGTGAAGTCTCATGCATTGCCTCTCAGTGATTACCCCCTACCCGACTCTGAAAACCTCCTGCCAAAGGTCTATGGTCTATATCATGTTATGAGCTCATCAGAGACAACTCATGACTTCACCACCACAGGGCCAAGCATAACACCTCATCATTGCAGCTGATTGTTTTAAACTAAACCCATATACAGGAGGAGGTTTCCAAAAGCATGTGGCTGGACTGCTGTAAAAAAAAACTCCCATTATGGCAAAGAGATCATCAAAAAGTCGAGACAGTCTCCATCATTATCATGAAAAACTTTATTGGTCATATTGGGTATACAAATGTCATGCATATTTACAGCATATAAAAAGTTTAATAAACAAGAGACAACAATGATGACTAACTTAAGTTTGAAATGTTTACAAGCCACAAGAAAAACATTGTTGGGATCACGAGGATGCTTTCTTACATCATTGTTTATTCTTTGAAAATGGTTTTTAAACGTTAAACTGCAATAAAACCATGTTTGGGCCTT
This sequence comes from Leuresthes tenuis, assembly GCF_036924035.1. Classification (NCBI taxonomy): domain Eukaryota; kingdom Metazoa; phylum Chordata; class Actinopteri; order Atheriniformes; family Atherinopsidae; genus Leuresthes; species Leuresthes tenuis. The sequence goes on from NW_027325361.1 coordinate 25,998,030, forward strand.
TACATCATATAAATGCAGTATGATCTATAGAAAATGCACATACACAGACACACAAATTACACATTTACATGAACACGTGAGGTAGTTAAAGGCAAAAAAAAAAAAAACTGATCATTAATTAAATCGGTGGATTTTGTGCTCCTATTTCAGTTTTACTGAGTTTAGTCTTTACTGCCAACATACTCAGAGGGACTCCAAAAGCATACTTTTTGCAACAAGGCTCCTATTGTTTGGTACAGCATACTCCCATGGAGATATATATATATATATATATATATGTATATATATATGTATGTATGTATGTATCTGCAAAATACAGGGAAAAGGTTGATTTGTGAAATGTATTCATCTGTTATTTAGGAGAGGGAAGATAATTACATGTGGGATATGGAGTCACCACAGTTGATAAGAGAAACCACAAAACTACAGGAATGCCAGAAAGCCTCATTATGACAGCTTATTATAGGCTGCAGTACTCTGCAACACATCAAAACAGGGTTGGTTTCATATTTAACATCATTATAAGGAGATATATAGTGTGTTATTACTGCAACAGCTGAGACACGAGGCCAGAGCAGCCGAGGAGGACTCAGACTATCTTTACTAATTCCATAATACATCATATAGAGTCTATTATTCATAGCTGTAGCTTATCTTCCATTACATGACGAGGTTTTCTAGCATCAGTTCTTAAAAATTTTACTTTCATATTACATATACAAAAATATGTTTTTATTCATAAAAATATTACACTGCAAAATATATCAACATCGCAAGTTGTATTCCATGAACAGAGGTTTTGTTTGAAGGTGGATAAGTGTTCAGTAAAATGCATCAACATGGACACATGTCCCTAAGTTCCCAAAATCATTTGTAATTTTACATTATAATTATTAATGTATCTTTTTTATCACTAGTTATAAAACACGATGTGAGACTTTAATGATTGTTCTAGTTTCCCAAAAATGTGTCGTGTTAGAGCAAATCCACCATTCACAGTACTTATACACAGATGACAATAAATTTCTTTCGTAAATATATTCCAAAATATAATCTTTTTACACAAATATACCTATTTATACTCTCTGTAGAAAGTTTTATACAAGTTTACATAAAGGAAAGAAAGATCCAAAACTTTGAGATAATATACATTCTTATCTTTTCTTGCTACTTCTTACCAGAGACAGTTAATTGGTTACAGGAAATTGTCCCTTCTCCCTTCCCTCTCAAAGCCCAAGTTTGTTCCCCAACACACACCTTGATACACACACAAATACAGCAAACATTCATATTCTTCTGAGACAGTGGGGCAGTAGCGGTATTGTAGGAAATATATGTTGAAAATGATGAGTTTTGGCTTCAGCTTATTCAACATACAATCAGTGCCAAGATCTTTACAAAAACAAGTGGGATAAGGAAGTCCAAACACTGCGTGCCTGCAGTCTCAAAATGACTTTTTTTTCTGATAAGAGGGCAATTAGCTGACTATTTAAACAGCTAACTTACGAAAAGTTCATTGCTACTTCAGCATGAGACCCTGCCAATTTAAAGTTAGCCTCTCAAAAATAACAATTAGGTGCTCGCTATTTTTAACTAATGCATGTTAAGCCATGATTAGTAGTATTTTCTTAAAACAGAGCCATAGTTATTTCTGTCAATCCACACTCTGAATTGTATTTTACTACATTCAAAACTATTTGTGGCATTGATGAACTGCACACTCTGCTAATCCCATCGAAACCCAAAGAAACTTGCAGCCCCTCGTAACGTTTTGAATATTTACATTATTACACAAATATACAAAAATTTAAAGAAAAAGTCAACATTTTGAGAAAAAGAAACATTTACTTTCTTTCTAAGATTTAGTCGAGAGGATTAATATCACTCTTGTGTATGTACATTTGAGTATGTTGGAGATGAAAGGTGATTAGCATAGCCTACTGTAGCATCAAGACTGGAAGCAGCTACCTCAGAGGAATTTTAAAAAGAACAGCTGGTTTGTTGTCTTTATGTTAAACCAGGCTAATAACCTCCAGTCTGACTATTTAACGCACCAAAATGCAGGATGACAGTTTTTTAGGATTTAGTTTTGTGCTCAAAATGTCCTTTCTTCTGAATTAGCCGTGTCCACCAATTATGCTAAGCTAAGCTAAGTAACACACAGACATGAGAGAAGTATCAATATTTCCTTTTAACGTTTAGATAGTAAGCTATTAAGGACATTTCCCTTCATGCTGAAGTGTTCCATGAACAACAGCTATTAAAAAGAAATGCCCCTGCAAGGTCGAGTAAGACACTGAGGCTGTGTTCCAATTGTCCACTAATTCACTGTATAGTCCACTATGTAGTGTGTCAACCAGCTTGCAGTATTGTGAGATATTTCAACTGAAACTTTTCATTCACTAAACAGTGCACTATAAATACGTCACATGGTGCACCAAAAGTGGTATACTCAAGCTATACACAATATCAGCCATCATGCATTGCATGTGTGTTAGTGCTAGCTACCTAGGTTGTTATCGTGAAATTTTTTCTCCGCCGAGTGTGCCTGGAAAGAAAATCAACATAAGACCACCATGAAGTGGTTCATCTCTTTCTGCCTGTGACGCAAGACAAAAATTATATTCTACTCTTGATTTGTTCAGTCTAAACAAGTAAACACGTTCGGAACATGTTGTGATGTAGCTCACTATTGAAATATTTGTATGCGAGCTGCAAGAATGGGGCCATCTTGGCTCCAAAATCAATTGTTCACAAACAGTCATTTTGTTTTGACATATTTAACTGCTTATTGTTGGTATTATTAATTAATTCTTAGTTTGCAGTCGGTGCTTGTGTAAGTTGATACAGCACACACACATACACAAAGGGTACGTCATAAAGTTTTCTGTGGCTGTTATGGAGACAGATGTTAATTACAACCTGATTTCAGCTAAATACAGCAAACTTGTGCTATCCAACACCACATAAATGGCATGTGCATGTCTCACTGGCATTTGTTTATGGGATGTAATGAAATGCATCAGCTGTCTAACACTATCCTGTAGTAAGTCCTTTATATCGCAAACACTATTCAATAGATAAGTGAGTAAATGAATAAGTGGTCAATCTGAACACAGACTCACATCAAAGCTTATGCCTATATGCACTTTATATACTTTACCAACTTATTTGTATGAATCCATTACAAACATATTTGGGTTAAATGGTTATTAAATGTGGAATTCTATCTGCATGCCTTTCACATTTTTCTTTCACATTTTTTGGCGTTTGCTCTTCTGTAATACATTCAATAAAATCTGTTAGCTAGATGATCTCACAAGATGCTGACTTGCTTCATACTGCACATTTGTCTATATTTTAATAGTGGTTGTTCTGCTTACGTTCTGGGCTGCTGCCTTAAAGTAAAGTTTTACTGTCCAGCCATCAACATTACCACTTTCATGGCAGCCTTATTGCTCTTGCTACCTCTCAAAACACACACATTTATATCAGGATTTACAGCCTAAATCAAACCATGTACGGTAAAAATAAAAAACTAAAGGAAAAAAAAAGGCTTTCATATGGTCAGCAAAAAAAAAGCAGCATTTGGATTTGAATAAAATGCCTGTAATAAACTGTTATTTGTGAGGCAAAGGCTGGCAGGCTGTATCCCTGTTACATACCAATGACACCAGGACAGTATTTGACTGCACACACTTAGAGTGGCACCAGTTTTACACAAGTACTAAGGGTTGTACTAAGTATTAAGAGTGTTCTCTTTTTCTTGTTCATACTTTAGGAGATCAACAAACCATTCACTGTGAAGCGTGGGGCCCTTCCTGTGCTGTGGCAGAGCTCTGTGTCCTGCTGGGTGGCAACCTTGGCTACGCTGTGCTGCTGCTGGAGCATGGTGTGCTTTGCGTGCTGCCGATGCTGTGAGCTGCACTGCTGTTCTCTGAGGCAGGCTGAGACCTCTGGACCGGCTGTGGGCCAGCTGTCTCACCTAGACATAGAGCAGAAGCGGGAGTGGGAGCACAGCGAGAAGAGGATTGGACCAAAGGGAGTTTGAGAAAATGGAGAAAATTTAGAATTGGGCTAGAACGTTACAAACTGATTTGCTTTAAGCTGCAAATTATTTTCCTCTTTAGCTCAAAGAGCCGCAATTTATTGTCTGAACTAAGAAAAATGTACTGTTTAATCTTGTTTTGTCTAGTATTTTTTGACAAAGCTCACAGAATTCCAATATTACTCACACTATCCCGTGAGGTTAATGCATTTTTACAATAAAAATAGTGCAAAGCACTGAATGTGTAAAGCTGTACAAGAACCCAGGCCTGCATCTATTGGTCTTTACTATATTCAAGAATAATCTGCTTCAGACTGTATTCAGATAATAGGTCCCAAAAGATGTCACCAAAAAGTGACCAGAAAGAAAAGGTCACATCCTATCTGATATCCTTCCCTCAAAAGAAGGGGGAGAAGATGATGACTATTTTGTTATCTGGAATCAATTAGCCTTGCTTGAGTAGAAGAAACAACTCAGGACCCTGTAACTGAGGCTCAAACCACTGGTTTATTGTTCTATCTCTAAATAAGCATTTCATATCGTAAACTCTCTTGATCCAAAGCTTAAATGAATGACAACTAAAAGTGCTTTGTCTGTTTACGAAAAAAAAAAAAAAAAGTCTAACAGACAATGAATGGCTTTGAAATGAAGCCAAGTCTGTGTTTAATTTGGGTTTTTGGCCCCATTATAACTGCAGTCTGCTCTTTGCTTTGTAACCTCTCTCCCAGCAGATCAGTGGAGAGTACACACTGTCTCTTTCATACAATGATTTGTTATCAGTAGTTTAATTTGTGCTAGAAGCTGTGTGTTGGAGTGAGCGCTTGCATATATGACAGTAGTATGTTTCCACAAGTGATCTCCCATCCCTCTCCCTCTTTAAGGCCCCACAATTCTGCTAATGTTTAGCAGAAAAGGGCTGCCAGCAAACGTTCCCTCACAGGACCAAGAGCTCGGCAAAACAAAAGGATTCACCTCATCTGTCAGAGGAAATTTCAATTCCCAATTTCAATATTATCTTTGTAGATTGGAGAGATAAAGGCAGCTTTTATGTCACAGAAACATGCTGTATTTGTTATTGTAACAGATGTGTATTCAAGAACAATATGCATTAACCCTCTAGGTTTCGGACTCATATGCAGGAGTCTAGTCTTGTTTCTCTTAAAGTCAACAATCTAAACGTACCATGCCTTGAAATGTGCATGAATCTGAACTCTGGAATCAAAGACTTTTTCATCTTTCTCAAATACTATTATGCATTTTCAAATTAGTAAAAACAAAGAGTACTACTTTTGCTGATATTTGATTAGAAACCAAAGTAGTGGAGCATTCAAATTTTGACCTGATGATGGAGCTTGATTAAAAATGAAGGAAGCATCAAAGTTGTTACAGTTAACCCTGATAAAGCTGTGTAATGAAATACATATCGACTTCACGGTGCTACTACTGATGAAATTCAGAGGATCATAAAATACTTAAAGATTTGTTGTCTATGTCCCACAAATTTCTACGCAAAGTTTTATACCACTCTATCAAGTAACTATTGAGATATTCAGACCTAACTTGTGTGATGGACTGACCTCACCAGGCAGCCCTACGTTTGTAGGTCTGACCACCATCTCTGTGGAGATGATGTGTCTCTCTTCTGTGTCGTAAGATGAATGTAATTTTCTCATCTTGTCTTTCAGACATTTAGAGCAAATAATGAGAACAATGATGAAATTTCTCCCCATTTGAGTGATTCAACCAGTTTATAGATGCTTAGATGCTGGACTGTTACTGCAACAGTTGGAGAGCAGGTTTCTTGGGAATAGCAGACAGCAGGCCTGGTACACCACACACTGACGGTCAGTCAAGACAATAAGCAAAATTTCAAATGGCATAATGTGAGGTTGCTATTTAAAGAAATCACACATGCATTTGCTTTAAAGAGCATTCGATTGTAATGGTTACAAAAAATAAAACAAACTGTACTTGCAATAATGATGTAATAACTACATAATTCAATCAAAAAGAAAGAAAAAAGAAATTTAAAAGAACATGACACCCTGAGGGAATAAAGCCAATTTTGTTCTCATGTTTCATCACTCTGTACACTGGTTTAAAATACACTCTGAGGTGATATTTTTGGTGGCTGTTTTGGGGATCTGCATTCTCGGGGTTAACTGCAAATGCTGCCATATAAGGTGATTTCAGCCAATAGAGCTTAACACACCCATCCAAAGTGACCTAAGGCCTACTTTAACAACAAAAACAGGGACATGTGTCTTTAACACAAAGTCCTGGACATGCATATTTATTCCTACGCTATCTTTATACTTGTTCTCTATCTATGTTCATATCTGACATCCATTATCATCTTTAAAAAACAAGACAGTTACTCTTATTGCGTTATCTGTTGGTCCGTCACTTGGATATAAAGCTGAGATAAAGTGGCTCTCTGAAGAGCAGCCAGTGAAAATATTGTGATAGAGACAAGGACCTAAAATATTACAGCTGATCTTTACTGCTACAAGAAATCGTCTTCAGTAAACACTTATAATAAATGTGATGGAGCATAGCTGGAAGAGTTTATTGTACTATCGTCACTCTGACAAGTTTACATTGTTGCTACATGCTCAGCTGTCAGAGAGGGTTGCCTAAAAATAGTGAGCTGTTTCCAAACTGCAAACCAAGCTTAAACTTCGTAGTTGCATTGTTGCAAAACACTCTTTTGTTTTTCTTATATGTATGACGACCATGGAGAACACATCAGTCAGCAGTTAGTGCAGCAGGTCAGTGGCGCAGCTGATCACCAGTCAAACACTTGGGCCTTACAGAGCACGGCAGATCTACACGCCAGTGAACTCAGTGGGCTGCTGGGAGCACACTTCCTCTCTGGGGTCAGCTAGGATCAGCAGGCTGGGGACTTTGGGGAAAGTCTTGGCATCTAATGGGCAGATTGTGTGTCTTTTCCTGTGAGCGCCCATTAAACTCAACAAGGGGAATTTCCAGCTTGTCTCCAGCCATTGTACTGTGAATATTTGCTGACCACCCGCAGCCCAATAAACATTCAAAGGCAGGAAAGAGAAGAGCTCTTGCTGCTGACCAACAGGATATATTTACAGTAGAAGAGTCAATATGTTATTGTGAACTGGCCCCTGTCAGCTACAGGATGTTTGGTAGTCGTCGCGGCACACTGCTGGCACTGAGACTCTGGGACATTCCTTTGCATCTTATCTTTTCATTAAAGCGGAGAGGTGAGTTGGGGCGCTGGAGCAGCAGATTAAGGACCTACCTGTGTGCGTGTAGATAAACCACAGGGCTCCAGTCAACAGAGCCCCAATCACAAAGGCTGCAAATGCAATCCCCACCACCGTTGGAGTGTCCAGCAGATATAGTGTTCCTAAGAAACAAAGCAGCATACAGTTCACATTGATTCATGTGAAGATATGTAAACAGAACAGAAATACACTAAAACTGTCTTACTCACTGGGACTGTCAGGTACATCTGCAAAAAACCAAAATAAAATGTTACTGTCAGTCAGCTATTACGCATGCTATAATTATGTATATATATATATATATGTATATTATGATATCTCAAATTTAAAACAATACATGCTTCGAGACCCTGTCAACCACATACCCAAGGAGCAGCATATTGCTGATACAGCCCTGTGCAGCAATGCTCTTTGTCATTTGATACAGTAACTTGAATCAAGAAAACGCTAAAAGAGCAGCAATTCTTTAAGCCGTCAATGTCCTCATGGATAAACCGATTGATGAAGTTTTGCTCATTCATTTATTTCAATCCATCTTGAAGTCTTTCAAAAGGGAAATTAGCTGTGATAACGTCTTAACAAACAATACAAAGGCGCTTGTGTATGGCCGTTCTAAACCTGGTATGTGTCCAGCACTCTGGCACAATGGGTGCTATTCTTGGAAAGAACACCTTTGAGTTTTCATCTCGCATAATGGACGATGACAGGTCATCAAAGAGGACTTTAATTTCAGAGTGGACGATGGCCAGAGGACATCCTCTCTGCCACCCACCACTCAGTCCCATCGCTCTGGTGTTATCTATCCCGGGAGACTTGTTATGCTAAGAATGTATAGAGAGGCCAGCAATACTTTCAGCCTCACATGCAGAGGACAAACGTCAAGCAGTCAAACTGAGACTGGGAGAAGACGACGATGTGCAACGTTCTTTTCAAAAACTTAACGTGAGCCAAGTTTTGGTTATCTTGTGTATCAAGCTGAGAACTCAGTGGACCCTTTTAAACTATGCCCTTACATCTATGGGGAACAGTCTGCTGGACATCTGACTGGTCTTCACTACTTCAACAGAACCAGACATGAGCTTTAAAACTAAACTTGCAACTTGTGTTTGCAGCTTGAAGCTGTTGCCAAAGTTGGAATAGCACTGATATCGCAATACATGTAATTTATTTATGTAAGCCTGCTTGCCACAGAATGAGCACACTCCCCCATAATGACTTGCTTTAATTCAACTATGAACTTTCCGCACAGAAAGCAGAACCCACCGATGCTGGCTCTACCAAGGCTCAGGACTTGGGGTTCAAACATATATTCAGTTCAAAGCATGCTACTAAAACAAGCTCTGGTACATAAGGCTATTAGCACTGCATGCAAGATAAGTATATGCATGTATATGAGTGAAATAGACTCATACAAACCCTTAGGCTTTAGTGTTAAAATGCTGAGTTTTGAGTTTTACAATAATCCCAATGATTAAGTAAGACGCTCAACATCTGGTTAGTGAATACAGCAGCTTAATTTGGAAAGCAAAAACACCTCACTCAGCAGGTTTTAAGGATAAAGAAATCATCATAGATATTTATCACAGGATCCTTCCACTTGGAGAGATAAGCAAGCTAAAGGGCCCACATGTTCATAACTGTAGTTCCAGCCCTGAAAATACTCTAAACTTTTCTCCTTTCTTTAACCTTTGAAATCTTGCACTAAATTAATAATACTTGTAGCAAAGTAGAGATAATATCTTCCCTGCCAACCTCTCAGATAAATTGTACTTGTCCAGATCCACTAAAAGGGAATATAATTTACTGATGTTATGAAGCAGTAAATCTACTTTGGATAGAAGGGCCTTTAGGCTGTTATGTTTTTCCATCCACTAAATTGGTCACAACTAGCCCTCTTTGATTTGTAGATCAAGTTCATCTCTTTGGGATACTGTCCAGTGCACAACTATGACCTATGTTTGTTTGGTTTGCTGGTCCCCCCCACCCCCCAGCATGTTTGTGGCATAGTGGTGTTTACTTATTTGGCTGCATGGAAAATAAACTTGCTGCAATGGCATATTAGTGTTGGGTAGAGCAAACTTAACAAGATTATCTAAATTTCACAGTGTTCCCTAATATCTTCAACACTGAGACTGGTGTGTGTGTGTGTGTGTGTGTGTGTGTGTGTGCGTTTAAAAATTGATTCTATCCATACAGTGCCTTTGCCCAGCAGTGAAATCCAAGGCCCAATTAGAAAGTAATAAATCCAACCACTTCTGGTTAGAATGATCCAGAACAAGTCTGACACACATTGAGTGAGAAACTAATCTAAAAATTCTCCCCCACACATGAACTGTAACTGTCTGCAAAGTTTCCAACCTCCCTAAGCTGTACTGATACAGATATTTAATAGATGTTGCCTCTCACTTGGCAATACAGACAAATAGTCTCACTTTGGCCCGAGTGACCACCTGCGAGGGGACAAGCAAATGTACTATCCAGCTGACAAAAACAATGTACTGACACAATATATCTATAATAATTTAAAATTGGCAAATATCAGTCATAATGTATTGGTCTTTCTTATTAATATGATGTAACTGATATAAAATCATAACCAAATACGGCTGATTCATTCTGACCACAGCTCTCCCGTTGATGTCATTGTTCAGAAGGGATGATAAACTGAATATTCCGGCAGAAAATCCACTGGAGAGTGGGCACTCACCCCATCTGATATCATGAGCTTAGGTCATAATTAGTACAATGTGATGGCAGTTGACTCATAACCCCACCTCCTGCAGACTTCTATCTCGCTGGGATTACACTCCTAACCCCTGAGACACTCCGATACAACGAGTCGATGACTGAAAAACTTGAGCGGCGACTGAGAGGCCTTTAGGTTGAGGCTGGGCTCCCAAAGCCAATGAGAGCACCAATACTCCCCTTTCACTCCCCAACTTGTGGAAAAGGGAGGCCACGGCAAAGGGCCTAAGTGAAAACAACTGGAGCTCTGTGCTGTATGACTCCTCTTTTTCCACACTCTCTCAGCGTGGACTCGTCCAGAACAACAGAACTGGGCCTCAGCGTTAGTGCACTCCCCTTTGCTGCAGTCCACTATATGCTAGTATGTACACACACCCAAAAACACACTCTTGTGTACAGATGTCAGTGTAAACTGACCATGCTTGCGCACACATGCACACACCGCAGTTAATGTAGACCAGATGCTGGAAAGTTATGTGTAGTATTTTGTGGTTTGGTGTAATCTCTAAGTGCTGATCTGAGCCTTCTCTGGCTCCACCGCCTTGAAACCAGCTTCTTTGCTTACTGTGGCTTTCTTTCACACTCTGCATACACTGTATACTCTCATAAATAAGAAGGTGAAAATCATGTTATAATCTCCGAAAACTAACCTGTAGGGACTGGTTCATCTGAACCACCAAGCACAGCCAGTGGCTTGGTGGACACCTTGGCATTCATCATCATCGCCATGATATTGTTCGCAGTAACAGAATGACAAGGTTCATCAGGTGCCACACACTGTGCAGGAAATAATGTTGAAAAAAATTAATTTGCTAATTAATGTCATACCTGATCATAAGCATAAACCTGAAAACCGAACAAATAATAAATGGAGAAGACTGACCCTGATCACATCAGCTGTTAACTGTTACCTTCTGTGACACTATTTTTCTGAGATGAAATGAGATTCTTATTAAGAAGAAAGCATGATTTGGATAGATGAATAAAAATGACCATTTAGATCATATTTTGATCGGCAGCTGGATATCTGGCAAACTTTACCTTCATAACCGCTTCCAGCTAAATTTGGGCTGCAGACCTGACACTTATCGACTCACATCAGTCAGAATTAGGACGGTGAACTACAAGATGCTCGAAAACATTTTTTAAACAAATGTTCCTCACACTATATGGCTCAGAGACTACAACGATAGTGATGACCCTTATAGTAAAATCATCAAACCTACACAGAAGAAAATAGTAATTTAAAGAAGTATCACATACCAGTGGCAGTTCTCGGTTCTTTTGAGGTGTCTTTGAGCAAAGTGACATCTCACAGTGCAAGAAGAGAAATGGAATGTTGAGCTTGGAGTTGAAGGTGAAGCTGAAACGTTTCTTCTCTATCTTTGCAGTAGCAACAGGGAAGTCCTTCAGAGGAAAGAATTTGACAGAGTCATCTGTAGGGCAAACTGTCTCAATGAGCGTGTACTGTGACGGCACTTTGGGGTTGGAGTTGGGAGAAATGAAGCATGATATGATGGTGAACCCCACATCTGGGTCTGTGTTGGTGGACGTGACCTAGAGCACATGAAAGAGAGGGATATTTTAGTACATAGACCATTTGTTAGTAGTGATGACAAATCACATCTATAAAGCCTGATGTGTCTGATGGTAACTAACTTGAGAGAAAACTGAGCATCCCTTGTGTCACACTTAGTTTTTGAAAGAACACATTAACTTCCACATTCTACTCCTCATCATAATATTGTCATCTTATACCCACTTTGCTGAGATGAAGTCATATACTTACACCATTAAAATCACTGACAGGTAAAGTGAGCAACACTTCTCATCTTGATCCAATATCAATATCTATGTTCTGTAGGGAAAATCTGCCTCTTGGGATTTCACTTTACCTACCTAAACATTTCTGTAGACCAATTACCCCTCACAACCATACAGTATGGCAACAGCCCTCCCCAAAAGAGCAGTTTTCTACAGAGGGACTGCACAGAGTCTGGCAAAAACAGTTTAGGAAGGGGCTAAAAGGCATGTCAAAGATGCCACCCTCCAGATACCACTCTGATGGGATCTGATAGCATCAGAGGTAAGAAAGCCCAATACACGAAGACCATCCCCTTAACCCACAGGGCACAAAGGTCCTTTGCTGAGGTCCTGGTAGAAGACCCTCCAGGACACCTTCAGATGTTCATTGACTGGTCAGAGCTCCTTTGGCAGGACGAGGAGAGCACACTCTTTATTAGGCAGGGAGACATGCCCAACATGAAATGTTTACTTTCGTAAAATATACGTAAAACAAATCAGACTTGTAAGTTCCAAGAATTGAATTACCATGCCTGAGAGGTGTCTTTAGGCTAATTATGTTACCTTCACACAGACAGGCTAGTAGGTATTTATAAGGGAAACATGTTCTTCTCATCAAACTATTGAAAAAACTGATGAAAATAATTAACAAATTTCAAGCTGAAATATTTTGTTTTAAGTTTTTTGGAAAGTGCTTTTTTCAGTGCTCAGTTCAAAAACCTGATTTCTGATTACATGGGGGTGCATTAGTGCAGTGGAATTGACAACTTTCAAATCTGGAAAGGCACTTCAATCCTGAATGGTTTTAGAGCAACGTATGATCCCATCCAAATCATTGGATTTTTCAGGGAGTTTACATATTTCAGCAAGACAATGATAAACTGCCTACTGCATCTATTACAACATCATGACCTAATAGTAGAAGAGTCCTGGTGCTGGACTGTCCTGCCTGCAGTCTAGACCTTTCACCAACTGGAAAGATTTGGCACGTCATGAAACACAAAATTCTATGACAAAGACCCAGAATTATCAGTAGCGAGAATCCTATATCAGACAGGAATGCGACAGCATTTCTCTTTCAGAGGTCCAGTAACTGGTCTCCTCAGTTCCCAGACAATCACATTGTGCTGTTAAAGGAAGAGAAGATGCTACACGGTCTTAAACGTGTCCTTGTTACGACTTTTTTTAGTTGTGTTGTTGCCATCAAATTCCTGATAGGCTAATATTTTTCATCAAATAGTCAAACATCTCACTTTCAGCATTTGATGTTTATGAGATTTGCAGATCATTGCATCCTGTTTTTGTTTGCATTTTACATGGCCAACAAATTTCTTTGGAATTGGGGTTGCACTAACTGCCATGGCTCAGTGGTTAGAGCGGATCGTCCAATTACCAGAAAGTTGGCAGTGTGATTCCCACTCTCGCCATTCAAAAAAAAGATGTAAAGAAGTGAAACTGACAGCTTGAGGGGTGTAAGTCCACCTCCTTATCATGGCCGATGCGCCCTTGAGCAAGGCACCATATTCCCAAGCTCCCCGGGCACTGTGAATGGCTGCCTACCGCTCCAGTGTATGGCATCTGTCTATGAGTGTGTGACCCTGTGCATGTGCATGTGTGTGTCAACAGGTGCCAACCTGGATGGGTTAAGAGCAGAGGACAAATGTTGTGTGTATGACTGTATGCATGAAAATACATCTGATCTTAATCTAATGCACCAAACATACTAGAACATGTAGCTAATAAGGAGCTAGAGGCTGTTGGGGAAAACAACTCCAAAGCTCAAAGGAAATTGAAAGTTGAACTTTACATTTGCTACACATAGATCTAACTTAAATCCATGTTTTATTGTATAGTATTCAGCACCCAATGGTGCTATGGCAGGGAAATTCTAAGCCAGGACTTACTTTCAAGTGATACCAAAGTAAAAAATAAGAAAAAAAATAAGCCCACAGATTAAGGCAGTGAATATATATAACATATTTAGAATATGGCTCTGTATACATACATACATACATTGTACATTTACAAGCATATATATGTCCACATTTAGTGAGGGAGATATTCGGCACAAATTCACTCTTTAAGTATCAAAGTGCACTTGTGCATTTTTTGGCCACTGGCTCAGGTCAAGTCTCAGCACAGTGGGAGTTCTGAAAACAGGGCTATGTCAGAGGAACTCTAACACAGAAAACTCTTTGTCCACAATGTCAGTAAAATATCTCCTGCTGATATAATCATACATCATCTTTCCAAAGAACCTCAGGGTGTGAGACGTTGCAATCTCTAATATGATCGACATCATTACTGCTGTGAAACCAATATTTTGAGCAAGACAGAAAGGATATAAAAACATGAAGAGAGGAGATGCAGTGAATGTGATGGAAGCAAGGGATCAGAGCTGCAACTAGACAAAATACAAACTGACCTTGAGGATGCCACGCTAAAAGTTTGAGTGCAAAGAGCTTAAGATAGAAACAGAGAATATAGACAGGATGGGCTTCTCCTAAAAGTTTTAATCTAAAGAATAAAATACAAATCATAGAATAGTGAACAAATAATATTAACTAATCTTTTCCTTAGAACTTCTCCTTGACCTTTTTGGAAAACGTGTTGAGGTTAAGGAAAGCCGACTGGAGTAATTCGTAAAGGCTTAGGAAAAGACAGCTGCGCAGGAGCAGGAATCAGACCACTTTAACCTTAAGTTGGGTTGTAAGTCTACACTTAATACACTGAAGCTGTTACAAAATCTTACAACTGAATGAAACTGAACTGAAAAAATATGCCAAGGGTGAGAAAAAAAGTCTGAAAGTTGCAAAATATTTGGCTTCAGTGTAATCCAACGTACATTCCCCAGTACCAGAGTGTATTGATATAGTATGTGTGTATTAAGAGGCGAGGGGCCGACATAACGACTGCATGAGAAAGAGAGAGGAGGGGAAGGGTTGAATAAAGGCATCTGCAAGAAATTGTTGGACTGAATTATCTCCTCTCCTTTCATAAGGAACAGTCCTATGTTAAAGAAGATAATAAAGGAAGTACTGAAGCTCCTTTCCTCAGAATTTAGAGAAGTTAAGCAGCTTTAACCGGGACTCCCACACTTCCAGGGTGTCTTAACTAAGTTAGAAACCTAACTTAGTAAGAAAAAGAAAAGAAAACAGACTGAACCCATCATGATTCCTGAAATGAATATTAGTGTATCATAAATGCAATGCATACCTCCACAAAGACTTGCTGATTCTGTGATACTGTGAAGAAGACCTGGCGTGAAGGCTCGTCGGATGGCAGCGTGTTGTACAATTCCACGATGAAAGTCATGTTGTCGACCGGTTTCTTGGTTGGTCCTCGAACAATTACAGGAGGAGTTTCTGGCATTCCCTGGTCCTTTTTGTATGTGCAATTAAACTAAGAGAAAAACAAAATCAAGCCACTAGATTTCACTGCTAAACACCATTACCCTACATCACTCTGTGACAGTGTCACTGTTTGAGCACATTAAGATGGATGACAAAATAAGGAAGGAACATGTGAGATACAATATAAACAATAAGTGGGCGATGAGGAATGGATGGATGAGATAAAGGAAAAAAGTCAGTAGAGAGTATATGGGGAAACTTCAAAATGGAAAATATCGGGTCAGGTTCATTCAACGGACATCATGAAATGATGGGTCGATTGATGGAGTCTTTACTAGCAGCAATGGAATTGGAGCAATTCACTGGGAAGTGAAGTCTCTTCTAACTGTCCACTTATTGGTGATTTTGACTTCGCAGTTCAGATTTCAACTGTGATGACATGCTGCTCTCAGAGAGAAAGGTCTACTCTGACTTACCTCTATCGTATAAGGGTGCTGCCTTTGTTCTGGAATTGTTCTCTCTGATTCCACTGGGTGCCTTGGGAACAGTGCATCTTCCGGATCCTGATCCTCATAATCCAGCGGCCCACCACTACCGTCCTTAGTCTCAGCATGAGTTATCCTGACCTGGAGTCCATAGAACCACACCAGTTAGTAAGAGAGAGAGAAAAAAAATGAAAAAAACACATGACATTCATTTGCAATAATGTGTCCTGATTCTGGTAGAGATTTCAATCTTTGAGAGGGGTCAGCAAAATATTGCTTAAAATGTGGTAATATACTGTGTCTTTAGCAGGAAAAAAAATCATATAACATGTTTCTGATTTCTCAGAAGAGCAGACACATGTCAGGAGTCTGAGATAAGCCTGCTGCCTCAAAAAAATCTGATTTAATGATGAGAGGACAACCACTAACGGGGTTATATTGAAGTCTGCACCAAATGTTAGCTGACCTGCGAGCGGAGCCTCTGCTCTATTAAATTAACACACCACAAAACAGAGGACACAACAGCCAAAACTGATTATCTTTGATATGTGGGGACCCAGGGAATGTAAATGAATCTCTTTGGAGCAGAAGTCAGAGGTGGCCCCTGTATTCAAGCACTAACACAAAAGATGACCTTGGACTCGGATCCAAGTTTTCAATCTGCATTAGTCAGAAAAGTGTTGTTCCAAAGTTCTCCTCACAAAAGATTTTGAAAGGCCAGAGAAGAAATGATTCATCCTTGTTAGAACAAAGACAATGAAGGAATGTATTCCAAAATAATGAAGATAACTGTAAATGTCAGACGTGAATTCTAAATCCCAGAAAAACAAATTTTCACCATTACATACAACTTTAAAGAAGCATAGTCAAATAGAAATGCAATCTATTTATTGCAGTTTTAAAAGACAAATCTGTGTCCATTCTTTTTGAAAGCAAAAATTGAGCAGCTTAACAATCTGTGGTCATCTAATCTGATTCTCCTCCTACTGACTTGTTACACATTTTCACTAGGAGACAGATCTGAAGTGCAGCATATGTCTCTCCAAAATTGCAATATAGGCCTGTGCGTCAATGGTACCCCTTACATATATGCAAGCCAAAAAAGTGTGCTTTTTTGTCTTTCTGTAATATAGTTTCAGGTTTCAGGTTACAGGTTCAGGTTTCTGGATGCAGTGGTGGACTGTGTTGAGTAAAAATGGCTTTCGAAAATGCTCCTCAGCCCATGTACCTATACTGATCACATTAGCATTACTATTTCTGTAATTATCTGAATCTTTTCAAAATATCAAGCATTGTAGATGTTGAAAGACTTAAGTTCTTGGCAATCTTGCAATGAAAATTATTTTTTGGAACTTGTTGATGGAGTCTGGGACTCATCCTTTCTTGGAAAGATGAAGACTTTGGTGAATGCTCCTTTTATATCCAATTCTGACACCCTTACCTGTCTCCAATAAATCTGCTGATTGTATAATCTTAACAGAATTATGTTATTTGTATGAACTTTTCTCTATTTTCTGCCTCCCTCCCAAGTTTGTTTTGAGTGTGTTGCTGGCATCAAGTTTTACATTTGTTAATATAATGTAAACACAAGAAATTGGTCTACGAAGACACTTTACATGGCACAGTTAAAGGTTCCAACAATTAAATGAAATACAGATTTAAGTTTTTGTAGCATTTTCAAAAACTTTCCAACTTTCCTGAAAGTATGGTCTGAAGTTACACATCTGTTTTTACTTGGAGAGCAGAAGGTAGTTGGTCTAGCTTGCTAACATCAGCAAAATGTTCGACTTATGTAATTGTGATGTCACAGCAACTTCTTTTCTGAGAAGAACTTTCTCTTTTTTTTCTTTTACCAGCCAGAGAAATAAACATAAGTAAAACAGAGGAGAGTAAAATAAAAAAATTGAAAAGAAATTATTGTAGGTATTAGAATAAAGAAAGTTTTTTTTAATTATTTAGACATTAGGAATAAATGCAATAGGAACTATTAGGAATAGATGTGTGTGTATGTTCTTCTCAAACTGGATATAACATTTGCATCCTTTTTCCATTCAAGCTCTGACACACCGAGCAGCTACTTTGCCATGACATTACATACAATAAAACGTAATACCAGATATATACTTACAATGTTGATATGGAAAGCCATCTGGCTATTTGGCTTGGGAAAAACGACAGTCTGACAACCCATCAGAGGAGTTTCCAGTGTGTAGTGAGTGTCATTGACTGTTGCTTTGCATTCTGGGTCCTGCAGCGTGAGGTTGGCGTGAGTAATCCCATTCTTCTGAGGAAACATCAAAACACGGGATGAAGTTAAAAAACTTTTTCTTTTACTAACTTATTTTCAGAGTTGTAAAGAGAAGAAGGGGGAAAATAATTTTTAAGCGGTTGTGTGTGAAACTTTTTGAGTTCTCAGGAATAAACAAATCCCACAAGGTGGTCCAGCTCCAACTTCTAATTACAGACCATGCCAGTTTCCATTCTGTGATGTGGGTTGACTGAGCTCTCCTCATGGTCAGACACCAAACATTTGGAACACTCCTGCTTGCCTCAACGTCAACCCGTGTGGGGTCAGTAAACTACTTCTTTACATTTCCTTATTTCATTTTGGAAGAGCTGAAACTTGTTTTTACACTTTATGTAGATAGCAGAAGATGAAACATTTGTTAAGCAGACAGCCAACAGAATTACTGTCTCTACATCTGACTGTTAGATTTGCTTATCTAGCCAGCTTCGTCACTTGCTAACTGTCACTGTAGTTACTCAGATCTGCAAATCACCTGATTTTTAAAAAAAATCTGAAAGAGACATTCATTGAAGTTTTTCATTGGTCTAAACACTATTTTCCAGTGGGTGTCCTCCATTTTTGTTGTTTTCTGTTCTTGTCACAGTTTGTCACATCAAGTCTGTTGCATGAGAAGAAATGTGAGAACAAAATACCAAAACAACAGTCTGATGAGACGTAGAATCATTTTCAAAAGTGCAAATTGATTTATAATTTAAATCATCAGTCACGCTGGATCAAGTTTGCTCAGTTTTTCCTTGAGTGGAACAAACTCTATTGCATTAACTGAGCGTTAAATAAGACAAAAGAAAGCAACTAAAAAGCAATACTTTTGTCATTTAGAAGTTTTTGTGTACACCATTTTAAAAGAGCTGAAAAATCATATTTTAGAAAAGTCTCATTTCTAATATTACACATTACAACTATGTACTATCCTTAGTTGCAGCTGAGCAAGCTCCTTGGCAGAATCTACTGTATGATGATTAACACTAAGGGTGTAACGATAAGTCGACGTTGTAGACAAAAATCGATAACATAATTAGTTGCCAACGCATTTAATTGTCGATAATTGTCGGTTACGTGATCACACGTCTTTTTCACGCTGTCGAGCTGAACATTATTTTTCGTACAGAGTGAGTCATCTCACTTCCTACCTATCTCTGCTTAGAGATGCGTGCGCGTTACGGTAAATAATAGCAGGAGATGACCTGTATAGACATAGTGAAATGGCTGCGGCTGAATTATCGTCCTCTTGTCCAAAAGTGTCCAGGGTCTGGGAGCATTTCACCCTCAATACCCAGAAAAAAGAGATTACCTGCAAGTTTTGTAAAGCCAACCTCACGACACGTCTGTCATGCATGAACATTTGAAGAGGAAGCACTTGGAGCTCGGGAGACGCAGACCCACCATGGTAAGATATTTAGTTTGCTAGCATAGCCTGCTAGCTATAAATAAGCGGAGTTGTCTTGGTTTTTAACATTAAAGCGCAACATTAAAATTGTATTATTCAACTTCACAGTCCAAAGTTACAACCGTATTCTTTTTCACTTTTGGGTATTGATTTGACTGTTGATGCATTACAGCCGCACTCTTCTTAGCATTTTCAGTTAATGTTAAAAGTCAAGATGAAATATGGCTTGAATGTATACTTTCTTAGTTTTAGATTGTTTTAATTAGTAATTAACCGATTAGTCGAATAATCGTTTCAATAATCGATAACTAGTCAATTTTCAAAATAGTCGTTAGTTGCAGCCCTAATTAGCACCATGCTATCCACTTACTTGCAGGCTCCCTTTGTCGATGCTGACCACCATCCTCTTGTCCTCACACTGCACGCTGAGCCCAACACTGCCCATCAGATCCACAGGTTCCTGATAATGCCAGAGCTGGTCGTCATGGACGGAGGGTGGAAAGGGCAGACCACCAGGTAAGTGTGGAGGGAAAGCAAAGGGAAGATCAGAAAGTCTCATCACACGTCCAGCTTCTGGTCGAGGATTGAACTTGTGGAGGATGGACAGCTCAGGAGGCAGTTTGCTCTCCAGAGAATCCACAACATCTGGGGGCAACAAGGAGCATCATGAGGTTGATTTTGTGGACAGGGAAACTGTTCAGAACTGTGTCTATGAAATCTTATTTCTTCGGGTTACCTGGCTCTCTCAGTCTGATATTGAAGTGGTTTGCCACAGAAGTGCTGGTGTAAGATGTGACTGGACTGTAGCCACACTCCTGTGCCCAGCTGATCAAGGCTTGTGGTCCTGATGGCATGCGCTGTTTGGGGGATTTTTCCACTGACATCTGTGAGCTAAAACTCACTGTATCAGAGGCCTGTAGAAAAATACCAATTTTAAGTCAGTTCCTTTAAGATCAGACACAAAACACGTCATTCAGTGTTCAGGCATTATCACACATATTCTTCAAGTACAGTCCTGTACTTATTCTGTCTCAAGAGTGAATCATGTGAATGAGTGTGAGGTAATGGGCGTGTCGCAACTCGATCAATGCTGAGAAACCAACATGTCCGTTTGCTCCATGTCCTGCCCTGCTGCTCCCTCTGTGAGCGTGGAATCATTCTTTCTCACAGCCATTTCCCACACAGCCGAGTCTCTTGAGCAATACAGAAGAGAATATGGTTTTTGACACAAGTGAGATCTCTGGTTTATGAGGACATCGTATTACTAGCATAGCTGACAATATGCCAAACACTGATTGCACAAGTACAGCATCCTGTGTGCCCTTATTGTCAAGTAAAGTCAAAGTCAGCAGTTTGGTACCATAAGGAACTTTTCTTCTTAGAAAACAGCATGACCAGCTGTTTGTAGCTGTTCCGGTTTACACAAAACTAACACAAAATATAAAGTGTGCAAACTAATAAACACCAGTGTGACACTCATAGGTGGCCGTTTTACATACACACTGATTATGTCATTTACTAAAATATCTGCACTATAAATCAGTTATTTTAACCATACATTTCAGAAGACTTTGCTCCAGTTTCTTTAAGTTCTGGTTCCAGTTAATAGTTTATTTTCATTTATCTATTTATTCTTTAACCACAGAGCATGCCTCTTAAGCCCGATTTTGGGTTCCAGTGAATCCTTAAATGTATATAATGAGTTCTTCTTTTGCATTCCACATGTGCACCAAGTTTCATGAAATTTGGCAAAGTTTTTTTAATTTAAGCTCCTAATGACCAAGCTCCATAGTTTCATATTTTCCCAACAGCCCACTGCTCTCACGCTAGAGTTTCTAAAAGTAGAATGGAAGGTAGAGCGTTTAGTTATCACACCCCTCTTATGTGGAACCAGCTGCCAATTTGAGTTCCAAAGGCAGAAACCCTGTCTGACTTTAAGATTATATTAAAACTTTTCTTTTTGATAAAGCTTATAGTTAGATATGGCTTGAAACATCCCACAGTTAAGCTGCTATAGGCATAAACTGATGATAAACATCCCATGATGCACTCAGCACTTTTCCTCATGCTGATCTTTTTACTATCCATGTATATATGTGACGGTTTTTTTGGCATTAAATTGCGTTTCTCTTTTTCAGCAGGTATCTCTGGCCTGGTGTTATGATGCTTGTTGACCCGTCTTTCCTGTCCTCTCAAACCTTGAGGTAGATGGCTGCCAGTCCGGATTGTAGTTCTACTGGAGTTTTCTTCCTGTAAAAAGAAAGCCTTCTTCTCCACTAGCACCTCATTAATGCTCCGGACATGGGATTGTATTGAAAAGAAGATTCGACGAGCTCCGTTGGTTTTGTTAGCAGGGATAGCTTTTTATAAATGGACATTATATGAATTGGACTATAATTGGATTGAGTTCGATTGAATCTATGAAGTACTTTGTGGTGACAATGAACCGGCAAGCAACCAATTCTACGGAATTTAACTGAATTGAAAAAACATGTCACACAAAGGTAAAGCATACCTCCACCTCAGCAGAGGAATCAGTACCAATTACAAAGGGTATTCAGTAATGAACCGAACTATTGGAAAACTGTAAATATTTGATCTGCTCGTGGCACAAGGGGAAAGGTCAAGGGACCATCTGCATCTGTCAATCAGATCAACAAAGTGCTACAAGCAGATCTTGTCAGTGAATTTAAAAAAAGAAACTATGTTATTGTTCACTTCTGCACACTGGAAAATGCCCATAACTGCAAACATTTCTACCCTGGCAACAAATGAAAACCTCGAGAGAATCCAGGTTAACCATGAAAGCCTGAGCAATTTCTTTGACAGCTCATTCATCAGTTAATGAGACATTTTAGTATTGGTGTCAGGGTCGGACTAATAGAAGAGCCAATATTTCCATCCACTTAGCCATACTTTCAACGTGACTAAATTACTTTCTATCATTTGGGAGAATGACTCATGAATGATCAAAATACTAATTGAAAAGCAACTTTATGACAAATACACAACTTAAAATTTGATCCACAGGGTAGCTGCAGCCCTCATGTGCAATTTTCCCATATTTTGCATAACATGCTAAATATAAATCTGACAATTAATCAAATTTCAAACAAAGTCTCCTGTAGTGTTATGCTAAGATGTAAAAAAATGTTAGTTAGGCAAATCACAAATGTGTTGACATTTAAAGGAGCAGTCTAAGTTACATCTAACATCCAGTGTCTCAGTTGTTGACTGCAACTAGCTGAACTGTCCCGCCCCAGCCTCAACTTTCACTTGCAGGAGAAGATACAGTGGCCACTAAAAATGCAAAAGAAACTCCTTGTAGAAATGGTGTCCAAGATACAAGGAGATGCAACATGGTGGATGTGGAGGAGGACTTGCTACAGCTGTAGGTGTAACAGCGATTTTTGTTTTTCCATGATTAAACACTATGAAAACATAGCTGTGAAAAATGTCCCCAAAATGTAACCTACTGAAACTTTAAGTTTCACATGGTTTGACCAGGAATTATGCAGACAACCTGCCTGGCAGAAACCAGGCAGCTGTAAAAAAAACATGGCAACTGTGAAAAGTGCTGTGTCAGGGCTGCAGAAACACAGTAACAGTATCGATGTTAAACAGCGAGGAAGCATGGAACCCCTGCACACCTCCACTGAAATTAGTACAGGACTAAAATAGCCTTGAGGTACAGAAGCAAACTGATGGGCAATCATGTAATCACAGTTCCCAAACAAATTAAACATTTTGAAAAGAAATACTGATGAGCCTCTTTTAGTTTAACAAGAAAAGGTGTAGAATTCCAACCCTGGAGCAAATATGCTGGTTGGACAATTGCCAATTTTACCAGAACATGATTAACAGTTAAACTCTTCTTAGGAGTTTGTATAGGTGTCATATTCTTAAGGCCCCTAAGCGTTCTGAAAGGCCAGAGTAAACTAATGAAGATTTAATTTCAAAAGTACAAACTAATAGTCAGCACTGACATGTAACAAATCATATTTCTACATTAAAGTTACACTGATATATTGCAGCAATCAGCTAGGGTTTGTCTGATCCCTACCGCTTGCAACTTAAGAAATGGCCTGAATCCAGCACTACTCATAATTGATGTTATAACTGATGTGAAACAACTCTGATTCTGTACAGCTCTAGTACTGTAGCAGTCTTGGCTCTGAAAATATGTGATGTCCCCATCTGGCTCTGTGAAAACGATGGCAATCCCTGGAGCTACCATCATGAAACATCACAGTTCCTCTAAACATGTCATCCCCACCCTGTTGTGCAATGTGGACAAGGTGCCAATTCAACACACGTCTTGGTGTAACAAATTCTTTGTCCACTGGTGTGTGGGGTGGAGATTTCTGTTTATGACACGACTGCCGAGGCACTGTGACATGTAATGATACTCAATAAAATCTCCTCTGAAGCTTCTGAACCAAAAAAAGAGTAGATGTTTATTGTTATGATGCCAGCTTACCACAACATTGAGGTTCCCATTGATATTGTGGGTTTTGACAACCCAGTTCACGGACTTGGCACATTTAAGCAGCAAGACTACATCACGAAACACCAGGTCATCATCCTTCAGAGGCCGTAGATCTACAATGACATCCACCTGGAAAGCACTGCAGAAAGAACATGGTGTTATCATGGCTCCTTTGTCTGGCCAACTAATTAAAGCTGGACGCATTCCCAGAAAAATAAGCAGACATATGCACTACAGACGATATAGCACCAAAGTGAGATACAGCACAGCACAGTACAGTGTACAGAACCACAGGACAATCTGTGGCAACTTGGTCTTGAAGTGCGTGTTTTGAAATATTGTCCCCAGAAGAACACCACCACGTGAACAGTAAAACCCTTCTGCCTTCATGTTTGTTCATACATAAAAAAAACTCCCAGAAATCAGTGAGAGCATACTGCCCTCAAAATAAACTATGACAACTATGACTTCAGCTGCTCACCTGCTGGAGTTAGGGGCTTGGAGTTCAATGACATGGACTTCTCTGTCTTTCTCGGGTACAGACAAGACGCAACCTTTTGATGTCTGCGGCTCGTCATAGCTACCCAGGTAGTTCAAAGACAGGAACTTGGTGTCAATCTTGCAGGTGTCAGAAAACACTGGATCTGGAAGAAGAGCGATGTTTGTGTTACTGCTTGCACCCCTGTGAGGTTAAAGCCAGAGGTCAGCTACTGAACAGTACACCCTGCTTTAAAAAGAAATTGAATGTGCTGCTCAAAGACACTTGAGTAGGGTGACGGTTTTCTTGGACTGAGCTGATGCAACTGAACATTTTCCTCGTAACCCTGAAGCTGGTATTCCCATTGTCCCAAACTAAATCCAGCACGATAAACCATACGGCCTTCCAAATGTCAAGAGGTTGAATGTGGTCTGATTGGCATGTCCTGTGTACCTATGAACAGATATATTTATATTTTGATTTTATGTTGGCAAGGAAAACTACCACAATTTCTTACCAACTAAAGGACAAATCCTCCTCCGTGTATTTTCTTTCTCCCACTCATGTAAAAAAGGAAATCAATTTACTCGAAAAGCTACGTTCCTTTTCAACACAAGACAGATGCTTCCTTATTTGGCAAACAGAACTTTCGACAAAAGTATAAACTAAAGGTTGGCACCTTCCGCTCCCAAACTCTTGCCATTTTAAAGAGCGACCTTGGAGAGACATTGTGTACGAGACCAGTTAGGAAGCCAAGTGAGAGTCCGTCCATCTTCATCAAATACCACTGAGGATGTAAAGGAGTGGAAATCTACAGCTCTTTATTTGAAGTAAACATCAAGACACTCTGGGGTTTTGCCAAACCACAGCCCCTAATGACAAAAACCGAGTGCTTGAAGGCTGAGCAACCACTCTGCTCCCCACAGACTCACAACACGAAGAAAGGACTTGCTTATCACCAGCTGTATTGGAGCCATGATTCTCCGTGGGCACAAGCTTTGCTTTATTTGTGTACAGTGAAAGAGTGGAACTAATAACAAGATAACCAGTCTGGGAGTTGATGAACTGAAAAATTCGATGTGCTGTCTGTTCACTGCTTCAGGCACAGCCTTTCCTAAGAATCCTCCAGTGCTTTTTCAATTCAGATATTCTCCCGTAACAGCTTATTTACAGGAAAAAAATTCTATTTTTGCTTTCCACTTTTTTTCTATCCGGTGTCTATGCCTCCAATAAGGAGCACATCACCGAATTTGTTTCATAGCACTGTGAGATTAATGTTGGTTATTTAGCATTCTGGCTTAATATTTCAGTTTCTCAATTGTAGTATTATTCATCCCTCATCTATATATCATAGCAAATTAGCACATGTAAAAAGACTAAAGCATTTCTTCATCTGTTGATCATGGAGGAGGCGCAGGGGTCATGGATGGTGGAGCAGGAGTGTATCTTAACTGGCATACGGCCCTTTTAACAGGTTCCAAGTCCATTACAGCAACAGCAGACTAACGGGAAATCTTCAATCTTCATATTGCTTGTTTTGACTCAAAGATTAGTAAAAAAGATTAATAAGACTAATAAAAAGTAGACATCAACTGCTCAATTAATACTATGTTAAAAATGGAAAAAAACAACAACTCTGAAATAAGTGGAATCGTATCTATCATGCATTTAAAAGTTGTTGCAATTTTACCACATACTATCATTGTTCTTCCGGGGTCTAATAATTCTTGTAACTCTTATGACGGTAGGCAGCCAAAACTCAGAAATACCACAGGGAAACAATCAAATAGTGTAGAGGGGTGTGTTTCTATTGAGGGAAGACAGTTCTTTTCCAAGAGTAGTGCACATAAACCTCTAGGCTGGGCGAACACACAAAAAGCTAAACAAAGTTCTGAAAGTTAAAGGGGAAAGGGGTGGAGGGGCCGCCTTGGGGCCTGCAGCTATGTTTGGAAACTTTGTAAATCTGGTGCACACCTTCTCCAACTTTGATGTAGATGGCTTGAGTCATCATAAACTCAGAGAAAGAGGTGACTGCCCTGTACTTATTCTGGGCCCACTTGAAGAGGTGCTCATTGCCGTGGGGCAGGATCTCCATCTGGGTCTGGGTGAAGAGGGAGAAGTTTCCCGGCTTAAAGTAGACCTCTGAGCCCAGTGATACCTAGAGGAGGTGAAAAACATGGGAGTGTTAAGAGACAAAAGGAACTGCTGGATAAGCTTCTACCAGTTTTATTACGTGTTGTTTTCAGTTTGTTCAGGTAGACTCTTGACAAACACCCATTTTTGTTATCTTTAAAAAAAGCACAAACATTCAAATGATGAATTGCAATGGTCTTCTTTAAACAAAAACCTCAACTATAACCATCAAAATCTCACATTATTGATGATAATATGCACATACAGCTTAATTCAATGCTGCTCATCTGCATTTCCCCATAAAAATCTGAGACTGCGAAATGAAGAACATGCTGGGCAGCCTTTCCAACACTAATACAGCTCTTTAAACATTGGTGAAACTCATCATTCACTAAATCCCAGCCGTTATTGCAAAGCTTCCAAAAATATGCTCTGCAGTTTATTACACGTTCCTCTACACATTGAGGTGTCTGGTTTCCGCTGTTTATACGGAGTAACGCATCACAGTGTATCGTTACTAATGTAAAGGGCTGTTTCAAAATACCCACAAGAAGTGACAGGGAAGGCAAAAATTCTTGTCAACAACAGGCTAATAACCTGCTAGTAGAAAAAAAAAACACTTCAAGTAACAGATATAATGTTTTTGCATCCTAACAGTTCTCAAAAAAAAAGATAAAATATGGGAGAGAAGACGTATGAGAGGCCTGCCACATTCAGGAGTCACTTGGTTGAGCTCTAACTGTCGTCTTCATTTCAGAGATAAACATTCACATGTGTTGAAAGTCTGCCCAACAACCAAATGAGCCCAGGCACATGGTGTAGTCAGCCCACCTAACTTTATTTCCATGCATGTTTATCTTTCTTCCAAGGTATCCATTCTGTATGGATGAGATGAGACAGTGCTGGCAGGCCCAATCAAAACATTATATCCATTTAAATCCAACAGCAATTAGTAAAAACCACTTCT
Source organism: Leuresthes tenuis (assembly GCF_036924035.1). NCBI lineage: Eukaryota > Metazoa > Chordata > Actinopteri > Atheriniformes > Atherinopsidae > Leuresthes > Leuresthes tenuis. Next base: position 26,025,486 of record NW_027325361.1, read on the forward strand.
TTCTGACGATGTTATGAAGTTGCCCCTGAATTGTAATCATGCTTTTATAACAACTGACTGATAACCCTCAGGGGTGTTTAATTTTTGCAGAGATAACTTTTCAAATCCTCATGCTCAACATCTGTCTGACCTCTGGACGCTCCTCCCCACGTTCCTGGCATGGTCACCAAAGGCTGTAAATACTGCAGACAGACTCTGTCGAAGAATTCAGGTTGACTTTATTTTTAGTTAGTTTACTACTGCGACAAGTTACACAGAGAAAGATGGTGAAGAGGAGAGGGGTGGGGCTCTGTGTGAAGTCGAGGAGGAGGGGCTGTTTTTTTTTCTTCACTCTTCTTGCCAAGCTCAGCAGGGTTTATCAGTTTAACTGCGGGAATACGACCGTAATTAGTCACGAAGAATTAGAGGGGAAAGCCTAAAAGTCAAATTAGCTCCAGGCCTTCCAGAGCACTGAAAACCTCAGGAATTTGAAACAGGGAAACAAGGGACCCACTCTGTGTTTTAACAAACTCTCAACTCGCTTTCTGTCTTTGCCCAGCTGACAGACCAAAAAGTGCTGAAGCCAAAAAGTAATTTCTGTCATTGGCCTGACTAGAATATACAAACATAAGGTCATTATATTGTATAGTGTGCTTATTTACATAAGCAAGTGAGTCAGTGGTGAAGTTTTACTTTTGTTGCATTTACAGAACACATGGATTAATGTTTGCCTCCTTACCAACACGCAATCACAGTGACACTCTCTTGTGTGCAGTGTTCTTCTGAAGCAGCCAACTGCCAACTAAAGCATTACTTCACAATATGAAAATGGAGCTCATCGCTTACCGAGCAATCTATTGCTATTATGGCCATTTTCTGTCTAGAATGTGGATTTTCTTAAAATGAAGACACAGTGTGTACTGAGGTAAAACACATAGAAGTTAGCCACATGTAAGTTTTGCCCAATATATTCTATAATTCCCTTTCTGTTAAGATTTTAAACAAACAACTCCATCCAAGAACTTGGAGCACCTGTATTTCTTTTGGATTTTGTCGTAACACACATAGAAACATGATGAAGCTTTAGAGAAAATGTAAAATGTGATAAAAGCACATCTGCCAGTGCATGGTCCCAAACCTTTAGCTGTACATTTCCTGCCCTTTCTGCTCATAACAATCAACATATTATGGCCACATGTTCAACAAAAAGGAGAAGAGCCCGCCAAATGTTTGAGATTAATTATCATAGTGCTGAAATTCTCAACCAAGCAACACCCTCAGTCTGGGAAATGGCATTAAGCGGTTTAAAAATAAGACGTGTTGTAAACAGAGGAGCGTGATGGAATGTGCAGAAGCAGCTGATAGATAAAATGAGCATGCACTCACTCTCTGGTGATATTAATGTGATAAATGCTTATGTGGCTGATATGATCTTCTTATTCTTCATGAGATATGGGGAGCTAATAACGCCGCTTGCAGCAGATGTGTTTCTGTGAACTGGTGGGGCCCTGTTGTGGAGTAAACAATACCATATGTCTCAGCACCACTCTGGAGCGTTCCTCTGCCATCCCAGTCTCTGAATAAAAAAACAGTAGTGACTATCCATGGTTTCCATTAGGAGTTACAGTGAGTAGGGTGCTCGGGTGCTCGTGTGAACTCCAACTATAAGCCTTCCACCAACGAACAGCAACAAACGAGCAAAAAGGCAAAGCTTGGCAAACAAACAATGGGCAACCCACAAGCCAACAGCAAAAATGTTGTTCCAGTAAGAGACATAAAACATTTCCTCCAGATCAAGCTTTTCAAGCGGAGATTCAAGACAGTCCTCCTCACCAAACCACCCAAGAGAAATATATACATTTAGCGACAAAGTCAACTCAGCACACTCTGCACATGTGCTTCACTTTAAATCCCGGTGTCCCTTAGTAAAATTAAATTTGGCCATTATTCAGTGTTCATATTTCATTTAATTTTATACCCGTGCTGATTCCAGACTGACAATAAGTACTGCAGAGAGTATGTTTTACAACAAAAGTCTGGATTTTGGCATTTTAAAAAAACAGCGAGATCCAGTGGCCAACAGCAACAACATGCTCCAACATGCTCAGCGTCTATGAAGCTTTTCCAGGCAGCACATCTGTGTCGTCAGAACCCAGAGCAGTGGGACCAGGAAATGAGAACTGGCAGTACTGATTCAGAGTTCTATTAACCACAGGAAACAGCCTATACAGTGGATAGGTAGGGTAATGGAGGTCTGCCACTGGGTTTCTGTGTCAAGTATTAAGCCCGATATCAGCTCTTCCTGACTCCATTATACCCAGGAAGAAAACTTCAGCAAGTCCAGCGCACATGAAGTGCAGGTATAAACGGTTAGGCGGTATTCACACTGGCGTGATGCTTCCACACTTGATGGTAGGCTGCCTTGACGTTTGGAATTGTACCGACAATTGGTCAGGAGATCAGATTTCTGATTAGCTAAGCCAAACAAGTCACTTGAAAAAGTTGGACTTCTCTCAATTTTCCATCGCAAGCCAAGCCAGCAGCGGATGCAACAGACAGAATTCAATTTGACAGCGAACCACATTACCCCATACCAAGTGGACACGAGGCAAGGCCGTTTATGCCTACAATGCATACATATGAATCCTGCCTTATGGTGCTCTGTTGATATCACAGTTCACTCATGCAATGACCACCAGGAGTCATAGGATACATTGCCATGTAGTTGAAGATACCTTAAAAAGTTCTTATTTCAAACACAAAGTTTTAACATTAAAAAGGTCAGGGAGAAACAGTATCTTCAACCAACTTTGATGATGTAACAATAACTTAATTAGCAAACTTACAGCTGTTAAATCTGCAAAAACAGGTCGTCATTTCAGCTGGCAAAACCAGAGATTTTTTGAGAGAAAGGTTTATGAATTGTTGGTGGTAAATTTGGCCCCCATGTGCATGTGCCATGCAGGAACACGAAGCTTAATGGATATAATGTAGAAGCACGGGGCATTTTGCTTTCAGTTGCACTGCGGTGATGTAAGGAATTCATCAAAATCCATAGCGATTGTTCAGTCAGTGCTCAGTTTAGTCCAGTGCTGTGGAGTATTTCAGTTCTGTGGCATTTCAAGGACATGTCACTGTGGAAAGAACCTGACAAGAGGAGCAGTGTCTGGCACTCTTCTGGATTATGTCAATGCAAACAAGTCAGCCTAGTAAATAAGATACCAACAGCTTTCTCTGCCAGAGGGCTCAGTGCTGTCATTCAAGCTCCAAATACTTAACACCTCATTCAGAAGGGGTCCCTGTAGTCAATAAAAACCATTAGCTCACTTTTGTCCAACAGCAGGGGCCTCCCTCTCAACTGTTTAGATTTCCCACTTAAAGAAGCACTATTGTGTGTCTGACAAATATCACACTGAAAAGTCATAAGAAAAAGCCGACACTTCAGTTTTGACTCAAAAAATATGCTTTAGCTCCAGTCAGAGGACTAGCCGAGCATATATGCTACTGTAAACTTACCTGGAGATGCACATTCCTCTGACACAGAAATGTGTTACCATTCCAAAGGTAAATTCAGAGAATTCTCTTTTTCATTTGAGATTAAGCAGGAGTGAAAATTGCTCATTGAACACACAGCCACAGCTCTGCCTGGACTGTAGGTTTTAATGATGGTTTTCAGCTGTTTTCTGTCTGCCACTACTGACAAGTGGAGACATTTACTGCGATGCAAATGAACAACCATCAGCATAAAATGCATTTGTTCCTTTCGACAGGAGAATGTTTCCATTACTGAGAGGAGTCATATTCAAAATGAGTGCTTGGCACTCGGGCTTGAAGTTATCATGCAGTGTTTTTTTTAAAAACCTTTGATCATAATCAAGCATAAGACTTGTATAAAAAATAATTCTTGGTTTCAGTTCAGCTCACATATTGCTAGTCAAATTTCGCAATCTCTTCAAAGTTTAAAAGAGCAACCTCTTTTGTGACTTTCAAAAAGGATTCTCTTTAAAAAAACAAAACAAAAAAAACATCATTCTATAACTTTTAATGTTCATTAAACTGAAAAACATCCTAAACACCAACGATTCAAGCACTTTATTGTACAGGAAGCCCTTTGATGAGGAGATGGTGATTGATGATTATCAATATTACTGAGTGACGAAAGTCACTGTCACGCAAGCGGAAGGTAGTTTCATAGGGTCTAGGGGAGGCATACTAATACTCTGCTCTGGGACATACAGTTCTTTAAAATAAATATGCCAGCGCAAGGTTATTGCAGTCGGTACATATTCCCATCAATATCACACTGCCTTTCCTGGCAGGACGTTTTTTGTTTTTTAGGCATAAGCAAGAAAACACTTGTCCACATAAGGAATTCATTTGTGTACCTGATGCTGCATTCCTGCACAATGCTGTGGTGTTAACATCCAACTGAAAATTATTGCTTCTGGGAAGCCAGAAATACAGAAAATCCTTCAAACCAAATAAAGGCAAAAAAAAAGTAAAGGTTTCATATGGCCTAATGAAGACACGGCTGAGGCTTCTGGGTAGAACTTTGCTGCAATCTTCTCTTGTGATACACAGGCTTTGAACAAAAGCACTGAAACGGTCCATTTTTACATTTTATATCAAGTTTCCCAGAGAGGCCCCCTGGTACCTTTACTAAATATGGCTGGCTCCCCAGGGGACATGGCTCTGGCTACAACGAGATACCCCCCTCACAAAATGTTCTTCTCTCTCCCACCCGTTTGTGCCTTGGTCTAAACAAAGGCCTCAGTTATGCTATTTTAATATAACCAACAACGTAAAAACAAGAGGAAAAGCTACCCTCCTCCTCACACAAATGAGCTCAACTCTTTTTGCACACAACTATTAAGACTAGAATTCTTTTACAAACCATTTTAGAACTCACAACGAAAAGATAAGCAGATAATCCTCACTTCACTCTTTGGTGCCACACCCTCTCACACTGTTTGTGGTCCTCAGATTCGCTGAGTCTGATCTGAACAGCAGCCAAGCTATCAACAGGACCGAGAAGGGTGTGGCTATAGACTTTGAGTAGACTTTTCTTTTGGAAAAATAAGAAACTCTTGCAATTACAATAAAGTTCCTAACGAATTCCATGCAAATAATGAAAAATTAATACTTCACTGCACTGCACACGTGCCATCCAGGTCAACACCTTAACACAGGAAGCATGTTTTTAGCATGCAGAAAGGCCTCCTCTGCTAATTTAAATCCCTTTCAATATTTTACTCATAGACATCAGCCTCTGAAAAGGGAATACAGTAAGGGAAATGAAGACACTGTTTAAGAAAGAAGGACTTTAAGGGATTTTCGTGATGCTGGACTCACATGAAAGGTATGTTTGATGCGCAGCGCCAGGTTCTCTGCCTTGACATTCCAGATGAGTGGTTGGGGGGAGTTGAGCACAAAGACCAGGGGCTTCTCGTGGTACAGCATGGACTGGATGGGTTTCAGATGTAGCTCAACCTAGTAAGGCAAGGAAATAAAAGAGCTATTAGATTCCCATGAGAACAAACTCGCAGAACAGCATCGGGAAAACGCTGACAATACAGAGCAAATTAAATTGTAACACACCACATTATCGCATTTCACACAGCTTCACCATGCAAATGTCAAAGCTTTGATTTTCTCCAGTTCACTTTTGTTTAGCCAGAAATATCTGGCAAAACAAAGTGACTATCCTGGTGTAAATGCTGCTCTGTTATGTTGTAGATTGTTCTTCTGTATCAGGCTTTGTGGTTGTTTATGTACTCCCTTTGCTGATAAAAAGGCAGCCTGCTGTGTTCTCCCTAAAAGGCACTTGCTTAGTTCTGATATGTAGCCTCAGCGGGATCTGAACTTTCACATAGAAGAGTCTTTGTTAACTGTGGAAAAAAAACAGTGGCGGCTCTCTGTTACCATCTTTACAGCACGCAACTATGCCTTTGGTTCTAAAACTGCAATTATAAGAGATTTTCACAGTCTGTTAGTGAGATGGGGAAAACAAACCCAGAACTTGTTTTCTTGTTGCCAGTGTTACCCTTGTCTGGATCACTTGGACCAAATCGAGTAAGGTGGTTCGGAGCATGAGTTCACTGAACCCAAACTTATCTCAGGCAGAGATCTAGCTTAGCATTATCTTCTTTTAACTTTAAACAGACCTCTAATCGCTGCTTCTACCAAAGCTTACTTTCTTTCAAGCTTTAATGATAACTCTCAAATGTGTAGTGGCCTGACACTCACACTCTTCTTTAAACATCCTCCTTTCTCAGATTAATCAGATTAGCCTCATCCTGTGTGACAACAGTGAAAGCCTGTAAATCACTAATTCAACCCACAAGAATTCACATTATATGATTTAATGACCCCTGAAGTAACGTAATCAGTCACAGCTACCATAAATATTGGCCTTTTCTTCTTGCAATTATACATTCTTTGTACTTTCACAGAAAATGATGAAAGACAAACAAGCAATTTGTTTAGATATAGTTGAACATTTTCAACGTGGAGATATCCATCGCAGATGGAAACCAAAAACATTGTTCCAGGACACCGTATATTACTACTGCAACTTTCATTCCAATAACTAAAAATCAGATTAACAAATATCAGATTGTGAAACAGGTTCTAAAGCAGAGTAAAATCTCTGCTTTCATGTCATTTACTTCTTGTACCATAATAGCCATCACAGAGGAGGCTGTGTGGTTAGTTTGTTAACAGGATTAGTCAAAAAGCATATAAATTTTACTGTTATTTCTTCTCCCTCACTGATATTTGAATTCAATGTTCGTGGTGCTTAATTTTAAAATTAGCTCCATCACAATTGACCTATAGTATCTAATCATGTGCCATCAGGTGAAGCAATTTTTTAATCAGTAGGCATGGGCTCATTTCTGGTTTTGAGATATACAACGCTTTTAAAAAGTCACAGTTTTAAAACCGTTAAAATTTCCTGTCCAACTATTCTTGCAGTATAACGTGTGTTTACACTCTTTCTTTATGACTCCCTGGAGAGAAAGCGGAGCAATCTGTCAGGTCGTGTGCAGCATAGAGTGACACTTCCCTCCGCTTGGTTTGAGCAGTCAGTCAGCTGTATGTGATGCCTGATGGAGGTGAACTCCTTAAATGTTTCCCGAAAAACTTTAAGCTGGCTACTTGGAAATTTATCAGGAGACAATACTTCAATATGATTCTTCAGGAGCACCACCCATACTCACCCAACAGTGTTAGCCTCAATTGACAAATTCAAAGTAACCCTGTCTCATAATGAACGTTAACACAACAGTTAACAGTTAATACTGGTGAAATAAACAGCCTACTATTGTAACATGGCTAATCAACAAGCTAACATCAGCTAGTTACCTTCCTAACATTACCTCAATGAGCAAAGAAGCACTTATTTTCTGTGAAATTAGTGTTTTTAGTTGACGGATCAAATTTAGCCACTCTCCCGTCTCTACTTTTGTTTATGTATTGTGCATGTTGATTCAAAATAGAGACATTTCTCAAAAAGCTGACTATCTGCCTATCTATTTGCAGATTAAGCAAACACACAAATCAACACGTTTTCTCTTTCCTTAAATGTGTGTGCATCGACATTTCAATACCATTTTAGCATGTTTTGATGATCGCTTTTAGTCGTATAGTGGCATAACTCGTAGAATTGTTTTTAAATAAAATTTTGTTTTATCATGTAAAACCGTGTTTAAATACATTACTATACATATATGTTTCCCAATGTTCCAAATATCATATAAAATAAAAAATTTAAAAATCTGTGTTCTTTGAGAGAAAAGGTGTTTTTTCATTCAGATGTTCAATAAAAACACATGACATCAACTCTATCAGTTGTCAACTCAGCGACGGTAGCTCAAGACGGGCAGGAGGTTGTCCTGCTGTCCTTCAAAGTAAATACAATAGAGTTTTTTTGGGTTGACCTACAGTTGTCAGATGCAAAAACACTGCCATTAAAAGAGATCTCTGTGTGACTGTGTGAGCCCGGCACATGTACAGAAATAGACATGAATTAGTCGTCATGTTGAAGACAACAAAGATGGCATCAAAAACCCCAAAAATGTCAAGCAAAAAAGTGAGAGGCGGGGCTGGAAACCAGGAATGGCCAGGGCCAGGGCCAGGAATGTGTATAACATGTAGCTGAACTAGTTACAATGTAAAGTTTGACATTAATTAGCTTGTTATTCCCTGAATCGTCATATGAGTAGTTTTTACCTTCGAAGCCTGGCGTGATACACATCTTGCATTGACATTTCAGAGACACTATTTTAACTTTTAAAAACACATAAACAGGAGGACAAATTCAGGAATTTGCAATAGAAGCTGGAGGTTCATACTCTCAAAAGCTTTTTGTTTCATGTTTTTAGTTAGTTAAGAGGCTGGGAAATAAAAAGCTTTAGCAGACACAGAGTCTTAAAGCTTCCACAATGCCCTCAGGTTTTAGAGGGTTGTTTTAAACGAAGCCCTACGTCTGACATGTTAAGTGACAAAAATTTGAATTGCATACAGTTGATTGTTATTATATTCTTAGTAAAGATGGCCACTTGGCAACTGTTACAAATTAGAGCTTAACTAGTCAAATTTTCAACAGTAAAATTAGCCATTTTACCCTGAGGAAGGTAGTCACAGTGTGTGCTGCTTCCCCTATTTTTCTGATGTTTCCACATGAGCCAACACCTCAGTAGAAAATGCGTGCATTCCCATCATAATAAAGATAAAAACATACAGGTTACCGTAATCACAATTTTGACAGCAGTTACAATAAATATGATAAATATTTAGAGAGATAGGATTGAGTATTTTCTTAAAATCATGCAGTGTCCTGAGCAGACATCAACACAACTAAAATGCAGTCAGATTTTTCCATTCTGGCAGATATTCTCTGTTAATAAAATGCTGTCATTGTCGTGTTGCATGAAGTCATTGAGTAAGAATCACCAACAGAATAAAGACAATAAACATGAAATAACAGATGTAAGCCCTGGAGGAGAGCAATGTAAATCAGAGTGTTTAGCACTGTGGTGCTGCAAAAATCATTAAAATGTCCCTTTGAGGCAAGGAAATGGAAGAAATGACCAAACACTTATCTATGAAGCAATCTGGATGAGGATTTAAGTAACCAGATCACTGACTCGCTTCACCCCTCCCCTCCAAATCCTCTTTACTCCAAGCACTGGAAAAATCAAACTGCATTGCTCTTCTGAGAATATCAACAACCAAGTTATAATCATACCTGGCTTGGCCTTGAGGCCCTGGCTTTTCAGAGATGGAAGAGAAAGGTAGAGGAAGAATGAGAGAGAGGGAGAGAGAGTTGTAAAAGATGAGGAATTTTAAACCCAGACAGAAACATTTCCAGAAGACGTGAGTCACCTGCAAACATATGCATAAACTGAGCTCCAAGAAGAGGACGTACCAAGAGGCACCAAGGGTGAAAAATGGTAAAAGCTGTGGTTTATATGGCCATTTATTTTTATTTTTTTCTAGTTAATCAAGTAAAGGGAATAAGCAGATAATAACAAGAACATTATGTCAATCTAAATCATCTCTGGATTCCACAGCGTAAGTGGTGATGAGAACTCAACAACAGCTAGTGTTCATCTCTGCCTATAGAGATGCAATCATGTAGTGAGCCTCGTGGGCTTGGCAGCAGACCTTATCATACCGCAAAGGGTGTGGAAAGAAGAGGGGCAGAAACACCAGGCATCAAAGTACCTCTTGCAGTGTTTGCAAGGATCAGGTGGCACTGCATTGTCCCTGGTACAAAACAGTTACATTCAGAGAACCCTGAAAGGTTTGCTGGGGACAGGAGACCACGACTGATTGATTATCGGGAGGCTGGCAAAGGGATTTAGGGGGTCCAGGGTCCATTACAGGGCAGGGGCATGTTTGCAAGTAGTCAGTGATGGAGGTTTGTCCAGGCCTCTCACGTTACTGAAATTAACACCACACGGGGGACGACAGCTGTGGCAGTATAAGCAAGAACCATCACAGAGCATACCATTAGTGGTGGTACCATGTGTAAACAATGGAAAAACTTGTAAAAAAAATATATTAAAAGAATTGTATATATATATATATATATATATATATATATATATAAAGAGAATAAGCAGTGTTGACTTCAAAAAAGTAAAAAAGATTAATCATACACATGCTTTTATTGTAGAACAAAGCCTGTGACTGTGACCCTGTAATTGAAGAGGATGATCTGTTTACTCGGTCTTGAGCATGTGGTTGTGATTTCACAATATTTTTCAAGGCAAATAAATCTTGTTGTTAAAAACTGCAAATCAAGATCATCATATGATACTTTATAGTTAAAGACTGTGCCCAGCAGCATAAACAACAGTCAGTGCGGCTCAGTGTCCTCGCAGGAAAAGGGAGTTTCCTTTATTGACAAAGCTAATTAAGTGCCCGATGAGCCTGGCTTATTCAGAAAAAAGAACAACAAAAACAAAAAACATCCTTTAATTAGCCAAAAAGAAAGATTCATCTGAGAACACACTCTCCCTCCCCGGAAATAATAATCAAGAGAAAGAAAGAAAGCACAACCTATCTCATAACAAATAGCATAATGACTTGCTTTTATGTTTTTTTTTCTAAAACGGAAACAGTGAGGTTCAAACAGTGATATCTAAATTATTACAAAACTGTGAGCACTCGTGCTTGAGCTGCTTGAGCTTCTTGAGCTGAAAACACAGTAAGAATAAGCCAAAAACTACTTGGGGCCAATCATTCTGTTATCTGGTGTGTTTGTGTTTGTGTGTGTGTGTGTGTGTGTGTGTGTGTGTGTGTGCATTTATCTTGTCTGTCTGGATCTTGGTTCTTTCTGGTTCACTGAGGATAAACGGAATGAAGGAGGGAAAGGAACGCTGGGGCAAAAGAGCTCAGTGACAGAGGGGAAGCAGACCAATGCCTGTTGGCCGCTCTTATCAGCCCACATATTTCAGTGTGATAGGGATGCTACCTGGAGCCTTTCCGCTGAACTGTGATGGCAATCAGTCTGCACTCTCCTCTACACCAAGCAGCAAGGGAAAAAAGGAAGAAAAGAAAAACCTGAAAAGATATCAAAGTGAGACGGGATGTCTGGATAATAATCTTTAAGAAGAACATAACACAGCACTGAGACTAAAGTGAGGGCACAGGGACAGAAGGGTGGCCCAGGGTTTTACTCTGACTGATTGAAAAAAAAACAAAAAACAGAAATCAGTTAATTTTTCTTTAGTGTTAGTTCAGACTTTGTTCTTATGTGGTCGAATGTGTAGCAATCATATGAGAAGGAAAACTCTCAACCCACACATGGTAGTGTTTTCAAGGAGAATAAACGTTTGGCTCACAATGACTGTGTAAATGTAGCAAAGTTGCTGGTGCAAAATGTGTGTGTGTGGGCAGGTAGTTAAGGTGATTACATCAGCAGTTAACCAGCAGAAAGGTCGAAGTTCCAGTGCCATTTGAATCAGCAGCACAAACAAGCCGCTATATATTTTTTCACTATAACCTGGGCTCATGAAAGGGAGATCGTGCAGATGCTGATCCTAATGTGGGACAAACTCGCAGGTTCCATGTGCAGATTGCAAATAATTTGTAGAAATAGTAACCCAAGGGACTAGCTAACTGGTTAGTCTACCACACCAGCTTTAACTGTCTGAGTAAAACACAAAGAAATATCACTGTGAGAACTCCCAAATGCTGCATGATGCAAAAGGCTATCATTAAAAGTTTATAACCAACTTTATAAACTAATTTTGTGGGTGTAACGAAGGAGCACTTGGTTACTTTAAATATGTGCATGTAAATGGAGCACTTTGGGAAACTCACTCCCACACATTTTCCCTTTAATGAACACACGCAGTGATTAGCACAAAGGTAAACACTCATACACGAGATATTTATTGAACATTTCAACAATCTGTATGAAGACACCACACAGCTGCTGGATTGACTGAGTGGCAGCTGCCTGTGAAGGAAACAGGTGTTAGTGGCGGGAGGTAAATTGGCCATGGTTTGGTGAGGCAGAGTAAATGTGTCTGTACAATGATTGTAGGGGTGCTAAAAGTGAGTTTGTGTAAAGGGACTGTTTGGGCAAATGCTTCCCTGGGGGTCTGAACACAAATTAAAGGTTCCAGGAGAGGCCAAGGGTGTGTGGGGAGGGCGAGCTGGGCCAGTCTGGTTTTAGGTGTTAGAAAATGGATTTTAGGATAAAATAGTATTTTTATGGCTGGGTATGTTTTGGACATTTGACTTTGCGTTAGCTTTCGGAAAGGTCAGGCATATTATCTGCTTTCTTTGAAAACAGTGGACTTGAACAGATACCGGAAAGAAGACTCATTTGTACTGAATCGAGAATCCTTTTTAATGATTTTCTTAATCTTGACTTCAAAAATCAGAACTGAATCAGATCATGTGATGTCTAAAGATTCCCAACCCTTTTATTGATAAGTGTATGTACATGCTGGATTGGGCATACGCTTATCTGGATGTGCCTGGTTCATATGTGAGAATCATGTTCTTTGACTTCTCCAGTGCCTTCAACACCACACGGCCTCCCATACTGAAAGACAAGCTTCTATGTATGGGTGTGGCCCCCTCCCTGACATAATGGATTATAGACTATCTGACTGCCAGATGACTGCCAGATACTGTGGTATGTCAGGATCGGGAGATGTGTTTTCAGCCTGGATTTAAACATTGTCAGAGTTGAGGCCTGTCTCACATCTTCTGGAAGACTGTTCCAGATTTTCGTATAGAAAACTGAAACGCAGCCTCACCTTTTTTAATCCTGTACATATTGGACTTCAGGTTCAACTCAGAGTCCTGCCACATACAGAAGTATTCTGATTATACGGCTGTTGTGGCATGTGTGTGGTGGACAGGAGAAAGGAGTACAGGGACCTTGTGGAGTCCTTCTATGGCTGGACCAAAAAAAACTATTTGCTCCTGAACACTACCAAGACCAAAGAGCTGGTGGTGGACTTCAGGAGATCTAAAACTCCAAAACAGTCAGTCTGCATCGATGGAGAGGAGATAGAGACTGTTCAGACCTGCAAATACTTTGGGGTGGTGCTGGATAACAAACTAGAGTGGTCTGCCAACATAGAAACAGTGTACAGGAGGGGTCAGAGCTGTCTCTTCTTCCTCAGACAGCTCAGGTCCTTCAATGTCTGCAGTGACATCTTATGCATGTTTTATCACACTATCATTGAGAGTGCTCTGTTCTATGCTGTTGTCGGCTGGGGGAGTTGCACTACAGACAAAAACTGTGGGCATCTGGACAAACTGGTGAAAAAGGCTGGCTCTGTGGTAGGCAGAAGGCTAGAACCTCTCAGTGCTGTGGTGGAGCAACGGATGAGGAGGAAATTATATTCTGTTTTGAATAATAATGAACATCCTCTCCACAGCATCCTGGCAGGACAGAGGAGCAGCTGCAGTGAGAGGCTCATCTCTCTGCACTGCAGGACTGAGAGGTTCCGGAGGTCCTTTGTCCCCACAGCCATAAGTCTTTTTAACAGTGACTGCTGACATGTTCTTTTCAAATGTATTAATTTAGTTATCTATTGTTATTATTATTAGCTACTTTTCTAATTTGAATTTCCCCCACTGGAGGATAAATAAACTAATTTTCTATTCTATTCTATTGAGGTCCATACTGTAGGTCACACAGGACCCTTAATCACATTAATAAGTAGCAAAATATAATAGTTGGCATTGCATCCCCCAGTAATGCTAGTGCTGAGAAATCAGTCAACTGCTGAACTTTTTAAACATTACAAAGACTGCACATGGTCACAGTTTGTATTTCTCTTGTTACAAAAAGACACACTGGAGAATATCAGGAGAACTACGTATAGAAAACACAGTGAAAGTGAGTAAAAACTGTAACAAACAACAGCATAATAGTTTGTTAAAAAGTAAAGATCTGTCTGCTGCAGACGCGTTTGTTTTGTCTTGTATGTGAGCTTAACTCACATCTGACACTGTGTTCTCACAAGTTCTTTGAGCTCCACCAGCAAGTCACTTATACAGGCTATGATATCTGCAAATTCCAGCTGATAAAACAATCATCTGCTCTGCCTCACCCTGGTTCTGAGCCAGTGACTGTGTTTGATGTTTGCCTTTGTTAAACTGATTAGAGAAAGAGGAGCATTTTCAGATATCCCTGGCCCAATTTGTTTATCACCCAACAGTATGACCCCACAGGCCTCTACTTTGAATTGCTTGGTTCGACACACTGCTTCACTTTGGGAATAAGATTTCTGTGCTCGTGCCAGCTTGTGTGCATTAACGCACATGTGGTTGTGGCTTGTCAGCATGGTGCAAAAGGTCATCTCAGCCTATTACAAATGGAGCATGTTGAAAAACGTTAAAACTTGATATCTACAGCTTCAATCCAGAGCAAAAAAAAATAAGAGAGAAAATAACTTTTCAGAATGAGGTCATTGTTTTGGTAGAGCTTGAGTGCAAAACAAAAACTGCAGGTCAATTGTCAACCCACCAAAAGATATTTGGTCTCAAACATCCCAGGAGGTTTAAAGGGATGAAATATGAGCAGCACGTCTGGTTTTTTCCTCTTTCTCAACAAGATTAGACAGTTTTTATAAAACTCAGTGCAGTTTTGTGAAAATGAATAAATCATTCCTACATCATATGAGGAAAGCACTGCCATCTGAAGCATCCTGCCTCACCGTGGCTCTCCGGGCCTTACTGTCGCCTTACTTGACCTGTTCAAGGATACTGCCTTTCAAATCCGGTCCGTCCCTTTCTCTTCAGGAGCCCACATGGGTAAAAGAGAGGACAGGGGTTTCTGTTATTTTGATCAGAACCACTAAGGCTGAGGAAATCATCAATTCCTTTTTCAAAAAAATGCAAAACAGTTTTAGGAGAAATGTTGAATAAAAAGCCAGAGTATTGGGTGGAAAAAACATTTGTAAGAAGTTGAGAACTCGCTGAGTAAAGCCGACAAACTTCCTTTGTTGTGCCCTAGATCCACACCATAATCACAGTTTGCGGCAAAAGGCCTTTTCCATTAGAGCCCCAATGTGAAGATAACAAAAATGAATTAATATCAGTTCAAAACCTCTGCCAAGAGAGTTGTGTTGAGGTGTGGACAGGTTTAATTCATAGAATGTGACCAGTGTGACTAAATCCAGTCTCACCGACTTCCTGAAAACTTTGCTGCCAACTCTCTCATGCAATATCCAATCTCATACAAGTAAAAATCAAAGGAAGCACCTAAAGATGTCACATTTCCTAGTTTTCCTAGTTTTCAGCAAAGGCAGCTTATACACTTAAACTTTTTTTGTCCTCCCACTTCCAGAGTACAACAAATGCAGGGTATACAGAAACACCTGACCGTACATACACACTGTAGTCAGCTTATCCCAGTCCAAGCACCATCCAAAGTCACATCTAAGGTATTATGTTGCACTTTAGAACTCAGCTTCTGTGTGGACTTTGGCTAGTAGCCAAAATGTGCATTTTGAGTCAGGTCCACCTGTGTATTTATCACACTTCATACTCTGTGGTTATTACATCTAAAAATTGGGTTAACTGGTGCAGGCAGGAAACAATACATTGCTCTCACATCTTTACTGAAAATATAGACAAGCCATGACTTTTACACATGGATGTGAAGGAGACATGAAGCAGACCTCACACTGAAGCTACAGGATGTGTGTGAGGCTGTGCATGTGTGTGTTAAAGTGTCTGAAATTGACCATGTGATTGCCCTTCTCCATATTAGTCTATGCACACTATGTGAAATACTAGATTTTTTTCCCATACCTGGTCAAGGCTTAGTTTTGCAGTACTGCCTCACTGGGGCACATTTTGTTCTCCAGGAGTGCCTCGACGCAGACAGCCAAAGCTCAGCCACAGGCACCTCTTGTGCTGCAGACCATCATTCAAAACATTCAAATACAGTCTGCTCAGTGGCCCAGACACTGCTTCCTCTCCCATCCGCGGAGGTGAGGAAAAGAAAGTCTACAAACTCACACACAGGCACCTCTCTTCTAGCTTAGTAAACAAGCAAAGCAGATGCTGTCCAAAGAAAATAGAGGAAGAGACCAATTACTGAGAGTGAAATCATTCATCACACCTCCATATTCAATTATAAACATGGATTCAAACGCTCAAACTGTGAAGGTGCTCTTTGAAGACTTTACGTACAACTTTAACCTTAAGAATAAAGTTTGACCACAACAAAAAAAAGTTCGGTGTTTGCAGTCCTCATGATTAGCTGACAAAAGCTTCTTCACATATAATGCTGACTCATAATGAGACAAAGCTCATGCTTATCTGAGTGTTTGGCACTTAGTGCACATAAAATAAGAACTTTAATATCCTGCAGAAGTGGTGTGGAAGTTCATTTTGGGTTTAATATTTTGCCATGAAAATGTGTTGTTTGTTTCTTTCTTTCTTTCAGACCAACAGTTGGTAGTATCTGTTGGTACCAACAGCAACTGTTCACTCACTGAATCTCAGCTGGAGTGATACACAGGAGCAAGCTGTGCTCATTTGGAATGTGTGTTGTGTGTTTAAAGATTTGGGATACACAGTATTTTAGGACCCTAATGAACTTGCGCAAGACAAGAGAAATAAGAGGAGGACTGTTTTGATTTTTTTTGCTGTGTATTATAATAATCAAGGATAAATACTGGGGAGCAGTGTGGTTCCTTTTCCAACAAGTGAAACAAGCCAAGTCTGTAAAAGATCCCCTTTATCAACTCCTTTTTCTATGGTATAAATACCTCCTGCCTTGAAAGATCAGGGCAGATTGAATCAATAACATCAAGTGTGATGCACTGCATCCTTCAAAACACTCCTGTTAAAGGTGAAGGAAGGGGCTGCATGTGTCCAAACAGGACAATCTGTGCCCACATCTCAGGTGGAAACACAATCAAGGATTAGAGTGGGCAGAGGGTCTGAGTGTCCTTTAGAGGATCTGATACCTAATCATAGCAGACCTTCACTAAAGCCTCAGTAACACAATGAGCTTCTGCAGGGCCACCTAATTTCAGCTGGAGCAACCTTCTGCAGCCAAGGATAAAGACAGGGGGAACAGACGGTCCTTTAATGATGTGATAAAAAGAATTTCTCATGCCCACAACTTTTCATTATTGAAACAGCAAAGGAAATTTTGAAAAGCTTACTGTAAACCAAAGAAACATTGAGCCACAAGCTCTAAAACACTATAATTCAAATCATGTCACTGAACAGTCATAAAATCAATTGAAGATTTGGTGGGTTTTGCTAAGCTTTTATAGCAGCTAAAATGTGTTTAGGATTGTTTGATTTTCTGTTCAAATCCAGAAAAGTTGAAAAAAAAACAAAAAAAAAAAAAAACAGGGAGGATATTTCATTTGTCATCAGTGTATGAAAATGCCCCTCGGTTGCTAAGGGAAGTGTGGTGCAGGAGCACCAGTATAGCTGAGGGTATGTTGTGATTTGGTCTTCCATGAGGTCAAAGAAGCATTCAGTGTGTTTTGATACGAGTATGTAGTAATTACAGACTAACACCTTTTAAACACAACAATTCATTGAAAATTGTACACAACACCAGTTTTTGAACCCATTAAATCTACCAATGGCATAGATGTTGTGTGCCTTTAGTGATGTAAAATGCCGTTTCTGTTTTTTCAATTTCGGAGCAGCAAGAAAAATGCGAAGAAATCCATAATAATAGTGCTATAAAAGTAGTAATCTTTGTTTCTTTTTTGTTTAAGTTATTAAGGCCTTTTTCATGTCCAAGAAGCACACAAAACTAGGGACCATATTAAAAATGAGCATTGATTGGCTAATTTATCGACTGGATTACACAGTTTGAAAGACAACTGAGTGTGAAGGACTGATTTGGTGCTATTTTAGGGCTTATTTTCTAGATTACACAACATTCCTATAATGCTGTCATTCAATGTTTCAGTTTTATTGTTCAGAATATCAAAGTTTACAGCAAAATAAAAAAGACATGTCATTCCCTTATTGACCTACTGATGCAGCATATTTACACACACACACAGTGTTTCTCCATATCTAGCCTTAGCAAAGTTTTAGCCTTTCTCAGCAGTAAAGTGCATGTCTATACATGCTGCTTTACATGGTGAGCGAGCCGGTGACAGTTAAAAATCTAGCTGCAGCACTTCTGGAAGCCACAGGTCCATGATTCATGTTCAAACTATGGCTGTTTGTTAGCAGTCCAGCCACAGGATGTGCTGCATAACACCTTAAGACAAGGAGCAGTTTCACGTTCACAGACGTGAACTTTATGAGCATTATCAGGAGCTGTGTTGGCAGTTTGGATGAGTGCTTTAAATGTGTCTGCTCAAAACATATTATGTGGTTGGAAAATACTAGACTTTCAAATGACTTTTAACTGTCTTTTTTTCAGGCTCTAAAAAGCCATGTATTGAGGTATATTGAGGTAAGGTAAGCTCATCTGATCATCAGGTCTGGAACAAATTGATTTTATTTCACTTGTGGAATTTGTAGAATAGCGAGATGGCCACCTCATTACTATCATGTGTTAAATCAAGATCCCATATAAACATCTAAAGCCCCTGATGACACTTATCAGTGTGGAATAAAGGAAGCTAACAGAGATTCTTGTCCCATAAAAATGTTTTGTAATGAGTGAATAACTAGAAATTACTTTTTATTATTTTTAATTACTATTTAGTGAAATGATGTATATAAAATGACAGCAGCATGTAAAGGGCAGAGTGGAGCAGTGCAGAAGGGAGGGCAGATCACTTTGCACTGGCCCATGCTGTCAGTTAGAAAAAGCCTTGCGCACCTTTGTGCAAATGAAAAACACAGATTTGGAGAATCATGTACTATTTTGCTTAAATATTTTGACATTTCAGTCTGATCTTAACTGGTTTTCACTTCAGAGATGTAGAAAATGTACCTCACGATGAGAGTTTGTCAGTTAGGGAAACTCACTTTTGCTGGAGTGCTATCTGGTCCCTCTGAAGCATGTCCTTTCAGGTTGATGACGTGCACCTCATGAGGCAGGCTGGCAGTGCCCCTGCTGGCACACCCTGACAAGGCGGTGAAGCTCTTCAGGATGGCTTGCACTGGGTGTCCCGTCCCCACTGGCAGCAGCTCGCAAGGGCTGCGAGACAAAGGCCCTGCAATATATGAACAAAAAAAAAAGGATGATTTAAATGAGGCAATGAGGAGAGGATGCACAACCCAAACAACTTTTTTAGAGTTTAGAGTGCTTGACTTAAAATCAGATGAACTTTTGCTTCCGTGCACTTGCTTTTTATCAGTCACTAGCTTTCAGGTGATTAAAAAGCATCGCCACAACCTCAAAACGTCCTGTATTGGAAACTTTCTTTACGTTTCCCATCAGTATGACCCACTGAAACACATTCAGGGTCGATTTCTCTTACATAAACACAGGGTGGCACAAAACAAGCTGTTGAGGTTTGAGTGAGGCTCCACTCAGCCCTTTTGCATTAAAAAGTCACATATGCTTTGACAAAGTATGTGCCTGGGGTTTTTTCCCCTCGGGGTTAGACCTTTCAGTTTACCCCACAGGTTGGGTAAACTGAAAACCCGCTCACATTTCAAATGCATCACATTGACCACGCAAACGCTGCCAATAGCAATCTGATGGAACATGTGGAAATAATTAAGGTCTAAGTGAAAGACAGTTAGATAGCAATGGTAAATTTTCCCCAGCTGACTCCAAAAACATAGTGCCTGACCAGTGGGGTACAGCTAGGGGGAAAAGTGTTTTTTTCTTTCTATTTCTCAGAACACATAGCTATTGTTTTGTCTCTCTGTGCTGCCCAATAAGCCTATGTAGACCAGCATAAAGCCAGCAATCATGTATGGCACAGCACCCCTCCTCTTGTTGAGAGAAAAACACAAATGCTTTATTGTTACCATATTTGTTTCCTGAGACAAATCCCAAGCCCTTGACAGACATTCTTAAGCTGAACTTTGTGCCGTTTCTTGTTTCTTGTCAGTTCATTCCAAACATTGAGAGGCTAGTGTTATTATGAGCATACAAAGTATCTTATAACATATTAAAACACGGCAAAGTCTGGCTATATGATAAAAAGACAGAGCCTAATGGCAAAAACCTGCGGTGCATCAGCATTTCAACCCCCTCCTCACCCGTCCACCCACCTCCTCCCCTTTCCTCCCCAAGGACCAGAACCTATTTCTTCCCTAACCATGTCATCGCGTCTCACTCCCACAAACACGTCTAAAGGCACTTCAGCTCACTTTTTCCCCTCGCACATGGAGAATAACAAACAACTGCCAGACAAACAAAGAAAAACGTAGTTCTATCTGGGAGACTTCCAAAAGATTACAGCTCTTGCTGGGCAACGATCTGATTTTCTAATTGTTTAAAAATACAACAGAATGGAGGCTTATGGAAGAAGAAGGGGCCGCATGGAAAGAAAAGTACAGCATTCAGTGTGAGGTGATCTTGTTTATTGCAGAGTTGTTGTTTTTTTTTTGAAAAGGCATTTTCGATCTGAATGTTCAATGCAGAGCATGATGAGGTTTTGACAGAAATAGATATGCATATTCATTCTTTCTAAAAGATAATTCCTCGTCATTCTGATGAATTAAAATCAAGTTAAACTTAATAGAGTCTGTTTCCATCACATATGCCATTACCATCAGCCTAAAACCAGTGGACAGAGGATATAAAGTTGCATCTGTTGGCCCTGCCACAGCTTTGTGTCTGCCGTCACCCTATCTGCCTGCTTTTTCCACCGCCTCTGTCTTCTTCTCTCTTTAGCCATTTTTCTTTTTCTACGGTCATCAGCAAAGAGAGTGTCCTGTCCAGCTGCTGCTGTCGACTTTTAGCTGGACAGGCTGAACACCCACAATTGAGGAAGAAGCGAAAGCCGTTGTAAGCCTGAAAAAACAAATCCCACCTAAGCTCACCGGACACTCTGTAGATTATATCACCATTATGTCTTTAAACTAAGAGATCCAGCATAATCTGATGGTAAATTTGACACTGCATCACTAAAAGGTTTAAAAGTCTTCAAAGCGATTCCCACAATATCCAATTTAGTTTTTACTAATTAGTTACAAACTAATCTCTATCAGTTACTTAAAACAGTAAATCCAAACGCCAGTACAGCTTTTGTGCTAAAGATATATTTTAAAAGTACTTTATACTATATATAAATAAAAATGATGAAGTCCTCCAATGTTCTGTAAAGCATCTCCATCCAGTTAACTTTGGCAAGCTGGCCTTGCAGTAAACTCCGATAAAAAGTTAAGACAATTGTAACCATGACGGCTACTTAACTTCTAGTTTTAAGGAAGAATTCCATTGACATTAGCTTTCACTGATCTCTGTCAAGTTGACCTGGCTGTAAGACAGCAAGTGTACATGGAAAAGAAAACACGGTGTAAACATGGCACAACATCAACGTAACATCAACATCATCACTCCAGTCATAGACTGTAAAGATGCAGCTACATCCCTGTTTCATTTCACTAGAACTATAATGTGAAAGTAGAATTTCAATAACTGTTTGCAAAGCAAAAACAATAAGAAGAAATTAAGGGCTGAATGCCTGGATAAAGATCCAAGATCAATGTCTCATTTTCACCTGTATTATTTCAACGATTAAAAACATAAATAGAAAAGAAAACCATTTCAAGCAAGTTAGTACTGCTCTAGCTAGCTGTGCTCTGTTACACATGTACACACCACTGTATTACTGCTGTAACATGGCTCAGTGGGTGATTTGTGACAGCTGACATACCTAAAGGAAACAAACTAAGAATCAGAAATAGATCAGGTTATTAATTTAGGGTTAGGGTTGGGTCAAATTATAGCAGTTACAAACTGCTATCTTGCAGGTCAACTTGGGCCATCTGCACATGACCACAATTAAAGAAGAGGTTCCTCAAAATGTAAAAGTGCCCTTCATTAGATTCATTATAGCAAATGGCAGACATGCTTTATGTCAACGTGGGCTGGATCGAACCCACCATGCAAGACAAACATCACTGGCATAAAAAGCACGATTATGTGGTTTTAACTCTCAGAGTGAGAAGTTAAAAGAGAGAAAATATTTCAGACGCATTCTGATACTCACACAACTTCTGTTGTTTCAACTGTTAGTGGGCAGAGAAGCAGGAAGCCACATTGAGTTTCGCTCAGGCAACTTCAGTTATATTCTCATCTTCAAAGTATACAGCTAAAATAGAAAATATGACATTTTACAGAATAAATATATATATATATAAATATATATATATATATATATATATATATATATATATATATATATATGCAAGTAAATGGCTAAAAATTAATTTAAAAACAAAAACAAAAAAAAAACCACACTAAATCTCTTATGGAAGTAGTGAATCGTGTCACACCAGCACACACATTTTCAACAAAAAACCCTTTAATGATCCTAATTTGGATCAAACTAAATGTATCACAGATATGGCTGTGGTATCCTTCAGTAGCATACGGTGGCTTTCAAAATGTAGTTAAAGACGTGCAGCACTTATATAAATAGGTTTCAGTTTTGGTATGAACACAAGTTGAGTGTCAGTTGAAATTCAAGAAGCTCAAGTTTACAAGATCAAAGTGGATGTTTTGTTGGAATTGTAATCAGTGAAAGCAGATAAACCGACTGCACGGTATGCAAAGATGCATCAACATTACTGAGTAAAGCTGGAGTTAACAGCTGATCCGCTGTATACAAAAAGTTAGAAAAAAAAAATTGGTTGAGTATGCTTGAAACTGTTCTTAGAAATTCAAAATATCTTCACACAGTACCAGTCAAATGCTGGACCCCATTCATTGTGAATCCGTGTCCAAACTTCAATCGAGTTGACTACAACTGTTTCTATCAGTTCAATAAATGTTTCCACACAAGTGGTAATCCGTCTAAAACGAGTGATGTGGAGACTATACATCTGAATGTCAGGGTGGGGGTTTTTTTGTTTTTTTTTTAAACATTCAACCTGAATCTTCAGACCTTTAACACAAAGTAACTAACACATAGCTAATTAGCATATGGTTACAGACAGCCTTTCGAAAGCTATTCCGAGACCACTTTTAGATTTATATACCATTGATAATGTACACACAGCATTTGTTTTTCTTGCATGAATAAAACTGCAACTAATCTAAATAACCGAATCAGTGGGACACAGTAGTATTATACCGTAAGTGGTAAGGGGAGTTTTTCACAGTCTAGTCATTCAAGAGTCCTGGTCTACACACACAAAAATAAGAAATATTTGACAAAATAGAAAAATGGGAAGCCCACAGCAAGTAATCACAACACTAATTTAAATGGATCAAAAGTGTGCCAATGATTGTGTCCCCATTCTATGTCCACATTAATTCTGAAGATATCATATCAATTCACTATTTAGAAGTAGTAACAGGCTGAAATGGCAAATCGAAGATGTGAAATTGTAATTCCCTCTAAGGCCTTTCACTTAGGTGACATCAATGTCACATTTATATAATGATGCTAAACTTCTGCATAGTTCATGACCTGGATTTCTTAAAGAGCGATTCTTCACAATGTGTAAAGCAAATGTACATTAGTATCAAATATACAGGCCATGACTCTAAAAGAAACTCGTGAGGCCACATGCAAGCATTATTTGTTTTCCGTAAAGAGATATTAATTTTAATCTTCTGTTTTTCTACACTGCCTAAATGCATTTGGGCTTGACTGGGATAGTGTCAGAGGGAAGACATTAATTGAGAATATTAAATCCATATTAAAGAGAGAAAGACTCCATTCATATCCATTTAAGCAATTTCAGGTCCTGAGTGATGTCACCTGGCACTTTTCAAAGTCCTCCCTGGCAGGATGTTTTTGGACTATAACCAACTGTGATTTAAACTGTAACGCCTCTTTCAGACTTTTCTTCAAATCCAACTCTGCTCCTTCCAGATAAAAGGAAGGTAACTAAAAGATCTGATTTCATTTTTTTCACACATCTGAAAAAATACAAGTTACTACCCCATTTCCAAAATGTTGGAAAGCTGTGTCAAATTTAAATGGAAATTGAATCTTCAATTTCATAAACCAATATTTCTAATATAAAATAAAACATCAGATGCTGACAATGAGACATTTTACTACTCCATGAAAAACTGGAAACCTGGAAGAGGGTTTGTACACTAAACTTCAGAGTCAAATAAGCATCACAGATATCTTTTTTCCTTTTTATTGTGATTAAGAGTTGGGTATTTGGCATCTCAGCCATCTTAATGCTTAAATTGAAATATTGGTTTACATTTATTACATTATGACATTGTGAAAAACCCTGGGTGTCTTGCAGCTCGTAAAATTGTGGTTAGAAATCGGTACTTTTAACTATCCAAACCAGCCACATTGGTTAAAATAAGTGTACAAGCTAGTGGAAAAAACTCTGCATGCTTCATTTAGGGCATAAAACTTGTCAGGTGAGGAATGTAGACCAAAAGATCACTAAAGCAGAAAATTTTTTGGTATGCGCATTTATCACTACAATCTCCCATCATACAAGAAATAAATATCTTTGTTTCCCGCTGCCTTCTACAGTGTGGCACTGAGCCAAAAACAAGGGTACAGGAAGTGATGTCAGTTTGTGTGCCAGTTAGGGACAGTTTTGATATTCCCACAAAGCCATTTCCGAGGACAAACAAACAGAAACCTCCCCCTGTGTGTGTATATATACACACACTCACATGCCTGGTTCCCAGTATTTCCTAAACTGTGTTTTCTCAGATTGAAAAAGAAAGTCAAAAGCACTGAAGCTAATTTCGCTAATGTCGACACACATAACTGTGAGAAAGAGGAAGTAAATTAGGCAGCTTAAAGAATTTTTAACTAAACATGTTTATCCAATAATGCAAAAGCATAAGTTAAGAAAGAAAATGCAATGTAGCACAGAGGGGCATTCTCTTTCAATATTTTCTGCTCCCTACCTAAATTGTACTACATCTCATATGAAGAATGGGATTAAATTAATTCTCTAATCTCTTTTCTTTTCGCTGTAAGGCACAATTCCCATGGACCATGAACTACACAAACCAGTTTAAGGGACATAATATTCTACCCACTTATGTTTTCCTCAGGGGCTTTGGACTTTCACTAGCTCTGCAGTGTTGACATTAGCACAGCCCACTCAACCCTGAACTTATAGCCACTGCTACCGGAAGTGAGTAAAGCCTTTAAGGGTAGCCTAAGTTCACTTCACCGGCCTACCAATGCAAAGGATTTATCTCTGGACTGTAAAACCGGAGGAAGCGAAAGAAGCTGGAATGGGATAAAGGAGGGAGGGCAAGGGTGAGCCTGTGCTCCATCAGGGAAGTCATAAACTCACCATCAAAGTGTGAAATCTGAAGTCAGATATCCCACAAATCTGTATGTAACTCAATATCACCCAAACACTTTTTTGTAGTCATCTAGCATAATCTGTTCAGTTGGCATATTATTGAAAAAACAGCTTATGGAGGCATTTTGAAGGATAACATCTGCTGTCCAAAGAAAATGTGACACAAGAATGAATATCCAGACAAAGCTTCTCTCAGTACTTAAGTATGTTAACAGGTGTTGACACAATAAATAACATCCCTGTGAATGTAAAACTCCATTTGGAAGGGCAGAAGTTTGAGAATAATATACCTGGTTTTCTTACACTTTGCATCTAAAACATCATAGCTTCTCCAAGGTAAACTTATCACAGACGGCTTTGAAGATTCCTAATCTAGCAAGTCAGTGCTCTGGTGGAAAGATTGTGAGCAACAGTCGACCGTGCTTCTATCGTAGTTAGTTGACATCCAGATAACAGGTTACTGGTGTCTTGGTCAAGACCTCTCGTCAGTGGTCAATGATTAAAAAGAAAACATGAAAATAAAAATTTTCATCAGAAGTTTGCAAAGTCCATAGTCCCAAAAAATTGCTGGGTACATGACTGTCCACATTACATTTTAATTTTGTACTTGGAAGCATAACATTTAGAGAACTTGCCACAATACTTTTGTGGATTAGCTGTGTGTCTTCTGTCTCTTCACGGATTTTATATACGTCTGTATATTATATGTCTGATGTTGGAATCAGGGTTCAACGTGTTCCAGGGCACCTGAACAGTATCAAATATATTTGTTTCATCATGACTGAATAACTCCAGTATCTGGCAGAGTGAGAGGTAACAAATGTACCAATAGTGTTTGTAAAGGTACATTTCTCCCTTCTAAATACATACATAAATCAGTAGGCTTTGAAGAGATGACTGACATGACCAATTCCCAAAGGAACACAGCAGCCACTGTGTAATGACAGCTGGGAGAGAACAAGCATGTGTGCATAATGACTAAAGACTTTAGTGATTGGGCTACCTTTGACTCTCTTTACTGATGGGTGCTTAAATATTTCTGTTGAGTAGCAAACAAAAGTTTGCCAGTGTCACATAATGAGCTGAATCCAACATTTACAGAGTTGCTAAATGTTAAGGCAGCAACCGCAGCTTCATCATGTTAACATATCATGGCTGTGTGAGATGATCCAAACCAGGCAAGTGCATGAATGGTCTGATAGCAAAAGTCAAGTGCAAGAGCCTTCAGCTAACGCAATACAGTTTAGTACAAAAAGAACCCAAGCACAGTAGTCCCTACTGGGCAATAAAGAGAAATATCTGGAACTAAGCTAAGAGCATCTATCTCAGTCGTCATAGATCCTACCGCCATGTTCTTGAGCAGCAACTTGGTAGGAGTTTGGCAAGAGCCTCTTTGTCTGAACTTTAAGATTTGGACTTAGTGGGGGAAGCGAGCAATTGTGCCCTGGGGTAGTTTGTCTTATTCTGTATGATATCAGCATTGTTTAATTTGTCTTCTATTATCTGGCCTGCAACAACTCTGCTCAATACTGGTCTCACAATATTGGTCAGAAAATCTCAATAACACACATATATATATATATATATATATATATATATATATATATATATATATAGTATATATAGTACACTTGCTTTTACGTGTTTATTGTGGAATATTCAAACTGGAAGTAGGCGTGCTGATGTGGAACACAACAGTGGTGTTTCTAGGTATGAAAATGAGCCAGATTTTTTTATTTTCATTTTACATCCAAACTGAGACACACACCCATTAGGAAACCCACAGGAGTTTGAAGAGACTATTAAGATAAAACCCCATGTCCAAAAGAGTTGCAATGCTGTGTACAATTGTGTAAACAGCATGCAATGATTTGCAAATCTTATACCTGGCCTTGCCATTCATCTATATAATCATATCGCAAACCTCTACCTATCTTTAATTTTGAGACTCTGCCCCTCTAAGGTGATCTTTTTAAACCCAGTCTTGTTACAGACCTGTTGCCAATTAACCTGATTAGCTGCATACATGTTTCTTCAACTGTTTCTTTTTAGCAACATTCACTTTTTCAGCTTTTTGTTGCCCGTCCCAACTTGTTTGAGACGTGTCGCAGCCATCAAGGATGAACTAATATTTTTCATCAAATAGTAAAATGCCTCACTTCCTATATTTGATGCTTTCTGTGTTTTATTGTGAATAAAATGTTGATTTATAATATTTGCAAGTAATTTCATCCAACTCTGACACTGAGGTTGTAAACAAATGCCAAGGTATCCTTCTTTCTACATCAAACATACGTCATAAATGCCTGCATTTATGTGATATTTTACAAAAATACCACCACTCAGATGTGTTTTTTTTTTATTTGTTTTTTTTTTTTTTAAAGGAGCCTAAATAAATAAAGCAGTGGGTTGCCATTCAGAGAGCAACAACTGAACAATGCTGAGTTTTGTGCCAGTGAACAAGCCCGGTGTGAAGTAGCCAGAGAGGTGAGAAAGGCCAAGGAAGACAGCATTTTCACACACACTGGAAGAGGCCACATTCCACTGGGCTCCCTCAGCTTTATGAAAGGGAGGGTAAAGAAGAAGAATGACTTGTCAAATGTCTTGCTGCCTCGTGTATTGACACGTACAAAGAAGGTGAGGGACCTCATAACTGAAGAGTTGACTAACTGAAAGTGTGACGAAAACCAGGCTGGTTAGAAGAGACAATATATAATCTAGAAAGAGAAATTCTTAGAAATTAAATAAGATATGGTAATATAAAAAATGAAAAAAATCAAGACACTTTCTTCCTGCTGGCATAACAGCAAATTAAGGAGCTTTTTAAAGTGTATACCACGGCAACAATGTTTTTCCTCAGAAACTTGCTCTTCCTGTTAAAACTAAAATCTCATTTTTATGGACAAATGGAAAAACAGAGCACTGTATTTCCGACCGTGTGTCTTTGTTATTTACAGCAAGAATCAAACTAAGAGGGACGTGTTGTCAGTTTTTGGATATGCACTCATCTTTTCTAAATGACCCTTCCAGAACTGGGACATGGCCTTTCAGCTGGACTCATCTGGTAAAAGCGTAGTGGGGAAGCTGAGGCCCCAGGAGTGGCAAGTATGATGAAAGAACACCACCTGGACACCTTCAGGTAGCATTCACAGTCAGGACTTTTTGAGTCATGCAACCAAACCCTATTTGCACAGTAATGAATCCGCACAAAACATTAAACAAAACCACAGCCTCAAAGTGACGGAGATATTTTTCCCTTTTTCTGAAGGTTATCTGAACAACAAGAGCCCAGTTTTTTTTTTGTTTTTTTTACGATGACTACTTTTTCTCTCTGTTTCTTCAATGAAGTCACACTGCACATATCTCTCTTACTTTTACTCTATTCAGCCTTATAGCTGTTATTTTTCCACAGAGCTGTGAAACACAATGGAAAGCACACTATCACTCCAGCTGTCTCCTATTACTGGCTCCGACCAAAATTATTTACACTCCAGCTTACTGGAACTGTGGAGAGAAAGAAATGGGGAAGAAGGAGGGACTGAGTTTACTCCTTCGGATTTGCGTAAGCATCCTCTCAATGGGAGCATGTCAAGATGTAACAAAATTTAAATATCTATCGATAAAGATGTGTCTGCAGTTAATTTTGGTGCTCTTCCTTGTACTGGTGTGCGTTTGTGTATTCAATGGAGTGAGTAGGAGTGAGTAAATCAAAGTAAATACTCCGTGATTCAATTTACACACTGCTGTTAATTAAACTGGTAATGCTGGGGTTCAGTTAGCAAAAGCCCTAAACAGAAAGGGCCAGAGTGACTGCCTCCTCCTTGACAGCACTGTCAAGATGAAGGCTTCACCATGGGGGAGAGCAGACCTGTAATTAGACTCAGTCAGGACTCCCGTTGCTATGTAAACATCCCAACCGCTATGCCTAGCAGCCAGTGCCTCTGTGCTGCGCTGCTCAAAACTCCTGAGCATGAATCACAGGGCAACATCTGGTTTAGCGTCCTGGAAGGGACTTTGTTGGTTTGGCACGCCGTGCGTGTGTGGAGTGTGTCAATTTGGACCAGACGACCCACGCCTGTGCCGGCCCCTCTCTCCTCCCCCCGACTCCCCCACCTCTCATATTACAGTGGTTGCACAATGCATTCTGGCCGTCCTGATTCTTGCGAGCCGAAAGAAAGTACTGCGGATACAGAGACAAACCTTCTGCTCAACAGTGGAAGGAAAAAAAATGTTACAACCACTTCTGGCACCACAGTGACTCTTGACTGCCAAAAGTATACAAATATGCAGACAGAACGAACTTGTTTACTTTACTGGAAAGCTGAAAGTTGAACATATGGACTGAATATGCTCACACTTCAGGTCCTACTCACGATGTATGTGGCACTTTACACACTTTACACTTTTTGCATTAAGAGCCTTGTCATTCATCACTCCTCTTTGACAGCAAAATCAGTATAGACAAAGGTGTGTTTTTCAGTAAGCCTCCAGCCCAACCTTGTGCTCTTAGTATAACCAGAATCCATCCAGAGCTGTTTTTGGCGAGCGCCTTTACATTAATATCTGACATGGCTCCTGAAAGACTTCATTTCATGGCAAAACACAGAGTCAGCCCAAATGTAAGCAATGTAGCAAGTTGAAGAGAGGGAACCACAAAATGATGGTAATGAGCTGGGGGAAAAAAATAATAAAAGATAAAAAAATATATATATATTATATATTAAAAAAAAGCAAATGAAAAATAGATATAGACGTAGTCTGACGAAGAGTTACGAGAGGCTCGGATCCTGGTTTGCATTATGCTGAGAGAGTACACATTGCAGACTAACCTAAACATTACATAAGAGCTCTCCTGAATAGTTTAAAGGCAGATGTGATTGTTTACACAGATGCTGCGAGATAATAAATCTATAGGAGAAGCAGAGTCTGATGTGATTGTGTAATAAATAATAAATTCTCAGAAAGGTTCACTTAGTCAAATGTAGATTAAATAATGTTTTTCAACCTGACAATTACCAAAAATAACTAGTATTTACAACTCAAGCTCCAAAAAACGGAATGACACTGTATAAAATACTAATAATCACAGAAAACAACGATTAGCAAATCTCATAATCCAAAACATCATATCAAATGTTGAAAGTGGAAGACTGGAAACATAAGTCGTTGTAAAAAGAAACAGTTGGAGAAACATGTTGCAACTCATTAGGTTAACTGACAACAGGTTACATGATTGAGTATAAAAAGACGGACAGAGGTTCAACAGTCTCTACGAAATGTGTCGGTAAACTGTAAAGCAATTTCAGAATGAAGTTACATGCTGTAAAATGACTTTAAATGCTTCATCAGCAGAACATAATATCATCAAAAGATTCAGAGAATTCAACTGCGTCCACGGGGAACGTGGTGTTTATTCACAGTCGACTATTAAAAACACAAATGCAGGTTAAAGCTCTGCCATGGAAAGAAAAAGCCTATTATGAACATAATGCAGACGTACCCCTGTCTTCTCTGGGCCAAAGCTCATTTAAACTGGACTGAGGCAAAGTGGAAAATTGTGCTTTGGTCAGAGAAGTTGAAATTTTAAGTACTTTATGGAAATCATTGTTGCTGAATCCACTCAAATCACAGAATTCTTCTTTTATGTACACTTTAAACAGCATCCTCACATTTTTTGGTACTGAGGTTGCAGCTGTTCTAAATTCAGCAAGTTGGTGAACTTGTGAACATCAGAATCTTTCTCACTATGGAGGAAAGGGCACTTGATAACCTAACTGTAAATATCTGTCCCTTGTGACACAGTATAACAATGTGTCCTGCCATATGAGAAAGAATTCAGAGGAAAACTTCATGGAGGACTTCATTGTGTTCTAGATCCTGGCATTGTTGAAGAAATTACAGCTCTACCCACAGGACAAACTCAGTACACTGCTTTTGTTTGAGTAAAAGTCAACTCTCTGGAGTGCCATTCAATTCTCCAGAGCATAGAGAAGAGCTTTTAGAATAATAACTGATGGCGGCAATGAGACTGAAAGTATGAAAAATGCAAACCACCATCTTTTGGAAGACTTGTTATGAAGCATGCCTTCCTCCTGGTAATCATTCCTGTGCTGCCAAGGAAAAACAACACGGGATGTTGCTGTCTGAAGCTAAACAAATCCAAATCCGAGTGAAAATAATCTCAATGAAAAGGACAATGTGCAATCTGAAAATTTGAAAGGAGAAATCTACGCAGGGTTCTCCCTGTGGTGTAGCCAAAATTGCAACCAGCTTGACAGATCTTTCATCAGACCATAGGACTGAGCATTAGTCTTGGGTTTGGTTTCATTACCATGCAAAGAAAACCACTGCTCCATTTTGGAGACAGTGTGAACTACCCAGCGGATGCAAGTCCTCAAACTGCACCTAGTGGCCAACTCCAAAAGCTCTTGAAACTTCACAAAAAGATGTAGCCACAGACCCCACTACTCATTAGAAACAAAACAATGCCAATTTCTGACAAGACATTTTTGGTTATTGGACAGATATCCAGAGAGT
This sequence comes from Leuresthes tenuis, assembly GCF_036924035.1. Taxonomy (NCBI): domain Eukaryota; kingdom Metazoa; phylum Chordata; class Actinopteri; order Atheriniformes; family Atherinopsidae; genus Leuresthes; species Leuresthes tenuis. The sequence goes on from NW_027325361.1 coordinate 26,057,364, forward strand.
TCGGACACAAATAATCAAGCAACCACAGCATGAATCCTAAGAACTGAATCCCTTCTTGATCCACCAGACTTCATATATCTTTTCCGGTGCCGGCGCAAGCAGGACGCTGATCCAGTAGCTCCATACGTGTAGTGTCGTTTTAGCATTCAGGGTGGGTTTTTTTTTTTTTTTTTTTTCAACTTTGATTTTTTTTTTTTTTTTTAACTACACTTGCTGTGTAGAACTTTATATATCCTATGGATACGATGTCTTCTTATCGGCAACACAGCGGTGGACAACTTGTTTATTCAAGAGAGAAGCTGCTTGCACTCCAAACAATGGGACAAGCCGGCATTGTCCACCCCCGAAGGAGCTGAAGTAGTGAAGGCTAGGCTTGCGGCTAAGCGGTAGAAATACAAGCCCTCAGTTCCTTCGTTTATTATGGGGAATCTTAACTGTCTGACCAACAAGACGGACGAGCTGGCTGCCCTTGTAAGGACCAACAGGACATTCAGGGAGAGCAGTTTACTGTGTCTCTCTGAAACTTGGCGCAACCAGAACACACCGGACGCTAATGTGAATGTACCTGGATTCACGACGGTGAGAGCGGACAGGGACAGATGCTGCGGCAAACGCAAAGGTGGGGGTCTCGCACTGTTTATTAACATCAGATGGCGCAACCAGGGCATGTTACAGTGAAGGAGACTGAGTGCAACAGAGACATTGAGTTGCTGGCGGTAGGATTCAGACCGTATTAAATGCCCAGAGAGTTTTCCCACGCCATTGTTGTTTGCGTTTACGTCTCTCCGCGTGCACACACGTGCCCCACCAGGAAGAACACAACTTTAGACTTCCTGTACGCCAACTTGAAGGAAGCTTACATGGCCACTCCTCTGCCCCCACTGGCAAAGTCTGATCAATAACACGCAACTTCAGGAAATGGTCTCCTGAGGCAGTGCAGGCTCTGAGGGACTGCTTTGAGTCTACTGACTGGAACGTCCTGCAAGACGTACATGGTGAGGACATCGAGGGGGTCAGCCACTGCACTACTGACTACCTGAACTTCTGTATGGATATTGTGTTTCCCATGAAAACTGTACGCTACTTCCCTAACAACAAACCCTGGATCACCAGTGATGTCAAGGACATCCTTAACAGGAAGAATAGGGCATTCAAGGACGGTGACAGAGACGAGCTGAAGCGCATACAGGGGAAACTCAAGGTCCAGCTGAGAGAGGCAAAGGAGGAATACAGAAGGAAGATGGAACAGAAGCTGCAGCGGAACAATACGAGAGAGGTCTGGGATGGCATGAAAACCATCACAGGCTGCAAGAAGAAGGGCAGCAGCACATAAGGGGGGATGCAGGGAGAGTAAACCAGCTAAACCTGTTAGTTAACAGGTTTGATACTCCAGCTCCCACAGCCAGTGACTGCCCCCTCCCCACCACCATGGATATTTTTCAAAACCCCTCCCCACCAACACCATGGACAGTTCAACCCTCCTCCCCTTCACTATTACTAAGGAGCAGGTGAGCACAGAGCTGAGGAGGCTGCGCCCAGGGAAACCAGCGGGCCCGGACAAAGTGTGTCCAAGGATGCTCAAGGCCTGTTCTGCTAAACTGGGGGAGCTGCTTCAGCATGTGTTCAACCTGAGCCTGCATCTGGGGAGGGTCCCCGTGCTCTGGAAGACTTCATGTCTCATCCCTGTTCCGAAGATGAAACACCCCAGGGAGTCAGGTGACTTCAGACTAGTGGCACGAACATCACACATCATGAAGACTTTCGAACGACTGCTGCTCCATCTCCTCAGACCCCAGGTCCACCAAGCACAGGATCCACTGCAGTATGGATACCAGGAGAAGGTGGGCGGGGAGGATGCCTCTATCTGCTACACAGGGCTTACTTTCATCTGGACAAGGAGAGCAGTGCTGTGACAATAACGTTCTTTGATTTCTCCAGCGCCTTCAACACCATCCAGCCCCTCCTGCTGAGAGACAAGCTGACAGAGATGAGGATGGACTCACACCTGGTGAGATGGATTACAGACTACCTCACAGAGAGACCACAGTGTGTCAGACTGAAGGACTGCATGTCGGACACGATGGTTAGCAGCACCAGAGCACCACAGGGAACTGTGCTCTCCCCCATCCTCTTCACCTTGTACACCTCCAGCACAACTCTGGGCTCTGCCACATGCAGAAATATTCAGATGACACTGCGATAGTTGGCTGAATCAAGGATGGGCGGGAGGGGTAGTACATGAGTCTGGTTGAGGACTTTGTGGGGTGGTGCAGGTCCAACCGCCGACAGCTGAACACCTCCAAGATCAATGAGATGGTGGTGGACTTCAGAAGGAAGAAACCACAGGGTTTCACCCTAACCCTAAACATTAAACATAGCACTTCTGCTACTTCTACAGTCACTTTATATTTTTTAAATAGTTTATAGTCGTATAAAACGTTTTTATTTCTACAGTTACTTTCTAGTTTTTAAATAGTTTTTGTGTTGACGATTAGTACAGGTTAACTTAACACAGTCCTATATTTATTTTATATGCAAATGTTTTAATTCCACTGTACATATTAAAATTGCAAATGTTTCATTTCTCTGCTAAAGTTGAATTTTGCTACAAATGTTTAATTTAATTTCTTTAATTTCTCTGTACACATTTAAATTCACATCTATCACAGGTCAATTTCAACATATAGCATGGTTACTGTGTTATAAGGTAATTCTAATGTATGTTCAATGTATGTTATGTTATGTTACTGCGACTGGATGCTTGAATTTCCTTCGGGATCAGTAAAATATCTATTTATCTATCTTGCATCAGATTTCTCTATATCCAATAAGGTGGCTTTAAAATTCACCTACCCTACCCTAACCCTTGAGCAAGGCACATTGCTCCCCGGGTGCTGTGAATTGCTGCCTACTGCTCCAGTGAATATGGCATCTGTCTCTATGAGTGTGTGACCCTGTGCATTAGGGGTGAGAATCTTTGGGCATCTCACGATTCAATTACGATTCAGGGGCTACATTTGATTATAAAACGATTATTGATTGGTCTTTAATTTATGTATATTGATGCACTTTGTCACAACATTTATTGTTGTCTCACTGAATAAGCATTCATAACTTGCAATTTTGAAAAACAGTGCATTTGTAATAAGAAACAAGAGATGAATGGATTTCCATTACATTTTACTAAATTAATGGAAACGTGTGCAAACTGGAAAGTTATGTCGAGTGGAACCCCTAAATTCCAATAGATGCGTGTGTTGCCTCTGCGCTCCAGCACGGCAGCGGAGCTGATACGTTCAATTCTAATCAATGACTGTGCTTCCAGCGGCTCCATCACAGCTGCGGCGCTCCAGAGCTTCCGCAGCAGATATAGAGCTTCTAATGTTGCCGGACGCCGAAGCACAACGCAGCAGCACAGAGCATTTCGTGCGGGACAGGAAGTCGCACGCAGAAAAAAAAATAAAAGTTCATGTTCATGGAGGATCACTTTTCCCTGCGCTACACATTGAAAACGTCATAATATTGTGGCTCTTGTCCAGTTCGCTTCCGCCGCCGATGTTGTAGAAGCCAAAGTGTTTCCACAGTCTGCTTTTCAATTAGATGGAGCTGTTCGGATCTCACGGTGAGCCGGGTAGCTGTGGTTCGCCATGTTTGTTTTCCTCCGTGCTGCCTGTCCGCGCCTGATGCACTTCACATAGTGTCCCTTAGATGACGCGTACCGCGCTTCTTAGTTATGCATTTTAGAACCGTCTGTATTACTTTATTTAAACAATCGAAATTTGGACGTTTGCGAATCGATTCAGAATCGTCCACCCCCGAACAGTGATCCATCTAAGAATCGGAAATTTCCCCCACCCCTACTGTGCATGTGTGAGATGACGCTCCCATCTCAGCAAGCAGTGACGTGTGACTACCTTCACTTTCTTTATTGGTTTTGGTGATTCCAGGAATTTTCCTCAGGAACTACAGTGAGTGAAATTACTGAACAACCACTTGATAAATTTCCAATACATCTGGTGCAGATATCCCTGGTCCCTAGTGGATTAATCTTCACAGCATGATCTTTTGTTGATCCCACAGCTGAGTCTCAACCATTACCGGGAAGTCATTCCAGATCTAAGCACATGAATTTTAAGGTTAACTTTTAGGTTACATTTCTCAACATATTTTACGGACTTTGGTAGAGACATCCATGCTTCCAAGAGGATGTAACCTAAAGACTTAGGAGGTTCCTCAGTTTGCCTTGGCACTACCACCAGCACCACTTCACATGGTGAGGTTGGCATGTAGAAACACAGACAGTATAAATACAGAGTAGGGATATTCAAACATAGAATAGGGAGATTATACAGAAAAACAAAAATCATCGCTGGCTTTGAACTGCTTTGATGTCATGTTCAAGCTCTAGTTAGTTTTGTATCTTTGGATTAGGCTGACTGGCTCTATTTTCTTCCTTTTTTTTCTTTTCTCTTCCTTTTTTTCCCCCATACAGTCATGGTCATCTCAAATTTGATGTCTTAGTTTGTTCCAATAATTCTGATTGCAGGCTATGATGCAAGTGGTTCTCAGTTTTAGAGGAGCAAACAACAACAGTGTCTATAAACCTTATCACACAGTGATGTACTACATTGATGCAAAAAAGATATCCTTATTAGGCCACTGCTGGTTACATCAACCAGTATCAACACCCCCACGCCACTCCCACACTTTACTAACCAGACAATAATGTCTAGTAAAGGCGTGTCAGTCTTGCTTTCAACTTGAAGTGAAAAAGGGGCTTATGATTTTTGAGAGGCAACAGATACATCTCAACAAGCACCAGAACTGTTGCTCGTAATTTTTAAGGATACTGAGGTGAAATAGCTCTTGCACATTCTTCACGATGAGAGGTACACTATTTCTCATTAAATAGATAAGGTCTGTAGAGTGTGTTATGGCAGTATTTGAAAACACCCAGAACCTTTTGTTTGTTTGTTTCACAGTTATAAGTATCTGGCAGTATTAGAGTCTTATTCCAACCAATTTGAAAGATACATGAAGGCCTCCTGAGAGTTTTGATTCTCAGATTTAACTTGTCAGCACTTTCTTGAATGTAAATCCTCATTACTTCTGCCTCTGATGTGCAACGTCTGGAGAGGCATTCTGGGAGAAAGAGTGGAAAATCCCATAGCTTGGGCAAAATTGTGATTACTGACAACAGTTACTGTGTTGTCAGTAATCACAATTTTGCCCAAGACTTGGTTCTAGGCATAGGCAGAATCCAATGAAAAATTACTGTGACAACTTATTCTCCATTGATAAAAATGCAGTGAATTAGCCTCGCTAATCCTTGTTGAGAAAAAAAAGGCTCAAAACGTTTGGCTTTCTTAGAAATGCCAGACTCATCTATGATATCACAAGCTTGGTTTTATTAACATGTATGTTTTAATAACTTTGTCTTCCACAGACGTCAACACTCAGTGGGTCTACATGATGAGATTAACTCGATTATAGCTATAGTTGGGTTATGCTCCTTATCTGAGCAAGGGTAATTATCCTTGGATATATGGCGATCTTTCTCGAATGCCTGAGTTTGTTGTTGTTGGTGGAGGTCAACCGGAAGTTGCTCTATTAGCAATAGTTGAAATGGGTACAGCGCCACCTATTGTACCGGGGTATGACATGCTTTGTACCAATGATTCGATTTATTCACCGCCATATATACTTGGATAGATGCCCTTGCACAAATAAGGAGCATAATCAAACTATAGCTATAATCGAATTAACCTCCTCATGTAGACCCACTGAGTGTAAAGAGTTAATTAAAAATGTTTCACAAAGATGTCATCAGGAGAAAACAACAGAATATAACTGGGCTCAGACAGAAACAGTCAGATAGTTGTAGCAAAGATAGTTTATCTTTAACAGTATTATAAAACATGGTTCACAATTAGAAGTGTAAAAATGGAAATTTGTTGTGCTGAATAATGTGTTTGGTGGTTCTCAATATTTGTCTGCTCTAAGAGACACTTTTGGTGGAAGAATCAGACAAAACCTGAGATTTCAAATGACAGCCCGGGGAATGGGAGCAGTGAGTGATGATAAAACTTTTAAAGTAACAGTGTCCCCTTTAACACTTGTGCTTGAAAGGTTTTCTGTTTATTGCTCCTCCCCAACAATGATATGGAATATCTGCCCATGGTTCTTGGTAAATAGAATTTACTGCTAACACTAGAGTTGCATGTGCTTCACTCTGGCTCCGATCAGTTCAGTTATTCATATAGACGTAAAATAACATCTGCCATGTATATTAGTTTCACATGTGTATAAGTAGAGGGGTAAACTTACCTGCAGACGTCAGGTAACATATAGTCAGGAGTATAACAGGAACAGAAGATCTTCGAGACATTTTATTATTGTGCAGTTTCCAGTATGATGAAGGTGGGTGAACTAGACCTTTTTTCTGTTTTTCACAAAGGTATCCCTCCCTGCCAGTGGGTCTACAGGAAGTCACCTTCAAGCTCCAGCTGAAAAGTTAACAAAAATAGAAGACGTCAACCAGAAGAAGGAGGTTAAATCTGAACTTAGACAAACAGCAGGGAACTGGGTTCTGTTTAATATACGCAATGGGAGTGATGAGATGAGACAAGAGGAGAAGCAGTTTAAAGAGCAGGGGATTAATGTGGAGGAGGTTAATTGGGGGTCATGCACGCATCAAAGAACTATGCTGCACACACCTTCCCAAGCTGGTAGCCAGTCAGAGCGTATAAGGAGTGATGGCCACATGGTTTGGTTGGTGTGAAACACGTTGGAACATGCCACAGATAATTAACACACTTTAATTTAGAGCATTAGGAAACACAGCGACTTCCCATTGGGGTCTTGAGTAAGCAGTTTAGCAACACCACGTTAATCAGCATGAACTTGAAGCTTTAACTTCTGTAAGCTAACCCTAAACAAACCATTAAAGGCGTGAGATTATACGCTAGACATATCCAACATGTTCTTTCTCTTCACAGAAATTTGCATGTTTTAGTATTTTTGGGGAGAAGGAACTCATTTCACCCAGTAGCCTTTTCTTTTTTTAACAACCTTATCACTTACATGTCACAGTGGCCAAAAGGCAGGGTTGGTACAATTCTCTAGGCAGTGCGGGCCCATGGTGTAATATAGTGTAAATGTTATCCACTACAGCATTTTAAAAGTGCCTACACCACTAAGACGATCCAAACTCTTTTCTTGTGTTGTTCCACGATGGTGGAATGACCTACCGAGCGCTACCAGAACAGGGGCGTCCCTGTCTATCTTCAAGAAGCTCCTGAAAACCCAGCTCTTCAGAGAGCACCTCCTATCCCAGCACTTATCTTGTACTTCCCTACCCCCTCTATCTCTGCACTTTATCTTTCTGCACTTCCTTCTATGCCTGCACCCTATCTCTACTCTGTCACCTCTGACAGAGTCGGACTAGTGGGTTCCTTCTATGTAGTTTATTGTTAGCTTTTTATATAGCTTGTTATATCTTCATTTGTAAGTCGCTTTGGATAAAAGCGTCTGCTAAATACATATACATAAACATAAAAGTGGAAGTTATTGTGCTGCAATAGATGCGGATTGTTTTTACTGGCCGGCAACCGTCGGGAAAAGGTTCGGATTGGTTTGCTACCCTTCACAAACGACAGTTTTATGATCGACAACCAGTATGATGCAGGCTTTTGAAGGGGACTGAGGCTAAAAGTTGAGGTTCCAACAACAAAAGTGCACAAGTCTTAACCGTAAGCAGTTGATGAAACTGGTTAAAATGTCTGTGTTGTGTCAGCATTAGACATATGAATGAATTTTAGTACAAACACAATGGTTACACACTAGTAAAAAGGCAGCTAGAGGGGCTAATGGTATATTTTGTTAATAGTTATACACAAGACTACTGAACATATCCATTTGTTGCTTCTACAACAGCTCAGAAACACAGGGTTACTTACACAAGTAGGTATTGAGCATATGTACCAAAGAGTATTTCTATAAGTTTTTTCTTGTTTATATGTTGTCTTAGCTTCCCAGTTGACAACTGTAGTGGGCGTGTTGATTAGTCATTGTCCTCCCATTATTTATTTTTTTTACAGAATTTGACCAATCAGAAGACATCTTAGCCAGACACTCTCATTCTCTGGAGAAGGCCTCCCTCATTTCAAACTAATTTTAAACTATTTTGAGCAATTAAATGTGCAAAGCTAATCTAGAGTTACCAAAAATGAAGAATTCAATGACTGGAAATGATCACCCCATGTCCACTCTAAGACAAAAGCTGCACTTTTTACCACATGTACATTATTATATCTTTATTATAACAGGTCTGCTCAAACATAACTCTACTTACTAGGGGAAAAAAACATAGTTTTAATCAAGAAAGCTATTTTAAATCCTGTTTTATTTTGAGTTACTTCAGGGACAAGAGCAAGGCATACCTTGGAGATGTGTTAAAGCACTGCCACACTGTTTATTCCTACTCCTGCTGCAATGGACTGAGTAGTGACTAAGAGAAATAAGGTGAGATTTCACAACTGATTCACAAAGGGTACGTTCTAAGCTCATAAACTCACAACTACGACTCTGCACACATTCACACAACAGCTTTCTTTTGTTTACAGAACAGATCATCAAACTCAGTCACTCTGCATGAGTCAGGCAGCCCGATAACTGAGTAATGGGTGGATGGAAAGGTAAGAGGAAAAATACGGTGTTATTACAGAATCTAAACTGTTGAGATGCACCTTAAACAATTTTTAGACTTTAAAAAATGTCACTGTAATCTGAAGGCAAGATTTGAAGCATGTTTCCTCCATTAATAGTTAAATTGGAGCTTGCTTATGATCTCAAGTTCACTGCAAACCTAAAACTACTGAGCCCCCTGTCCCCAGACATAACAAATTTCAATTTAACCCCCCCTAAAAAAGTTTTAAGCCAACATCTCCAAAGTGTCCCATCCTTTGTAAAATAGCAAATAAAGCAGTGAGTCAGTGAGAGCTGTTCATGACTGAGTGGAGGTTCAAATAAACATGAATGCTAAAGAAATGTCTGCTCCCATTCTATTTAAGAGCTAAAGTAAGGAAGTTACAATTTTGAAGTGACACAAGACACTTGTTAATTAAAAGCCTTCCTGTTGTGGTCATGTACTGATTCAGTGTGTGTGTGTGAAAATGTGAGATGGAGAGTAGTGCAGAATAACTGCTGCCAATGGAAAAAAACACCCACTCGGAGGCTTAAAGCTCACATGCATTTCTCACAAATGTTCAAAAGTTACATTTATTTTCTTTAAAAAGCAGAGAATTAATTTAGAGAATAAATTTACTCTTGACTGAGTCTAAGCTTATACTACACTTAGTTAGCTTATAGTCTTGTTGTTTTCAAATAATTTAGGCTCTCTTATTCTTGATTGTGACGAGGCGTGTTCTCGAGCCACAACCAAAACATTTTTCTAGAAAGATGTGGTCCACAGACAAAGTCACGCAAACTACTTCTCTGAGCGATCCCTGAATTCTTTACTGCAGCAAAACTGTAACTGTAACTCACGCCAAATGTTGAAACCATGTGGTGAGGCTGCTGTAACAGGAACGGCTCAGTCTGAAGGCAGCGTCTTTGACTAGAATGAAAGCTGTGTGGAAGAAGCAGATGTGCATCTTTGTGAATCGTGGAGAACCATAGAGGCTTCAGGGGAAGTGATGCACAAAGTGCTGAGGTGCATCACTCTGCAGTGCAAGTAGCTTGCACAGGACAAAAGGGTCTTTGACTGTTTGACAGCTGCCGGGGCTGGGAAGTCATTTTGGAAAGATCTTGACAAATATTACACTTTCAGCTTGTCAGGGAATGCCATGCCCTCTGTTTGAATTACGCTCCTCCTTGACCTTCACCTCCTCACTGACTAAACAAAGGTAAGCTGTGTTGCAATACATTATGGGAAGCCAAGACAAAAATCAAAGGAAAGTGACTTACATGACAAACAAAACACCTTTCTCTTCCTTAGCCTCTCGGATTATGAATAAAGTTTGCACTGGAGTAGAAATTACAGGAGATGAAGGTAAGGCGTTTGTGTTATTTGAAAAGATTTACAGGGACTTTTTACAAACATTTTGGGCTGAGGGTTAAGGTTTCACTCTGAAAGCTCATTGGTATGAACTCAAAAACATCCCACGTGACCCCTTTTCAACCCTGACCGTCTTAGTTGAGCTACAATAAGACCCAAAGATCTGGAAAGCACATCAGAGCGTGCCCTGACTGAACGTACTGCACAGTGCTCAAACCAAGCTGCATATTTGTGGTGGCTTCAGTGTTAAAGTCCTGGCTTCTATCACTATTTGTGTCATCACAAATAGTCACTGCACTGAAGTCTTGTTAAAACCAGACAGCATTTACTATGCTCCCATAATTACAAAGCCACGCATGAGGATAGCTGCAAAACAAGGGCTAAAGCTGAGACTGTCTTATACGACACATTGTTTTATTGAAGTCATTTACTGATCAGACACAAGTTTGCTTCCAACGTCATCTTGGTGTTAGTGTACTAAGTCAGGCTCCCAAGCAATAATGGGGTAAAGAAAATTCTAATATTTGCAAATATTGGAAAGACACAACTTAACATTTCAACACCGTCTGCTCAAACATTATACCATCTCTGCAACAAGCGCAGCAGCAGGTGCTTGAAGCCAGTGGTGCTGGAGCCACGTATACAGCACCGGTACACTGATTTTTCTCTTATGTGCTGATATCAACTGATGTAACAGTGACAAATATACTGGTTTGGCCCAAAAAGAGACCTGATGAATGACCTTAAATTAGCTTTGCTGTTCTCTCTGTCTATGTGTACAGGCCAAACCATCAAACCTCCAACTGTAGCTTTGTGTAAATGATAAAACGTTGATAATGATCTTGTACTTTTGTCAGCTGCAATGCTGACAATGCAGAATGATTCTTTGGAAGCAGACCTGTGATCAACCACAAGCCAATCATGTTTAGTATGAGTCATAATCGTGCATTTAAATAACTCAAGGTCCAGATGAGTCAGTCACACTGCTAGTGCAAGTGTTTCTAGAAGAGTATCAACTCTACTAAATTCAAGCTGCATTTTGCCGTCAGCTCGTAACTGTACCTTCAGCAGTCTTTTGCCACTTTTCTCGGTTTTAAAACATTGCAAATTGAAACCCTTTTGCATTTTTAAACCGTCCGATAAGCTTGAATTCCAACTCTGAGAAATTCTGATTTGAGACTTTTTTCAAAGTCGATACATTCTCACAGACAGACAACCGATTGTAAAGAAGTTTCAATGACAGCGCTGAAGATTAGAAGATTAATGTGTACATGGATGTGTACAGGCTGTAATATAGCTAACGAGCCACCAGGTTAAACTGCTGCAAAACTGCGCTAAGAAGTTGCATCCTGAATACAAAACAGGACAAACGTCATCCACAGCACCCACCAACTTTTGTGGCTAAACCTTCACAGCGATTTTCCTCTTTCATACAACTATATAAAGATGTATGCTGGTAAATTAAGCTTTAATCTTCAATATTGCGCCCAAGTTCTGTCAGTCACGTTCCATCCAACAACGGCGCGTGGACAACCTGCGACCGAGAGGAGAACGTGTGCACACACTCTCGTGCTGTTCTCTTTACAGTATGAAGGCAACAGCTCTCTGGATAGACACTCCGTTTATCTGAGTTTCACGTTTTTTCCCCCACGTTTTGTAAAAAAAATAAAAAATTGACCAAACGAGCAACAAAGTGGGTATGAACGAGTGCCGCAACGAGATAACAGCCTGAGAGGGCGAGGAGGAAGAACAGCATGTCACCGGATTCATGAGACAGATGTTCAGCTGGATTTATGAGCAGCCAAGTTAACGCAAGAGTATTTAAACACTAGTGACAGACGTAGTGGACAGTGACAGTTTTGATAAACTAAACTGTTTTGAAAATCTGGAAAGTTGAAGTGACTGAGCGTCAGCGCCTGAAGAAGAACGGACGTACCATGAAGAGTCTCCAGAAAATGCCCCTGTAGATTTTCGTTGAAGTTGAAGTCGCTCCGCTTGGTGCGAGTATAAAAGTCTTCTTATCTCCTTCTTATATCTTCAGCACATTCACACCGTTACTTTTATGGGATGTAGACGAACGGGCCCACTCAGTTTTAAACAGTTTGCTAATGTCTATCTGCTTTTTAGTGAGGGCTTCATTGAGGGGCGGGGCTTGGAGGAAGGAGGCGAGCTGTGCGCGAGAGGGGCTGCTGCAGGGTGTCCCAAAGCGGAGCGCGCGGTCTCTTCAGGAGCTCCTGCAGAATGGTTAGAGGGTCCTCTAGTCACTTATTCTTACCCAAATTATAAGTATTTTCATCCATATTAGTGAATGCATGTTTTATTTGTCTTAGACACGTGTGCTATATCACAAAAAGCCTGAAATATGATGTAGGGTTGCTATAGGCCAGGTTATGTCACATGAGGGCACATGAAGCGATAAAAAACACTTACTCATAGGCGTACCTTCAAAACAACACTAAACCCTCTCCTTGATTGCAGCTCTTGATTAAACCAGGACAATCACCTGATTTTAGCATATGTCATTGCAGTGACGTAGCAGCTATCACTAAAAAAAAACTGTCACTGCAAATATATTTTGAATTACAGACTTTTATTCTTAATTGTCAACGTTGTGAGAGACAACAATTAGCATTATCTAATATAGTAATTACAACTTTTGGGTAAATCTGCTGGCCCGCTTTGACCCTCTTGGTAAACGGACAGTAAGAAATAAAACTTACTGACTATATGTGTCTCATTAGTGACTAAATGGCCAACCAGGGATGCTAATGTTTGTGGTTTTGCCTATCAATTGCTTCCAATAATGTTAATGGTGGCTGGATTTAACTGTGACAGGATCATGATAATGTGCATCCTGAAGTTTTCACAGCTTTTCATTACCATGTGCCACTTTAACATTGGACATGCTGTCATTTAACACTTATTAAAAAGTAAATATGACTCTAAAACCAGACGGTTATCTTTCTTGACAAATGGGTTTTTGTTATTAATCTTTACATAGAGTGAGTGGAAACTCAAGAAGTACAGGTCTTCACTGAGCAGATCAGCTTGGTGGACAGCAACATCAAGATCACAAGGGAGAGTGCAAAAGACAACAAACTGCCTTTTTTGGATTGTGCTGTGCCCATGGAGGAAGATGGAAGTCTCAACACTGAGGTTCACTTAAAACCAACCCACACAGGCCAGTATCCGCACCATCCACTGGAGCACAAACTGGCTGTCTATACCATCGGACTGAGAATGTCCCTTCTAAGACACAGGGTATCCAAACTGGGCCTTTATCAAATCAGACAAGAAATCTGGACAAAATACCATGAATGGAACGGAAAGGAAGACAGGTGTAGAAATATTGTCATACCATATGTGGCAGGAGTGTCTGAAAATCTTAGAGGGATCTTCTCCAAACTCGACATATCAATGTATTTCAAACCCAACAACACCTTCCAACAGAAACTGGTTCACCCAAAGGACAAATTTAAAAAAATATTAGTATCATATAGGCAGTTCAGCAAGGAGTGCACTCATATTTATATGAAATCAACTAAATAACCATTTCACAAGTGCATGGCACAACAATACTGTCAGCTGAGGTGGTTTGGGCATCTGGTTAGGTCGCCTCCCTTTGAAGGTTTTCTAGGCACGTCCTACTGGGAAGAGGCACTCCTTTGAGGACAGTAATGTACACATTTTGGAAAGAGAGGTGGTTTGAGAAGCAGAGTCAAAGCAGCCATCTATGTTAAACTGGAAAAGGCATATTTGGTTCTTGTGACTAAAACTGTGACCTAAAACTTGGTCAGACAGGTAAACAGCTCACAGGTGAGAATGACGTAAATGACCCACACAATGGTCAGGTGAGTCAGTGACACACAAATTACCTTAACAATCCTCCCTGTGGGAATGGTCTCATCACCAGCTAGTTAGAACAGAAAAAGCCTTTTGGGTGATAGATTAAACATCTTTCAGTGCCAAGAAGGAAGAGGTATGTGTCCATTCTTGCTCACTGTCTATGAAGCCACACTGCTGTGCAGTTGTTGTTTGACTCTCAGAGTATATGTGCAAACAGAGATTGCAGACAGAGTAGTAAGGCAAAAGAAGAGGTCCTGCAGTCCTTGTTAACAACAGATTGGTTTATCAAGGACAAGTTAAAGAGAGGGACTCTATCTATACCTATGTATTACATTCTTAGGTGTTTTGTACTGAGAAAAATCACCTGTTACCAGCCATCAATAAACATCATCTCAGCTGTTACCAAGATACAAATACAACAGACCAGCGCATTAAATCTCTGCATTAAACGTCAACAATACCTCTCCTCTGTGCAACTCCTCCAACTTTCCTTCAGCCTGGATGGTCTTTCTCATCTTTGGTATGTAGGTCTCACATCCACAGGTGGCTTCCAGCATGCTGAGATTTCCTCTTCGTACTCTTGTCTGCAAAATAAAGGTTAAGATATATCATAAATTACAGATTAACATTTTTATTGCCTTTGAGAAAACTTCACAACTTCTTGGAAATGGGGTCAATAACAAACAATGATTTGAATTATTTTTTTAAAATCTTTTGTGGAGCTTTTTCACTTGATTCAATATAAAACTGAAAAAGTGTTACCATTTTAATGATTCAAATTACTGAAAAAATACAGACACACAAATCTTCATAATTTCATACCGCTGACTAAAACCTCCTTAGTTTGTGATATTTGGGAGCTAATGTTCCTCTAGTTACTGAAGTGTGTGATGTCATCATTACCAGATCTAAAGAACTTTTTAATGTCCCGTTATACGTGCTGTTACGATCATGCTTGGTTGTTGTTGGTGTTTCTGGTTTCTGAGTCTTAGCAGGTTGAGCAGGTTTCCTTGGAGCCTTAGGCGGAGTCTGGATTGCTTCTGCCATCCCACCTGCTCCTCATCTGCCCTCATCAGGACACTCTTATAGGAGCTGTAGTAGACAGTCTTCACCAGATTGTCTCACATTCATTTTGGTAATTAGACTGACTCCAGTGATCCCATTGCGAGTTTACTTTCTGTGAAACCTTACCTTAATCTAGCAGTGCTCGTCCACTCTCCGTGTTCTGGTTTCCTCGTGTCTGTTTGGCCATCCATGGTTGGATTCCCTCTTCAGCCTGTATCACTTACCTGCCTGCTCGCCCTGCCACCTACTCAGAATCAAGCAACACTGCCAACTTGGATCCCCTCTGGACAACAAGTAAGGACAAGCTAACCAATTCGGATCATTCCACAATCTTTGAAGGACCCTCTAACTTTTTTCCTCCTCTTGCAGAGTACCTAGTCAACCTGGATTCAGCCCTCGACTCTCTACCAACATCGCTTACTATAATATTATTTTACCTTGACTCACTCTGTTTTTAAGTACAGATTTTCAGATGGCTAGTTATCAGGCAGTAACACTTGCCTGTGAGATTGCTAAGGTGTTTTTGTTTGTTTGTTTTTTAATAAACAATTTTATTTGATAGCAATAATTCCACTGCAAGGATAATTATCTGTAAGTGTTCTAGATAATCACCAGGACCCTATTTTTATTTTCTTATTTTTTTTTGCTTCTAGAAGATTCCCAGAGCCTAAAATGGGTCAATTCTGTACCAGTTAATGTAAAGAATCAGAAGGAGCATTTTCCTGTACAATTATTTCTATAAAAATAAAAACCTGACCATTTGGAATTATATGCTTTGGACCAAAGAATCAATAACAAAGAGATGTTGGTGAAAATGAGAGTAGATGTGTGTGGTGTATACAAAAGACAACTTTTCAGGTCAAGAGGGCAAAACAACTGTGACGCATGGTGGTCATGTTATGATTTGGAATTACATTGCTGCCTGGACAGCTTGCAGTCACTAATTGGCTGATGTGAAACAAAGTTGTCAACTCGTACTCTGTTTCCTGCTTAATTCTGACTTCACCTTCTATTTATATTCATGCACAGGGTTGCTCGATCAGTCACAAGAGACCAACTTATCCACTTGAATTTAACATAATTTAAGTCAACATTCATGTGTAGCAACACCCCCATAATGCTCAACAACAGCTTGACGAGAGTATTAGTCTTACTCATGATATTAATTGGCTAGTTGATAGTTCTCTAATTGTATTCTATGGATTGATTGTGTTTAATTTAAGAAACCCTGTTTTCAAATCAAGATGCCAGAAGAATTAGTCACCTTGTTGCGGGTTTAAAAGCCTGGATGCAGGCACAATCAGTTATTCAAATATGAATTCTCCATCATGTCAAACAGTGCTTTTGGAGAACAGGAGGACATCTGTCTGAAAGCTGAAGCTGAACCGGAAGGGGTGCTTTCATCAGATAATGGTCCTGCGGACGCCAACAAAATCACCAAGGAATAGCACATTGAAAGCACAGATTTCACATGTTCTCACTTTGATTTTAAATTCCTTTGAGCAGTTGGAACAACAAGAGGATTTGTGTTGTTACTCTGCACTGGTTTTATTGTAAAAATGGGTTTTGTGCCCTAAATCATGGTATCCCTTTTAATAATTTTTGAAAGCTCACCACATGCTGTCTGACCTCTCCAAACATCTTCACGTGTTCAAAAGGATTTATTGAGTAACATATGTGGCACATTAATAAGCAGACATGT
The DNA here is from genome assembly GCF_036924035.1 of Leuresthes tenuis. Taxonomy (NCBI): domain Eukaryota; kingdom Metazoa; phylum Chordata; class Actinopteri; order Atheriniformes; family Atherinopsidae; genus Leuresthes; species Leuresthes tenuis. The sequence goes on from NW_027325361.1 coordinate 26,074,034, forward strand.
CAGGTGATAGCAGCTGACATGTACTATGTCTAAAGGTCATTTTGATTTTCCCTCCAAGAAACTCAACTCTGAAAGCAAATGTGTGCATAGTTAATGGGTCCTTGTAATGATTATTTAACTTGGATATTAAACAGCCAGAGGGATCTGTATCAGTACCTCAGCCACGTGCCCTCCTCATACAGCTATCTTACATACAGTATTCAAACATATAGGATGTTTAAGAGACTTGAAAATCCTCAGGAAATTTAGACTTTCAAGTGTTCTCTTGTGCATGAAAAGAGGGACGCTATGCATCAGCTTATTAAGATAAACTAAACATAAACATTGTAAGAAGTATATTTACAACTTGAGATAATCACTAAGAAAACACAAATTTGTGGATTCCGTTGCCATCTTATGGATGAAAATGAGCAAGGCACAGACTTGCTGTTTACTTAGTGATTCAGACAAATAACATGTTCTTACTGGTAAAGAAGTACAAATCTTAACCAAAAAAGGTTGTACAGAAAATGTTAACAAAGAAAGCACTTTAACACTTTTTACTTTTATTTCATTGCAGACTGTATGACCCAATAAACTTCATGTTTTGTCACATCAATTTAGAAATATGAAGGTTTTCACATTGTTGATGTAAACAGGTGATTATAATCATGACTTGGTGTAAAAGCAATGTCCACAAAAGTCTCTGTAGTAGCAAAGATAGGCATAAGATCTTCAGTTTATCAACAGATGTGGGAAAATTATACAGAGCTGTACAAAAACAGTGTTTCTCAGAAGATATTGGAAGAGACTTGCTTATTTGTTGTCCACAGTGCAGAGTCGCATTAACTGATTCAAAGAAGTGGAGTAAATTGCAAAGACACAAGATGGACAGCAGTGATATCTGATCCCTAAGACCGCACAACATCAATAGCCATCATTCATCAATAACTAATATAACCACACAGGCAGGAGATTATTGTGTGAAACGTTGGTCAAGCACTGTACTACAGAGTCACATTCATACGCTTTATTGTGCAAAAAAGAAGCCCTGTTAAGAGAAGGGCTGCCTTACAACAAGAGGGTTCCTGGTTTAAATCCTAGCTGGGGCCTTTCTGTGTGGAGGTTGCATGTTCTCCCCATATATGTGTGGGTTATCTCAGGGTACTACTGCTTCCTCCCTCTGTCCAAAAATATGCATGTCAGGTTAATTAGTGACTCTAAATTGTCCCTTAGAGTGAGCGTGGATGGTTGTTTGTTTTGTTTGTCTCTGTGTGGCCCTGTGATGGACTGGCGACCTGTCCAGAGTGTACCCTGCCTCTTGCCCACTGACAGCGGGGATAGGCTCCATCACTGTGCACACATTAAAGAAGCATTGCTGGGGAGAAGAGGGTAGGGGTACTGGACTGACCTGCCTGCAGTCCTGACTTGTTTCCAACTGAGAAAAGTGTGGTGAATTTTTAAATGAAAAATGCAACAATGACTGTTGCACACCTCAAAATATGTTTGCAAAAAGAATTGGGACAAAATAAAACAACTGAAATTTTTCATCCCCTCGTATTCTCAATAACAGATTGTCTTTTATATACATTGTGAGAAGGAATAGTAAAAAAACATAGTGGTAAAAGCTTTACCGTCCTAACTTTTTTGCAATATATCGTAATATAAGGTTGATACGACAAATCATCTCATAGCATGGATTCATACTTTTTCTGATGAATTAAAAGAAACAGTAAATGTATGTCTTTCTGATTAATGCTTTTTTTCTTTCCTTCTGCATTTTCCATACTGTTCCAACTTTTTCTGGCTAAGGGTTGTAAAGTTAAACCAAAGCTGTAAATAATTTACCTCTGAAACTGAGTAAAGTAAAAGTGTACCTTAAAAATATTTTTTTTATATATTCTTACATTTAATAATGTACCTCAGTGATTTACATTACCTGCGTTTTATGAAAGCTTGTTCCCTCACTTGCTCTGAGGAGTTTATATGTATCCACTGAACAGTAAATACTCAGAGTTATTCTTCTCTTTTGAATCATCAGGGGGCAGAGTCTTTTCCTTTATGACCTCTTCACCTCTGAACAAGCTTCCTGTCATTGTCAGGGGAACACACACTATGTCAGTAACACAAATTCCTTCAGCTTGTGACAGTTCAACATGCCACTTATAATACTTTCCATTTCTGGACTTCCCCGCATTTGGTCTTTTATTACAAGAATTATCGCCTTCCATGTTTCAAACCTACTAGTACCCTAGAAAATGTACCTTTACTGCACTACACCCCCCCAAAAATGAGTAAATTTTAATAGAAAGGGAAGCACGTGCTTTTGCTTTTCAAAACTCCAGCCTGCATTTTAATTTCTGACAGGTAAATAAGGCTACCATATTTGCTTTGAAGATCACATAACAACATGTCACTTCATGATATATTTTCTAAAGAAATTGTTAGTCGTTTGAAAGACACAACAAGCACATCAACGGGTCACATCCTCTGCAGTCAAGGCCTGCTCTGTTCCCACGTGTTTGGCCATGCCTCCATCTTGTGGTGTAAATGCTTAAAAGCATTACTTTCACTTCTTTGATTTCTAAGTTCACAGCTTTTTAAAAAAATCACCATTTGAAAGTAACGTTGGTAGATTAACTTAGCAAGCACCTCATATTATTAATAACTGTTGCAATACTAAGGCATCTATAAAAAAAAATTAAAAAAGTTTAACATTGTTGAAAACGTTAATCAGTAATGAGTCCGAATAGCAGGTCTTTTTTTTTTTTTTTTTAAGTCAGGTTTATTTCAGTTTGATTTACAGGCCGTACAAACTCAACTTTAATTAGCATGGGCATCAAAACGTAGGTATATGACTTGCTTCTGAACTGTCTGCCCACAGGAAGCAGTCAAATGTCCAGAGTATACTTGGGAAAGGCCAGTCCTAAACTCAAGGCTCTTCATTCTGAACGTCCAGTCCAGAACTGCCATGCTGGTCACAATAATCTAGCTTGCTTTTCAGCAAAACAGTACACATAAAACATCTAACAAGTTACGTAATGATAATTTAACCATGGAGATGATTCTTGCTCTTGCTACTGAGTGTGCTTTTGTCGAAAACAAAGAAGGGCAAATTTGTAACAAAAGCTAAAATGAATTGGTTTTCTTTTAATTGATTTTCTTTTAATTATTTATATAATTATAATGATGGTAATTATATGTATTTATAATTGTATTTATTATAGTTCTGTAGCCGCGGAGGAGGTGGGGTATGTAGCTTTAAAATACTCCAATTAATTTTTCCCCGCTTCCAAGTCAGTTCGCGAAGCTATCGCTCCAAGCTGACTCCAGTTTTCCACTGCTGGATTTCCAAAGCGTCAGTCACTGCCACAACCTGCTGCGAGCTGCAACACCTTGGCCCTTCCAGAGGCAAGTGGCATTGAATGTCAGAGTTTTGACTGTCGTCAATCTGTATTTTAATAAGCTGATAGTTTGCCAAGTTCCTTCAGTGGTTTGAAATAGCACCACATGAATCTTTATAACCTTTTTTTCAAGTCTTGAAATCCAAATTAATTTAAATTGACTGGTTTAAGTTGTGTTCAGGGGAAATGCGGGCATTTGCTGAAACACGTGTAGTTAATGTTCAAACCAATCAGTTGTAAAGCCACGAGCATGAACGTATAAATTCGAGGTGGTTGCCGTAGAGACGTCTGCCGCTGAAGAGTTGAGCTCAAGAGCCCGAAATACCTCGCAAGGTGATTAGGTATGTTGCACAATATTTGACAAAATCAAATGCACGGGTTTCCAAACGGGAAGGTAAAGAAAGGGATCTGATCTGATTCCGTCTTTGGGTAAAATATTAGCGAAAGCTAACAAGTAAACCAACCCGGTTTCAACAGTTTGCAAACGACAGTGAGACTGTAGCGTTAGCAACGTTAGCAATGAACCAGGGCTAAAACAAGAACTTTTGGTTTCCCTTTAATGCTTAAAAAAACGTTTCACTAGAGTGCAAGCTAATAGCTACTTGTTGCTTTACTGTTTGTTGACTTAGCTAACAAACAACAAAGTAATGGTAAGATTGTTATTTCTCCAGCTAGAAAGGACATCGCATAGCATTGTTTTTTTTGAAAAAAAAAACAACAGGTCATTCGTTGTGTTGAATCTCATTTCCCGTAGCATTTAGCTTTTCACCCGCTTCTCTATATTCTTTTCTTCACTACTGGTGCTCACAGCATAAAAGTAGTTTTACTTGAGCTGCCAAACTAATATGACGTTAGCATGGCGGAGGCTTATGGTGTGGGTTGGAGAAATGTCAACAAACGGCAACCTGCCGCCGGTGCCGTTTAAAAGTATACTTTAAGTTTAACAGGTGAAGCTTTCCAGGGGAGGGTGTGGCTAAAATCAAAGCTAAATTGCAATAGTTTTTGTTTGAACAAGTGGATCTGCTTCAGAATCAAAGCCACCCAAATTTTATTTGATTTTTTTGGGTACATCTGTACCCAATCTACTTGCAGCAAAACAGCCAAACATTGGAATAGTACAAACCATGTTTAATCTTTCCTTGACCTCACTGGAAAATGTCACGCAAGGATGGCTGGTATACTTTCTAAGGACTGGAGGATTCCACTGAGCTGCTGTGAGATTCTGACTACATGTGGACTGGATGTGGGTCTGCAGTGGTGAAATCACTGCTGTTTAGATCACATTCCACAGAAAATCTCCAGACACTTTGTCAGCATCATAAGGTTTAAAACGGTACTTCATTATCAGGGTTGACAATTCAAAAGCATTATGAAAAAGCCTAGAAAAGAGAAAGCTGTTGTAGGCAGCTCACCTATGCTGTTCACACTCTCTGCTCTGTCACTTGCTCACATGAATCCCAGCATGACTGTAAGTAAACAGTAGTGTCATTCAGGCAGTCAAACGTTTTCTGCGCTAAAGGAGACGATGAAGGTTGCATTGAAGCTCATTTTCTGAGTATTTGAACAACTCAACCAGCTGCCACTTGCGGTAATCATTTCACTTAGTTTGAAACAGCCTTAAGCCAAATCAGCTGTTTGACTGGACCATGTCCTTCAAGTGCTGCTTTACATTCACAACACTTTGGCAAAATATTGCCAGCTCCTTTAAAGCAAATGGTAAATTGCATTATATGTGAACTGGGACCTCAGTCTCCAGTATGAATATTTCTGCTTTCTATTTGTAATTTATATTTCTCAGATTGGCTCTTGGTATTAAAAGCCTTTACCCATTTTAAATTCCGGTTTATATCACTTGTAAAACGGCATCAAGTCAAAAAGTTCCAAAATCCTGGGTACAAGACTCCGAAACCGAATTAATCTAATTTCATTAGAGGAAGTTCAGCTTGGCCACACTTTGCATTATCTGGCACAACAAAAATTTAATTCTACTCGGGCATAACAGGAAGTAGAACAGCAGGTAAAAACTTTCTTTTTGAACCAAAGAAAAGTAATACTCTGTGCACTATTTGTATTTTATGTAATACAATTACATATGGTGTAGTTTTTAGTTTGTTTCTTTCTTTTCCACACAACATACACCAATCAAATGAAACCTGATCCTGATTTTTTACATTTATTTTTTTTTTTAAGAATTAAAAAAAAAAAAATGTATAGATAAAAAGCAGCTCAACTTCTTCCCTGGTTCTTAAAGAACCTCTCATCCAAAAGGTTTCTTTAGTTCCGACTGACTGGACAGTTTCAGGATGATAATCTATTGTTGGACATTCACACTTGGGTTGAGGGCATGTGTGTCGGTAAGCTAGTGTGTTTTATGACACCAGAAACGACTCATCAGTCTAAAACGCCCCACCAGTCAGTTAGAAAGGAAGAAGTCCACTTGCCTTCTATTAAAGCATTAAAGCACTTGGGATGATTGTGACCTGGATGGAGAGATTTGATGAGTGTACATATCTTTATGGCAGTTAAAACCAGTAATGCTTTTTAAAATAAAAAAAAAATTCTTAAGCTAATGCATATCTACCGTTAAGGTCTGACTCTGTCCTGTCATGAAGAATATCTAACGAGGAGTAATCTACCGTACCTTCTAATATGTGTTTAATGAAATGCAAGAATGGCAGTGTAAAACGGACATGCATCACAGAATGAATGCAGAATGTATGAATGCAGGTTCCCATGGGAATGAGACACAGCCTTCAGTTTGTGCCACTGTAACTGCTCATTGTTTTTTAGTGGCTTCATGTACAGCGCAACATGTTTGCATCGAAAATGTGATCCATCAACTGAGATCTGCATCACAAGTTGTTATTTCAATACTTTTTAATATAGTTGAGTTTTGGGTTGTTTTTTTTTTTAAGGGGGGGGGGTCATTGAAAAATAAGCCATTTAAGCTATTAAAGGTTTAAATTATTATCAGTGTTACTGTTAAACTCCTTTTTTAACAATTGAAATGCCATAAATTCATTGACATTTCCTAAATGCTGTACACATATTGACTTTGTGTAGTCACTGCCTGTTATGTTGGACAGCCTGACATTTATTTGGCCAAAATTAAATGCTTTCAATTTGGATTTAATGTCAGACATCAATATGGACTAATACTTTCACATAAACAGCCACTGGGTACGAATGTACTACTGACTCCTACCTTCAAAAATAGAGTGAGTTGCAGTTTAAATGTATAAGGAAAGGACATTTCTACTGTTGTTTGTTTTTTCTCTTTGACACAGTGTGTCTTCTATCATTTCTGAGAGATACTGGAGGTGGCATTATTAGCCACATGGCACATGTGAGCCTGTTTATGGCTATGGTTCACTTCTTTTGCTTTTCTTTACCACTATAATAGAATCATAGGTTTAAATGAATATTTCATGTAACTTTTTATCTGCTGTTCCCTAACCATTCAGTGTTGGAGGTGCGTAACTGAAACAATTTAATGTCCATATGAAAACATACTGAAACAAAGCTAGATGGTTAGACCGTTATCAGCCACAGAAAACATTAATGGTTGTTCCTTTTCATAAGGATATCACATGAAAGGCTTAAAGTTGCCAGCATTGTTGTGGTAAAGAAGCCCTTCTCAAAATGTTATTGATGTACGGTTTTGATTTTTAAAAACTGGTCACTACTTTTCATTCTTCATACAGGAAAACGTGATTTTTAAAAAGTGTGATGAGCTCCAGGTTGCAGCCGAGTATTCTCCAAGCAGTGTCCCCCCTTTCAGTGCTTTCGGATGACAGGATGTCTGATGTGAAAGTGTTACCCACTGGGAGTGGAAATCCACCTCCGCCAAAAGTCATAAATCCCAAGAAGCCTGGGCGTGTAACAAATCAGCTCCAGTATTTGGAGAAGGTGGTGATCAGAGCTTTATGGAGACATCAATATTCATGGCCTTTTCGCCAGCCAGTTGATGCAGTGACACTGTGTCTTCCGGTAAGTAGTATAACTTCTTTTTTTTTTCTCTCAGCATTGCTGCCTGTATCTGAATAGTGTTAGTTTTGTTTTTGACTTTGGATTAGCTGAATCCAACACTTATGGTCTGTTCCATTTGTGTGATCTGGAGGTAAAAGACTTAAGGCAGTATCTTTATCTTTCAGGATTATTATGCAATTATTACACATCCTATGGATCTGAGCACCATTAAGAAGCGACTTCAGAACAGATATTACTGGGAAGCAATTGAATGTATGAAGGACTTCAACACTATGTTCACCAACTGCTATGTGTACAACCGAGTAAGAGAATCCTATTTGTTTTGCTTTACTGTATTTTCTGGTGCTGAAGGATGCTCTGCAGTTTAAACAGAATTGCCACAGAAGTATTTCCATTTTCATTCCACAGCCTGGAGATGACATTGTTCTGATGGCACAGACCCTGGAAAAGCTTTTTTTACAGAAAGTGTCTCAAATGCCTACGGAAGAGTTGGTTACAGCAATCATTGCACAGGGACTAGTGAAGGGGAGGAAGACGACTGCAGGTGCTACTATCCACAAATGTTTCAGTCAGTTTGATTGTTTCTGAAAATGTTTTTTTTGGTAGATCATTTTGCTAACAAAAATCTCCAGCATTGCAGTGGATAATTGTGCAAATTTATTTCAAGCCATTTATTCTTATTTAGCAAGGGGTTTTGCTGGTTAATGTGAGTGTTTTTACTTTACCTCTCATTATGCAGGTGCAGTAAAGCAGAGATCTCTCATGTCAGAGGTTGTTCTCCAGCAGACTGTAACAGTCATCCCTCCTGAGGGGCCTCAGCTCAACTCACCCATCCAACTCTCTGCACAGTCCAACGCAACAGTAAGCATCAGAAAACTTAACTATATATACTCTGAATGTCTTGTTTAAACTGGATGGGATTTAGATGATAAAACATAAGCCGCTTTCTCTCTTTCTCTCTCTCTCTCTCTCACACACACACACACACACACAGTGAAGTTGTGAAATGTTCTATATTCTGGGGCGGTGGAACGTGAGAACACAAATGTCCGCAACATTCACTCCATATATCGGTGGTTTCTGAGCATTTGCAGAAGCTGAGCAAGTGAACTTCTGCGTGAGCTTAATGCTGAGCTGTATGAGATCTTCACTCACTCCTCACTGTTGTTAATACATGCAGTACTTCCATCAACACAGTGAGGAGTCTCATCTGCTATCCTCGCTGTGTAATAAAGACAACGCAGCTCATTTCTGGATCACACGCTGCCTTCTGCACACTCGAGATGCAGAAGGCACAGATCAAACAGTGTGTCCTTTTTCCTGACTATCTGTAGTATTCGTGTGTGAAAACGGCTGTACAGAAAAGCAGTTGTTCTCGGACTCTGGTCTGGCTCATCAGTAAGAAAATGACTTCGCTGGAAGATCTGTTATTTTCTTTGTTCACAATTATTTTTTTTTTTAAATCATGTAATAGTAGTGGCCCAGTGTGGGATGATCTGACCATTCCTTCCATAGTGTGTGCCATGCACAAACCCATTTATTAAATGGAATTAATTAATTCTACAGTTTGAAAATTACTCTATTTATGAGTCGAAGTGGTTGGGTTTTTTTTTTCTTTTTTTAAATGTAACACAATCTTAAAACTGTCATTTCTAAATTTGCTTAGACATTTATTTAATAGACATGAATAGAAGAAAAATTTGATGCCAACAACGACACACTGTAAAACTAATTGGATAGAGACATGTTAACCATTGTCACCCTTCCTTTTGATGACACTCTTTAATTGTTTAGCAACTGAGGAAACTTACTGTGGCAGTTTTTGGACTTCTCAACAGTCCATTGTCATTGTTGTCTGGTTCTCCTCTTCATGATTCTACTGCTTCAATAGAAAGCAACTGGACTTCTTTTCTTGGTCCTTTTAAACATTTCACTTCTCAACTGAGACCTTCTTTCAGTCCATCCATTTGCTATACCTGCTCAATCCAATTTAGGGTCGCGTGGGGGGGCCATCCCAGTTGTCCATAAATAAGTGTTTGGAAATGGATCAGTGTTCATACTGTAGGCACAAACTGGTGATGTTAAGGATTCTGTTTGCTGGGAAAACAAGAACAGTGAATGGGTTTTCTACCTTTGCTTTACTCCTACCCTTTCAAATTATTTGCACAAAATTTTCTTTCAGGTAAAGATGTCAAATCAGATCTTTGTTGCGTTTTTAACCAACCCTTTTTTTATATATATATATAAATGTTTACTTGATATATATATATATATATATATATATTTTTTTTTTTAAAGAAAGATTGATTCTTTGTCCCACTGCATCTAAATATTCAGCTTAAAAAAGGTTTGAAGAGGAAAGCAGACCCTGTGACCCCCGCCACCTCAGTCATCAGCAGCAGCGAGGTTTCCCTTGCTGAGGAACATTCAGCACCATGCACATTGTTCTCCAGGACAGGTAGTGGAAGGGCTATCAAGCCTCCTAAGAAGGACTTGCTGATATTGGAGGACAAGAGGGTCAGACTTCCTGATCAACTCGGGCACTGTGAGGGCATCCTGAAGGAGATGCTCTCAAAGAGGCACTACGCATATGCTTGGCCCTTCTATACGCCAGTCGATGCAGTTGCTTTGGGCTTGCACGACTACCATGACATCATCAAGCAGCCTATGGACCTGAGCACCGTCAGGGTAAAAGAATCTATGCTGATTAATTGGAGCATAAAACATCACATTTTATGTACCGTAAATTCCGGACTATAAACTGCTACTTTTTCTCCAAGCACCGGGGCCTGTAATACGGTGCGGCAAATGTTTTTTTTTGTTTTTTGTTTTTTTTCCATGCCACCAGAAACATTTTGCCTCGTAACATTAGACCAATAAAATTAACAAATAGTTCACAATGGTCCGAAATTGTACGATAAATCAAAGACACTTGCATTACTAAATTGTTGTAAATCGTTCATTTGTACTCAACCTCAACATGGAAAACAAACGAAGAAATGCATATGATGCAGTTTTTAAATTAAAGGCGAGCAATCTGAGATTGTGAGACTGAAGTGAGTAACAAAGTTGAGAGGCTGTTCAATTCGGATGCTGTAGAAGATGACTTAGATGGTTTGAGTGCGCAGAAGGAAGATGAAGAAGGCGATCAATGACTTTTCCTGGTAGGCTCATTTTTTTAAAAAAAATTTTAAAACCAGCCGTGGTACAGGCACTGTTTGGGGGGGGTCATTTGCTTTTGTATTTGTTTATGTTACCGTACGCATTTAATTAAAAGTTTAGAAATCCTCTTGTGTAACATCTTTCTGTGTAAATATCTCGTATTACAATGTGGACGTCCACGGCCTATAATCCGGTGTGATCTATAAAAGTACAAAATTAATTTTCTTTTTAAAATTAGAGGGTGCGACTTATATTCAGGTACGCTCCATAGTCCGGAATTTACGATAAACGCTTCGTCTTTTGTTTTTGTTTTTTGTTTGACACAAGTTATTTCTTTAGAAAAAAATGGATCAACGAGAGTATGCACACGCAAAGGAATTTGCTGCTGATGTCCGACTGATGTTCTCCAACTGCTACAGATACAATCCACCAGCACACGAGGTTGTCTATATGGCAAGAAAGCTCCAGGTATTTCTTTTAAAATGGGAGCATGTACTGAAACGTGTGCTGCTTACATGCACATTTGCCTGTTAGTAAACTGCTCCTTTGCATCTCTCACATATTTCTTTGGCTTTCTGGCTCACTACTGCCAACAGCTGTTATCAATGGAGCAGGAAGCACGTTGACAGGTTGCAATTAATTCTACAAAAATATTTGTGTTGGTAACAACAGGAAGTTTTTGAAGACCGTTATCAGAAAGTTCCCCAAGAACTAGAGGGATGCTCCATGTCTCGTCAGCGACTTGACAAGGATAGGAAAGGAAATGGGGTTGGAAGTATCTCAACCTCGGCGAGTTCTGAGAGTGAAAGCTCCTCTGATTCGGAGTGTTCATCAGAGGTGGTTGCTTTGCAGCTGGCTCATCTAGAGGAAAGGGTAGTTATCATACGGTGGCAAAAATGCAAGTGGTTTTCAGGTGTTTATTGCATTTTACTAAACTGTCTTTTTAATGGCTGGCTTTTCAGTTGAAAGCTGTCAGTGATCAGCTGACTAGACTTACTCAGGAGCCTCTTATGAAAACAAAGAAGAAAGGAAAGCTGAAAAAGGAAAAGCGCACAAAAGAAAAGGATATCGCTCGACTAAAGAACATGTCTGCAAAATATAAATCTATTGTCGAAAAGCTCGCAAACAGCAAGAGCTCTTCTTTGTAAGTGAGCCCCATATGATTACATAATCTGACATTTAATGCTTGAGAGATCTAGTGTTGAACTGTATCCAAAATGTGCTCAGCATGATTTTAGATGTTTGTTATGTGCATTAAGGCTTGGAGGCAGAATTCAGAATCTCAGCATACCTGTTAAGTGTCAGAATGAGCTTCCATCGGTACCAATGACTTACGAAGAAAAGAAGCAGTTAAAATTGGACATCAACAAGCTCTCTGGTGACAAACTGGGTGAGTTGGTGAGCATCATTCAAAACAGGGAATCATGTCTGCGAAATTCTGCTCCCGAGGAGGTTGAAGTGGATTTTGAAATACTCAAGACTTCCACCCTGAGAGCTCTGCAGAGGTTTGTTGCAACCTGTCTAAAGAAATGCAACAAGAGTGGAAATGGTGAGTACATCTCAGGCCTCATTATGATTTCTTTCAAATGAAAGCTTATTTTCTGAATGATAATGTATAGTTATAATCTACACTGTTCCTTAGGAAAGAAAGTGAAGCCCAAAGAAGGAGTACAGACGGAGAAACTCAAGGATGATGGGAAGCTATTAGTTCTCAGCAGTGACTTGCTTAAGAAAAAAAAGCCACCTGGTAAGAGCAGGATTTAATTTGGTGTTTTCAAAATTACGCTTCTGTATGCAAGGCACTGGGTTCTAAAATGACTTTATTTTTGTTTTTTCCATAAATGGCTGAAGTTATGGCGTCTCCTGACCGCAGCTGCCAGCCACACCTCAGTGAGAGCAGCAGCAGCTCATCATCCAGTTCTGGCAGCAGCTGCAGCAGTGCTAGTAATACACAGTCTAGTGCTTCTGATAGCAGTGATTCTGAATCAGGTTAGCTGCTCCCCTCAGCCTCCTTCCCCTCACCTCTGTTCACCCTTCACTGCCGTGGTGCCTTTCTGCCACATTGCACACCCTGGTTTTTCTTGGTTGCACACTAAATATTAAATGGTTTGTTTTATGCATTTGTGAGGTGTTTGCTCTATTTATTTCGCACACACTTGAGACTGAAGCAAGTGTAGTAACATCAGTTAGGATTGACATTTTAGTAGTTGAATTATGTTATTGTACAGCTTTCACTGTTCAGCATCACCGAACAAGGCTTACTGGAATTTCACTGGCTGATTCTGGAACTCTGCTTTGATATGTTCCAGCGCTATTGGTGCTATCAAGCATCTTTAGTATAATATTTTTTTTTTTTTTTTTTTGGATGGTCTCTGTAGACAAACAGGCTAGTATCATACAGCTCTGGGAAACCGTAGACTGCAATGATTAATTTCTCCTCCATTGTTTTCCTCTCTTTCTACCTTTTTCCACCTTTTTTTTTCCCCCACTTTCGGGAAATCCAGATTGGCCCACAATTGGCTCTTGCCACCACACCACTGCTCATTTGCATAAAGTTGAGCCTCGCTCAACTTTCAACACGCTGCTCGCAACGCTCATGACGCGTCACTCACATCGCGTCACTCACAATGGCGGTCGCTCATCGTCGCCAGCATACATTGAACATGAATGGCAGCTGGCAGTCGCTCAAGTCACTTTTGGTGTGAGCTCCCTATAAGCGACTGCAGGCGACATGACCACAGGTGATTTTCATACTTTTGGTGTGAGCGCCCAGTCAGTGTGCTGAGACTTGAGCTCTATTATAGCAATGCATTTCTTTTTCCATGATAGAATATAACTAAATATAATTCAATAAGATGAGATCAAATGAAAGGTTGACAAAGTTTAATGTACAAATAATCTGAATAAAGTTTGGTCTATAGAAATTAAGTTTGGTGGTTAGACTCTGAGGCCAGGATTGTATATGCTGGTGTTGGGCTTCTGATGAGCCTCCATTTTGGGGAAAGTGGAGTTGGGGATGAGTTGGGTTGCACTAGTTGAAAAGGACTGAAAAAATACTAATTGGTAAGAAATTATGTCATGATTAATGTGGAAGGTGTGACAGTGTGGGGAAGGAAGGAATGGCTCAGGCATCAGTGGGAAAGGAAGTAGCGGCAGGGCATCAGTGGTAAGAAAGAGTGCATTAACTTTCACCAAAGCTTTATCTCTGATATATACTAACAAATGTTAACGTATCACAAAATTTGCCTGATATTCTTCAAAGCCGGCATGTATCATTAGACATTATTTTCTTGTCTTTTAAACAAATTGACGTATCAGATGTTCCCATGTTTGTAATGGGGAAGATCAAAGTACACTGGTTTCTGCTGTATATAAAATCATGGATGCTATCACTAAACAAAATGAAGTGAACAGTCCTATCAATAAAACGCCTAATCAAATGTTTAGATCATAATGTTGTTGTGTCTTTAGGCAGTAAGACACTAACAACATTTTAACACCATACGACCATCTTTACACGATACTTTGATCCTCACATTTACTGCAGATTGAAACAGTTTTTCGTTGACGTCATTCTGTGGATAATGGTTCTATAGAGAGTTCTCCTAATGTGATTCTTTTGGAAGTTAGTTGGCACCTCGTGGCTGTTTCAGAAACATGCCTCACTTTAAAGCTCAATGGCTGCCCTGTTGGCAAAATTTTGAATTTGAATTATTTAATTTAACCACTTTATTAAAATAAAAATATTTTCTGTTCAGAGGTGTACCTCAGGCGCAGCAGTGGAAAAATGTTTAGTTTTGTGGACTTGACTGGCAAACAAAAACCAGCAAGACAGACCAATTTGTTAATTTAGCCAATTTTCAGTAAATGATCTGTTCAGCTACCCAGTGGAAATGAACAAGGAAGAAATAAATTCCCCCTGAAGGCAATTATTATAAGAATCACATGGAAATTAACCTTATTGTGTTAGTGTGTTGCAATACATTGATGTGAACTTAAACTGTTGGGATGTGTAACAGGAACTCTGTGTTGCCTGATCTCTTCTGGACTATTGAATGGCCATGTCTGGTCCAATATTTTGAAACGCATGAATATATATTTTTAGAATATTTTGCTATAAGCTATTACTCATTAAATTTTTAAAAAATCTAGTAAATAGCTGATAACCATAAAATCGTATAATCCAAAACTTCATTTAACAATTTGAATGAAGTAATCATTATTTATCAGTATTTTTTATTTTTATATTTTTATTTTTCCCCTGGAACCATTTTTTCCATTTTTCATTTGGATTTGAACTGTTTTAGGATGAAATGTCTGACGCCCATCTCTGTGACTATGAATCATCAATGTGCATTTTTTTTCAGTGCCCGACACGAAGAAGCAGAAATCAAAAGACTCTTTCCGAAATGTTAACAAAAAGGTAAAATCATTTACTATTTGCTTTAAGTAATGAACACATGCTTATAAACTAGATCGCTTAAATCTTTTCACCGCAAATTAAAGGTGGCTCACAATGCCAGCAGCAAGCAGAAGTCAGAGACTAAAGATCTGACTAAGGCCTCAGACCCGACCTGTCAGTCTCTTCCTCCAGGGAAGTCCATCGTAACAGAAAGTGAATACCAGCATAATGCAGACCAGAACTCAGATGAGCTGATTTTATCCCCTCCAGGTAATCTTTGTTTCCTTGAGCTTTGCCAGTTTTTATTCAATTAAAAAATAAATAAATAAAAACTCCACAAGATTGCTGATTCCTCAGCGCTGATAGTGGATACACATCACACATAGTGCAGCAGCATACAGTGACCTTCCTTTCTTCCTCCTGTTTATTTAATAGGGCTGACAAAGGATATTGTAACTCCCACTGCTGCTGGATTATGGTGTAAAGTTCTGCTGCTTCTTTTCACTTTTAGCAATTTTTTTTTTTGGCGCATTAGCTCCTGCATATTTTTGCTAATGTTTAATGTATCTATGACTTGTGTAAGGATGGTATGTTATTTACTATTTCACAGATTTGTCTGCCCTTTTATCCCCCATGGCCTCCCCTGGGGTTTTGCCAGATTGGGCTACAGCAAGATTTGAGGTAACTGAAACAAAATAAAATCCCACACAGTGTCAGTTTTATTTATTTATTTTTTACTAAGGTTTTTGTCAAATGATTACACAAAGCATAAAATGGCACTGATATGTTGATGATCAGGAGCCTGGAAAGTGTTTGTTGTTTCTTCAACACAGGTCATAAAAGCATGAACCTCTATACCTATTGACTTGAAATATTTAAGATTAGCTTTTTTATTTAGACAAAAGCAGGCTGATTATTGTGTCGTTTTTGGCAAAGTCCTGCTTTCACATTAGATATATCATTAAATTTCAATCTTCAGTTTAACTTGATTCAAATTTGTTAAACGTCTACAGGAACTTAAAAAAGAAAAGGCTCTGCCTTGAGCCTTTTGTATTTCTGTACAAGGTACAGTGTAGATTAGACTAGAAGAATTAAGTCTGCTGACGTGTCACATTTACCCCACAGTTGACGCTGGAGTGCCTGCATTTAATGACAGCCAAGAGGGGTCTGGGTTCGTAACGTCCTCGGGGCAAGATGGGGTTTAGGTTTGTTGGACAGCTACACCAGTAAAGTGAATGCTAAAAAGCTTCAACCCCAGTGTAGGGAGCAATTTGACAGCCTGTTGGGGAGAGTTGTACTGAGAACAAACTTTCAGGCAACCAATCATGTCTGAGATGGATGATTTGTTGAGATCTGTTAGATTCCTTCAGATTAAATTTGTTTTAATTGGCAGAGAATGCAAAATGCAATGCGTTCGGCTGGGTGCAGTACAGACCTGTCAGGCTACACATGAATGGGTTTGAAAGCCAAGTGGACCTACTGTATCCTAAAAGCCTAATGATAATCATGAGAAATGGTTCTTTAGAGGAACTTCCAGGATTAAACACTAAATCTCCCCTTTCAGCAGGGCCCAGTGCTATCCCCACTCAGAGAGAGCCCACTGCAATCTAAAGATGAGACGAGCTGCAGTAAGTGACATAAACACTTTGTGTAACGTCATCATTTTAAGTATACTAATACTTTGCACTTTTGAACATCTATTTTCAAAAGTGATAAGGCCAGATTTCAGATGTGCCGAGGATTTTCCAGACAGTCAGGTGATCAGCGTGCCTCACACTGAGAGTAAATCTGCTGAAGAGGAAAAAACCCAAATTCCTAAAAAGGTTGGAGTTTTTCAACTGAAGCCCGTTTTGTTTTTATCCTCTATTGACAACATAATCAGAAAATGCAGCTTTAAAGTTTAGCCTTGTCTGTGCCCCCATGGATAGTAGTGAAATGCTGTGATATGTCATTCTTAGGACATTTTTCTGAAAAATGCTGAGTCTTGGGCGAGATTGGTGAAACAGTCGATCACCCCAGCTGTAATCAAGTCCTCCAAAGAGAGCTTCCAGCAGTTCCGTAAGGCTGCTATGGAAAAGGAGGAACGTGAGAAAGCACTGAAGAGGAAACCAATGGATGAAAACAAGGAGGAAACTCCAGAGAAAAGCAGGTGTTCAGGAAGAAACTAAAATTGCTTTAAATCTGCCTCTGAATGTCAATTAATTCGCTTCACCTAAAATTATGTTTATGTATTTAGTAGACGCTTTTATCCAAAGCGACGTACAAATGAAGATATAAAAGCTTTATAAAAAGCTAACAATAAACTACATAGAAGGAACCCACTAGTCCGACTCTGTCAGAGGTGACAGAGTAGAGATAGGGTGCAGGCATAGAAAGATAAAGTGCAAAGATAGAGGGGGTAGGTAAGTGCTAGGATAGGAGGTGCTCTCTGAAGAGCTGGGTTTTCAAGAGTTTCTTGAAGATGGACAGGGACGCCCCTGTTCTGGTAGCGCTCGGTAGGTCATTCCACCATTGTGGGACGACACATGACAAGAGTTTGGGTTGTCTTAGGCGTGGTGTAGGAGCTGCTAGACGACAATCCTGGGACGAACGGAGGGACCAAGTTGTGACATAAGCCTTTGCAAGAGCATTCAAGTAGATGGGAGCCGTTCCATTAAGCACTTTGTAGGCTAACATCAGTGACTTGAATTTGATGCGGGCGGCTAAGGGTAGCCAGTGGAATTCAATGAACAGAGGGGTGACGTGTGTTCTTTTAGGCTGATCGAAGACCAGACACGCCACCGCGTTCTGGACCACCTGCAAAGGTTTCATAGTACAGGCTGGGAGACCAGTTAGGAGAGCATTGCAGTCGTCAATTATTGTGGTCAGTCATTTATGGTCAATCATTTTCGGCCATGTGGATTTTCACATTCCTGGAACCACAGACCCAAGACAATTTTTAGCTCTTTTGAATCTCTGATTCAGTTTCTCTCTGAATTCTATGGGGTTTTTTTTATTGGGTGTTTTTTTTTTTTCTTTTTTTTGGTCATACTTAGTGCTGAGTACAGATAAAATCATTGTAGTGAATGACTTCACCCTTCATGTAGATGTTGAAAATGACAGCCTAAATGTTAATTTGAATTCTATATTAGATTCTATTGGATTTTCTCAGTATTCAGACTAAGTCACTCTCTTAATCAAAACCCTTGATCTTGTGCTGACTTATGGCATTGGGAGTTAACAGTTAATAGTATTCCCTCAAAACCCTGTCTTGTCTGACCATTTATTGATAACCTTTGAGTTTACATTACTTACAGCTTCTGCGAGGAAATTTATATATAGAAAATGTCTATCAGAGAATGCTGTAACCAGATTTAAAGAGTTCATTCCGTCACATTATTTTCTTCTCTGCCATGGGCAAATATTACAGAAGACGACTACATACATTTTATTCTAGAAAACTTTGACTCTTTGTTGACAGCACTGCAGTTTCAATGCGTACAACACTGGACAATGTTGCACCTCTGAAAAGGAAGGTAATCAGTCAGAGGTTGGCTCCTTGATATAATTAACAGCTGCATGCTTTAAAGCAGACTGCAAGAAAGCTGAGAGAAAATGGCTTTCCTCTAATTTAGAAGAGTCTCAATTAGTCTGGAAAGATAGTTTAATAACATAAGAAAGCCCTTCATAAAGCTAGAACTGTTTATTATTCACCATTAATTGAAGAGAATAAGAGCAATCCCAGGTTTCTTTTCAGCACTGTAGCCAGACTGACAAAGAGTCCGAGCTCTGTTGAGCCATGTATTCCTTTAACTCTCGGTAGTAATTCTAAAGAAGTATCTTTACAATTTGATTTGTATTTAGACGGTTTCAGTCCAGTTGATCTCTCTGAGCTAACAGAGAACATTGATTTAAACAGAACAGACACTCTATCTTCTAAACCATCAATTTGTATTTTAGACCCAATCCCATCTAGACTGGTCAAGGAGATTTTTCCCTTAATCGACACTTCCATATTGGATTTGATCAATCTGTCTTTATTGACAGGATTTGTACCTCAGACTTTTAAGGTTGCTGTAATTAAACTTGTTGATTCAGAAGTGTTAGCTGATTATTGACCTAGATCCAGTCTTTCTTTTTCGTCTTAAGTTCTTGAAAAAATAGTTGCAGTTCAACTTTGAGATCATTTACATAGAAATAATCTGTTTGAAGAGTTTCAGTCAGGATTCAGAGTGCATCATAGCACAGAAACAGCACTTGTGAAAGTTACCAATGATCTCCTCTTAGCCTCTGATAGCGGACTTGTGTCTGTGCTTGTCCTGTTGGATCTCAGTGCTGCATTTGATATAATCGATCATAGCATTCTGTTACAGAGACACCTTTACTCACTTTGCTCTTTTTTTCTTTTTTTAAACTTTATTTTTATTCCCTCGTTATATACATTTGACATTATTGTTGTCATAAACTTGTTTTTCTCTGTTTCAGCATGTATCCTTTGAATGGTGTTACAGTGTTTGTTGTCCCCTCTATTCTGTCTTATCAAACCCCAGCTGGTCGAGCTGGATGGCCACCCTTCCTGAGTCTGGTTCTGCCAGAGGTTTCTTCCTGTTAAAAGGGAGTCATTTCTCTCCACAGTTGCCTCGTCCATGCTCAGGACTGAAGAGAAGTTTTGGTGCAATCTTTTGGTTTCTGTAGTTAGGAAATTGTTTTTGAATTGGATTATGATTACAATGAATTGGACTGTATCATTGAAGTTCCTTGAGATTTTGTTGTGATTTGGCACTATATAAATAAACTGAATTAAATTTAAACTCTGGCTGAACTTTGTCTTTCAGCCTGCTCTTATCGCAGTATTCTCAAAAATCTAATTTAAAACAAGCAAACTCCAAATAACTGAAATCTCTTCTTTCTAGGCTTTTGGGCCCTTGTAAAGCAGAACAGACTCCACAGCCTGTTAAAGAGTGTTTCGATTTGCTCGCAAGCATTTGCTCAGAGCCTGCCTTTGATGCTCCCAGTCATCTTGAGCACCAAAAGTCTCCCAGTGACGCACAACTTCCAAACCCACAGTCCTATGTGGACAGAGAAAGAGAGCTAGCCCGCAGAAAAGAGCAAGAACGTCGCAGGCGTGAGGCTGTGAGTTCCCTCACCTCTTTAAGTGAAAAATTTCTAATCATTTGTTCAAGTGCTTGTATAAATGGTATTTTTTAACAACTGTTGTGTCCTCTTTTTCTTGCAGATGTCTGGTATTGACATGACTTTGCAGCGGGACATCATGACTACATTTGAGCTTAATCTGGACTAAAAGTCAGCCGCGATGTACCTGGGAAATGGCTTCTGTTAGTCTCCATTTAATAATTTGAGATGTTGTTTCTGTCCAGGACACCGAAGATAACTTGTGTGTTGTTGAGATGAAAATAAATCAATAAAAAAGAAAACAAGGGGAGGGGAGGGGAAAGTAAATGGAATACAAGTGGGTTCATCCCCTAATTTGATCCATGTCTGCACTATAGCACTCTTGAATTTGTCATGATTGATTTAAAGCACTGCCATAATTGACACTTGCATTTCCTACTTTTTTCCTATACACACACACACACACACATATTTTAATGGCTAATTTAATAAGGGATGGTTCCAATTGCCAGGTGAAGTCATGCACCCACTGTTAACGGTGCTACGTAGTGCCACCTTGTTGTCTTGGTTTTGGGAATGTGCAGTGTTCAGCTCTTCTATCTCTTGCGGTGAATTCTTCCCACTAGTTTTCAGTTAATCCGGGCTCCAAAATGCACAACATGCTGACAAGACGCTGGACATCAGTCACATTTGTGCGTCCTGTATTTTCTTTTAAGGAAAAAAAAAAAAAAAAACATTCACACACAAGGGTAACATTATGTTGTCCATGAACAGGTATTTAGTTTCTATTATGGGACTGACTAACTCTTGTTTCATATTTTGACTACTTGAAAATATCAGACTCTGTTAATTGTCCATTCACTCCACTTTGTTGCTTTGTTATAGTTCTGGCGGTTCCAGAGTTGTTTTGGGCATTAGTAGCATATCCAGTATGCTACATTTGTATATGTTTATATAGATACTTTTTTTTTTTTTAATGAAGTAATAAAAGATATTTTCACTAAATGATCAGCATCACTTTGTTGTTAGACCATGTTGTGTATCAGTGTAGTGTAACCCATTGGATACAAGTTGCATATTTTCTAATCTTAACAATTTTCCTTCATTTCACATTACAGGAAAGTTAACATTGATCACCTGCGTTTTAGGCTTAACGTATCATTCATTTGAGATAAGCTTCATCCAGCTCCCCACTGAGGTCGACTGGATGCCCGGCTTTTTCAAGAGCTTTCCTTCAGCTGCTGTAAAATTTCAAAAATATATTAAATCCTGTTGATTCCTTTGAGTCATCAAAGTTCAGGTAACTAAATAGACATTCATTACACTAATCCTACACACTCATGTAATTTTAACTCGACTGCATTAAGTAACATCAACTGAACAACTCCTTGTAGTTCTAACTTAAGTTATTTGAATAAGCAGTATTTAAATTGTTTTCATAGTATCAAACTAGTGAATTTATGTTGGACTTAATAAACCAACATAAATGCCACTACATCAATCCGTTGCTTTGCATCCTCCGACAGATTGTCTGGTGGTCTATGCCGAACAGCTCCGCTATTTCCTTTATTTTTAAACCATTAAATAAATAGCTTTCAATGGACTCGAACGGGATGTTGATGGTTGGTCGTCCTCGTCCCATTTGAGGCTCCACAGCATCCAGCCTTTCCAGGACTGAACAGAGGTTTACTATGGCAACCTCAATAATGTGTAAATCTGTGACGGCAGAGTATGCAGCCAAGCTCTATGACTTGTTCTACTCGGCCACAGGCATCAGACCCAGATGTATTATTAGATTCTACCTGCATTTCTGCAAATGCATTTTAATTTTAATTATGATCACAATTCGCTTCCATACTTTATTTCGGACTCGCCCATTAAATCCTGACACAGAAATGTTGAAACACAGTTTGTGAAGCCTAGCTCCACAATTCCAATCTAAATGGCTGAAATGCTTTTTACACATTGTTGAGAAATACATCTATGACATATTTAATGTGTTTAGAAGAAAATGATTGAATTCACTTTACGCGGTCCTTAAAAATAATTGCGTCCTCCCTGTCACATCAGTGTTGTAGGGGTAAAAATACCAAATCAGTGCACATTTATGTAAAATTAACATGAAGGAAAAAAAATATAATTCCACTACATGTTGCTAATTTGTTTCTCATTCTCCTTGCTGCAACTCTCATATTCACTCAGTATCCATTTCACACCTTGATCCCTTCTGTAACTGGCAAATTCAAACTTCTCATTTGTATTTTTTTATGTTTGTTATTTCCTCTTCCTTTTGTAAACACTTTAACTCTGTTCAACGTTTAGTGCATCTGATTCACTCAGAACATCCACTACAAATAGTTCAACAAGTTCAAAAATGAGTTTTTTGCCATATGATTTGGGATGCAATCTGTCCTCCAAGTTTCTTGTGACACTCAACACTTCTCTAAAATGTTCCCTCGATAAGTTTGTTCTTTAGCACTTGGACCTTGAGAGTTGAGAGTTTGTTGCCAACTAGTTCCATCAGAAGTTTTTGGACAAATAGTCCTTGAGTTATATAATAGTTATATAAGTTATATAATACATCACATTATCAGTTTCTGAAAAGAAATTGCAATAGAAACCAAAAACTATAATACTTAATATGTACTCTTTTATGATATCTTCAGGGTCCTCATTGAGGTAAACCATGAATGCTTTCAGTACACAGGCTCTTCTTGTTTCAACAGCATCATTCTACAGCAGAGAATATGGGAAAGGTGTAAAGGGGTTTAAAAGGGTTATATTGTCATGGCACTTGTGCAGCAATTATCACTACAGATAATCACTGTTCAACCACTCCAACTAGTCAGGCTACTAATTTTATTTTTTTAATTTTTTTTTACAATTCGTTAATTTAATGTTCAGGCAGCTTTATGTATTTGTGGCATGTGCATTTATTTGAGTTACATGAATACAGTAAACAAAACATGTTTATCACAATATGCTTGGTGCACATTCTTGGTTTTGGAGTGAATGGAGCAACTTATAAAGTCTGCTGTTTGTATATTAGCACCACACTGCATGGAACTTACACAGATCTGCAGGTAAGCCTATAAATGTGTGGAGTAAGGTATGCACCAATATACTGGTGAACAGTTTACATTAAATAAAAACTACCTTATCCAAGTTTGGCATGATGTTTATTATTTTACGTCCTGCTGCTCCTCCCTTCCTCTTGAAGATTGTCATCAGCTGTGTAGAGTGATGATCCAGCTGTTGCATGAATTTTGATATTATAGTTTCGTTTTTTTTTTTAAGATGGCTATTAACATGAGTTAAAAATCATTTCAGTGAAGCAATGTGGCTATTTGAACAATGGTGGCAGCTAAATGTTGTGCAGTCTATTGATGTTTGAGAGGTCTGATCTAAATGTGATCTACACAGGTGACTTCGGAGTGCATTCCAAGTTCTAAATGTGCACGAGCAATTTGAATATGTGCATGGATAAGGGTGTTTACACCCAAAAGGGCCAAGCTTTAACCTATAGTGCTTCAATAACTGATATCGTGTGGTTTCTTCTGCAGCACACTCTTTACACTTCCACATTCATTATATTGAAAATGAAACACCACCAAACCAAAAACCCATTTACAGCATTAGCTTTGTAGATCTGTAAATTAAAGGGTCAGTGTGGGAGCATTACATCATAATACTTGCCACTAATGAAGAGCCACAAATAAAGACTGCCCAGAGATCAAGCTCAGAAATGCATGGAAGACCTGTAATATATAGATACAGTCCATTTAATATCTATCATCAGACTTATAAGAAAATAGTTATAGCTTGAAAATGCTGATAGCAGTACTGTCAGATTATACGTCTGAAGAAGTATTCACTCAAGACTGATCTGACTAATCCATCCATCTATGTTTATTTTAAAGATCTACACTTCATTTATTTCAGTTAGTCACCTCATTGGTTAGTCACCTTTATATTAAGAAATAAAAAACATAATATAGCTTAGCCCCTTCACTGTATTTGACCCCTGTGGTGCTGCTGTAGGTCAGAGGGGAATAAACCAAGCAGAATAGGCCTTTTGCATTTTTTGAGGTAACCGTTACTTTTCATGGTTGGTTTTAAACTGCACCTGCCTGATGTCACCACACCCTACACGCTGAAGCTTTAACCTGTAACAAGCCATTACACAACATTTCATAGGTCTGCGCATCTTGTCAAGCTATTTGAAGCATACTAAGCATATAAGGATGTAAGATAAGTGTTTCCTCTGAAATGTGGGCTGGAAGAATCTTGGACCAGTAATTGGAAATATTTAAATTACATCCTAATTTTGTATTTAAAGATCCCTAAATACCCTTCTGATTCAGCTGGAGCAACATTTTAATTTTGTCCATTCTTGGCTACTGTAGAAACATGGCAGACTGCGAAAAGGAGAACCCATGCTCTCTGTATGTAAACGTTGCTTATTCTAAGGAAACAAGACTGTTCTTTATGCAATTCTAGTGTAGATAAAGCACTTAGTCAAATTTCAATACTGTCGTACATCAGGTGTATTAACGAGTTACTAGCTTACAGATGTACTCAGTGGCACAGAAGTAACAAAGCAAGCCTCTACTACTGCATTCCACTTGGTCACTTGGGTCAGAATTCATAGCTGAGAATTAAATTAAACATGTTATCAAACAGACTAGCTATGATTGGCAATAGATATAAATAAAAAGTCGAAACGCTGTATTTTGTATGTTTTAACAGTGTACATACAGAACATACAGAAGCAGTATGTTCATTGGTAGGTAGAACACACTGTCACAGTGGCTATGTGCTACTCTTTTTTATATTTTATTGTTCTATTGTAACTTTTTTATAGAAAAAGTTAAACAAAATGGCTGAATAGAAGCCGCTGGGATAGGCTCCACCCCCCACCCCCCGACCGACGGAATAAATGGGTATAGAAAATGGATGGATGGATGATTGATAGGTCAGTGGTGAAAGTCTTTGAAATATCTTCATAAAGCCTGAAGAACTGTTATTCAAAATCACTTTTAAATATATATATATTTTTAAAGGCTCTTTGGAGGCAAAATATAAAGAACTGAGGGATAGCTAAAAACTTCTGCTCAGCATTGTCTGACAGTCACATGACGACCCAATCGCATTCTTCCCTCCCAATTAAGTCGATTAACTACTAGTTGTTACAAGGGAACTAGTTGGTAAGATTATTTAAACAAACTATAATAATGTTGAGCCAGCATTATGGTCGCAAGGTCGTGTTCTTATTTCAGTCTTGTTACCATAACAGAGTGCTGCTCAGCTGTGATTTTCATGGTTTGCTCCCTGTTACGCCGCTCGGCTGCGCTTAAAGCCCCACAAAGCCGTGTGTCATGCAGGCTATTGCTCGGTTTCGGACTCGACGTGTATGGTCAACAACAGCGTCTCCAGCTAAACAACCAGCGCTGTCACACGCAAGCGTGAAATCTGACGTGAGACTCGCCCCATTCAGTCGTTTGTTGGGATCCTCCCTTCAGACAGTCGTGCGTATGTACTGGTAAAGAGACAACGGCGTCTGTTGGAGCACTGTTTAAACAGAAACGACCAATTAACAAAAATAAATCAATAGGTAACGTAACCCGGATTGATTTCCTGCGGCAATGAAAAGATGGCGAGAGTGCTCCACAACTTGCTATTATTTCTAATCAGACTTGCGATGAAAATCAGAGTTTTGGGGTATTGGTCATTGATATACGGTTATTGTGCTCTCTGCACGGTCGTAGCCCTGCTGAAACTTTGGTGGAACATCGTCTTGAGGCCGACAGTAACCTTCCAATGGGTGATTCGTGAAACTCCCCCGGCTTGCCTGAATGACACGTCCTTGGGAACCCACTGTTATGTTAGGATAAAGGTAAGACACACACCCGTACACGCACTTGGACGCCTGGAGTTGCCTCGCGCCCGTGAGGGAGAAAAGTCCTTTGTGCGTTTGAGTCGTTATCGCACGCGGAGGGTTGTCCGCGTGTGAAAACGCCTCGGCACCTTTTCCCCTCCGTGTCGCGTCGTGACAAGCCAAACGGGGCCTGATTTCTAAGCTGAAACTGAGGCGTCGGTGTGGCTTCACGAGGCGGTTTTGCTGAGCTCAGGTGGTGCTGATGGAACAGCTCCTCCGACTCGCGTCTCCGTCAGCCTTCAACCACCAACCCACAGTCGGTGTTAAGGATTATGTCATTAAATATTTTGCCCACAAAAACCTCCCTCAACAAAGACCTTGTGTGAGCGGTGGGAGAAGTATTCCCATCCCTCACTTCACTGTCAGTGTTTCTTCCAGCATAATGTACTACTAGTACATAAGAAGAAAACATGCAACCGGATGGTTTCTGTTATTATATAGACTATTGTACCGTACTGACTGATGGATAATTATGTAAAAATATGTGGATCATCTGTTGTGCCTCATGTTTTGTGATCAACAAATTTATCTATTTATTAAGTTAAAGCGGCTGGACCTACACAGTGCTGTCAATTTCAAAAGAAGTGAAGGGAAATTGGGTTAAAACTTACAGAAAAATTAAAATTGTCAGTGATGTGCCTCAAAAAGTGCACATTTAAAGCTGTAGCCCAATTTTATACAGTTTTTGTCCAAAAATTGCAGGAATTGACAGTTTTATTTTGCTTGATGAAGCTGAGCCCCAGCATCACTGGAGATTACGCAAGTTGTGTGCATGTGTGTGTTGTATTTTTCTGCTCATAAATCTGAAACCAAAGCTGATCCAAAACATGCATAACGCATGAAGCTTGAACAGGAGTTTTTTTTTTTTTTTAACGCATGTAAAGTTGAGAAAGAATGAGCTGTTGGAAATTGTTATAAACCAAATACTTTAGTTGACATGCTGTCGGAGTGGAGTGACTATATGTCCCTGTATGCTAAGATATTTTATATCTGCAAGGACTGACCAACCTGCTCTCAAATTTATTCAGTGAAAGGATCCCAAATCTTACTAACATTTTCAGTGAAAGTCTGGTCACGACTCCCTTATACTCTCTCAGTAAAGACAAAAGATCGCATCATTCAGGTATCTTATAACACAAGGGAGAGGATGGGTTTACATTCTCTTCAATTAGCAATAATTATTCTGTGTCAGGATCGTGGAAGGTAGGACCCAGGTGCAGTTCTCTTTAGTTCCAAAAAAGAAGGTTTATTTCTCAAATCAAGACAGGGAGCATGAACAAAAGGGGCGGCAGAGCCAGATCAAAAAACACTTAACCGTGGAAAGGGACTATGACAAAAACAAGACTATAAATAAACGCTATGACTATGATTAACTTAACAAGGCTACGACAAAACAAATGAGGCAGGTAACCAAACTTAGCTTTTCGTGACGAAGCATGGAGGGATCGTGAGGATTCTGCAGTGACTGAAAGTAAACCAGGAAGCTAAATACTGTGAGGGGAGTGATCAGTGACATGAGGTGCAGCTGTGAACAATTAACCAGGTGACTAGAGTGAACTGAACGTGACAGGGAAAAAACATGACTACGACAAAACCTGAAAATATGATTAACATAAACTATGACATGATAGACTGTGACATTCTGTTGATTAACGTGCATTTAAAACAAGCTTTAGTCTTTTGTTTTTGTAAGATTTGTATTTCAATTCAATTCAGTTTTATTTATACAATGCCAGCTTACAAAAAAATTTCATCTCAAGGCACTTAGATAATATAGTCCAATTCAAGCCAATTGGACTTCAATTCATTGTAATCATAATCCAATGAAATCCAATTAATTGATTTCAAAATAATCCAATTCATTCATATAGAGCCAATTCAGAAACAATGTCCTAGCTAAGGAAACCAACAGATTGCACCAAAAAGTGAAGTGAGGAAAGGTGTGACAGATGAGGCCCCCCAGCAGTCTAGGCCTATAGCAGCTTAACTATGGGATGTTTCAGGATCACCTCAGCCATCCCCAACTATAAGCTATATCAAAAAGGAAAGTTTTAAGCCCAGTCTTAATAGTGGAAAGGGTGTCTGCTTCCTAGACATTTACTGGCAGCTTATTTCACAAGAGAGGGGCCTGATACATTTGATCTTTGACATTTGATATTTGACATTTAAATGTTTTAGATTTATATCTATTTCTTCTATGAATTTGAAAATCTGAACTGCATAACAAGGTGTTGCCTCAATATAGCAGGGGGGAAAGACATGGAGAGTATTTTAATTTCATGGCACATTAAAGCAAAAATGGTCAGTACGCATTTTTCGGGAGATGTTTGCCGAAAAATGCATCCCCTGTTGGTCATGCTTTAAAGAGAGTCTGGAATGGGATGATATAACTACATCATAATTTGTTTACCTGATTGAATTAACAAATGCGAATTTCAACAAGTCCAAACTTGTTTCTAAAATTAAAATAATCAAATGTCATAGTTTTAGGTTAATTTTTAGATTATTTCATCTGGGCTATACTGAGTAAAGATTGATATTCATAGAAAATGTCTCCAACCGTCTTTCAGGCTTACTACAAAAGTGTTAGTCACGGCCCTTACCTTGGAATATTTGTACGATAATATAATAATAGGTAAAAGAGATGCTCCACACTGTACAATTGTCGGATTATCATAAGTGTACATCTATTATTCATCTACATGAAGAAATGAGAAAAAAGACGAACGAATGAAACAGCATTGTTAGCTCAATATTATCACTGTAACTTTATTGGATAAATGTAATAATCCCCACTTGAAACAGTTTACATGTTATCCCGTGAATGGGGATGCATTTCTCAGCAGGTATGCACTTCTTGGCATAACACCGGCACCCCAGGGTGGCTGGGTGACTGTCAGGAAGAGGGGTCATAGTCCTAAAGTCAAGCCCGTGGTTCACCACGTTTCAAATAGATTTTCTCCACTCAGCGACACACCCGCTAAGGACAAAACCCTGGTAATTGGCAGCTCTATAGTCAGAAACGTGGCATTAGAGACACCAGCGACCGTAGTCAAATGCACGACTGCCATCATGCGAACACCATTTCGTTCATTCTCGTTTGTGTGTTGACTCAAAAGCAAACAAACTTGTTTCCCCAATAATTGTGTTACTGAACATATTTTCCATGCAGCTGCACTTGTTCTGTTTTGGCTGAGAACAAGACTGTCAGCTAAGTGTTTTATGTATTAATGTGTTTGTGTGTCTTCCCTCCGCTCAGGAGTCTGGCCTTCGGTTTCACTATGTTGCAGCTGGAGAGCGAGGAAAGCCACTCATGCTGTTTTTGCACGGCTTCCCAGAATTCTGGTAGGTCAAAGGGCGTTCAGTGGGTTGAGGGCACACTGCTGCAGATCAGACTGTAAAATTCAATTTTGTCCAGTCACTCTGTTTTTCCTGCAATTACCTATTTAAAACCTTACACTGACGGAGAGTTTTTCCACTGGAATTTTGTTCCAGCCTTGTGCTAAATCTCTGCTGTCTGGCTTTGGGACCGTAGACACAAATCCACACAAGCCTGATCTACAGACATGATTTGCCATTGAGGGGGGGGGGGGGGGGGGGGGGGTTACAAAGTGTTCAAGATCTCTTCATGATATGTAATGAAAAATGATGTTGAGCATTGTCCCTGGATTGGGGCCAAAGAGGCTGTCAAGAGCTGTAAGCCAGTCCATATCTCTACGTTACTATAGAAGCCGAGGACAGGACTGAGATGAATTAACTGTTGGCTGGAGCAGTTTCTCTTTCACTTGCTGTATTCTTCATTGGAATGATGAACTGTGCTGAGAGTGAGGTGGTCAGAAAGAGCTTTTTTCCTACCCTCTTTCTCCCTCGTAGAGACAAGAAAAAAGGGCTGTGAATGTGTCAGAAGGAGGATATCGGGGTCTAAGGGGCTTGCTTTGCTTCTGTCCTCATCTATATTCTAAGATCTGAAGGTTCAGTGCAGCAGTGTTATCCTGACTCATCAGAATCACAAGCAGGGCTCTGCAGCGCACTTTCCATCTCTCAGCTGTGAAGTGGGATGGGGGGGTTCAGGCTTGATGAGAAGCATCTACAGTGCAGTAGACACAATCTTCAATTAGGGAGTTATCCCAGTGCACATGTCAGTGGGCCGATTAACAAATTAGATTAAAACCGCCTCTATTAGCCTCTAAAGCCGACTGCTGGCTTTAAAAAAAAAATTTGAATAGTTAGTTTGTTGGACTGGCGACCTGTCCAGGGTGTACCCCGCCTTTCGCCCGATGACTGCTGCGATAGGCTCCAGCCCACCCGCTACCCAATTAACGGATTGACGGTATAGAATATGGATGGATGGATAGTTAGTTTGTAACTACCTCAAATTTATTGTGACTTTAAAAGGGGCAATCATAATCCAATTAAATCCACTTAATTGATTTAAAAATAATCCAATTAATTCATATAGAGCCAATTCAAAAACAATATCCTATCTAAGGAAACCAACAGATTTCCCCGAAACTTCTCTTCAGTCCAATCTCCCGTCCTGAGCATGCCAGGGGCGACTGTGGAGAGGAACGACTCACTTTTAACAGGAAGAAACCTCTGGCAGAACCAGACACAGGAAGGGTGGCCATCCGCCTTGACCAGCTGGGGTTTGAAAAGACAGAATAGAGGGAGGAAAAATACCATAATACCATTCAAAGGATACCTGTTGGAACAGGAAAACACAAGTTTTGACCACAGTGATGTCACATGTACATAATATAATTTGAAAAATTAAACAGGGGGAAAAAGAGAACAAAGTGAGGAAAGGTGTGACAGATGAGGTTCCCCCAGCAGTCTAAGCCTATAGCAGCTTAACTATGGGATGTTTCAAGATCACCTGAGCCATCCCTAACTATAAGCTTTGTCAAAAAGGAAAGTTTTAAGCCTTGTCTTAAAAGCGGAAAGGGTGTCTGCTTCCCGGACATTTACTGGCAGCTTATTCCACAAGAGAGGGGCCTGATAACTGAAGGCTCTGCCTCTCATTCTACTTTTAGAAACTCTGGGAACCACAAGTAAGCAGGTTTGAGATCGAAGTGCTCTGTTAGGAAAATATTTTACAATGAGATCTTTAAGATATGATAGAGCTCGGTCATTAAGGGCTTTAAATGTGAGAAGAAGAATCTTAAATTCTATTCTGAATTTAACAGGGAGCCAATGAAGAGCAGCTAAAACTGGAGAGACATGATCTCTCCTGTAAGTTCTTATCAGAACTCTGGTTGCAGCATTTTGGATCAGCTGGGGGTCTTTTCAGAGAATATGTGGTACAGCTCAATAATAATGAATTACAGCACTCCAATCTTGAAGTAACAAATGCATGGACTAGTTTTTCTGCATCACCCTGAGACAGGATGTTCCTGATTTTGGCAATATTACGAAGGTGAAAGAAGGCAGTCCTAGAAACCTGTTTTATATGCGAGTCAAATGATAAATTCTGGTCAAAAATAACTCCAAGGTCCCTCACTGTAGAACTAAAAGCCAAGGAAATACTCTCTAGAGTAACTATATAGCTAGACAATTTCTCTCTGAAGCGCTCAGGTCCAAAGATAATGACTTCAGTTTTGTCTGAATTTAAAAGCAGACAGTTCTGAGTCATCCAGGTCTTTATGTCTTTAAGACAGGCTTGTAGTCTGACCAACCTATTAGTTTAATCTGGTTTCATAGATAAGTTAAGCTGAGTGTCATCAGCATAGAAATGGAAATTGATGCCATGCTGTCTAATAATGTTACCTTATGGAAGCATGTATAAAGTAAAAATAATCGGTCCAAGCACAGAACCCTGAGGAACTCCGTGACTTACTCTGGTGTGTGAGGAAGATTCTTTGTTTACAAGAACAAACTGGAATCTATCAGATAAATATGACTTAAACCAGCCTAATGTTCCTTTAATCTCAATAACTTGTTCAAGTCTCTGTAACAGAATGCTGTGATCGACTGTATCAAATGCAGCACTGAGATCCAACAGGACAAGCACAGACATAAGTCCGCTATCAGAGGTTAAGAGGAGATCACTGGTAACTTTCACCAGTGCTATTTTTGTGCTATGCTATGCACTCTGAATCCTGACTGAAACTCTTCAAACAGATTATTTCTATGTAATTGATCACAATGTTTAGCTGCAACTATTTGTTCAAGAACTTTAGACAAAAAAGGGAGATTGGATATAGGTTGATAATTAGCCAACACTTCTGAATCAAGAGTAGGTTTTTTAAGTAAAGGTTTAATTACTGCAACCATAAAAGTCTGAGGTACATATCCCGTCAACAAAGACAGATTGATCAAATCCAATATGGAAGTGTCAATTAAGGGGAAAACCTTGAACAGTCTTGTTGGGATTGGGTCTAAAATACAAATGGACTTGTATACTCGTGCAACAATATTCTGATATGAACTCAAATAAGATCTTACTCTGGATGAGACATTGCCATGTAAACAGCATTCTCTGATCATCTTTAACTAAATAAAATTATATTTACCATAAGCAATAATCAAATTAAGCCATTTTTAGAATGCTGATGTGATATTCTTGTTCTCACTGAATCTTGTAACGCACACTGCTTGTTCAAACTCATGATTTAGGTTCCAAAGTTGCTAGGTCCACTTATTATGAACTATTTTGCACTTTTTATGTATATATATATATATATATATATATATATATATATATATATAGTTTAGAGTGCTTGTTTCTGTCATAAGACCTACCAATACTGGCTCCAACGAAGTTCAGTGCATAACTAAAAGGTTACAGTACAGAGAGGGCTCACTTAGGGTGAAGGAGTTGGCAAATGCTCCTTGTACAGTGGGATAATAACATAATTATGCATTGCATTTATACAGGGGGGAGTAATATGGCTGCAAGTCATCTTTCAGATATGTGAACTGAATAGAAACAAAAAAAATACATTTATTTTTTCTCATCTGTGATTAAGACTTAGGAAAAACTGGACTCAAACTGGACCCATAGCATTTGTAGTTATCTTAGTCTAATTAATGTAGATGACTGCTGGGATAGGCTCCAGCCCACCCACTACCCGATTAACGGATTGACGGTATAGAAGATGGATGGATAATTAATGTAGATCACTCTTGTTTTTTTTCAAAGAAAGCATTAAAAATGTTTTCCAGCCTTAGAGTAATGCAAGAAATCTGAATTCTTTGATAAGAAGAAGACAAAAAAAAATAATTTTTTTTTTTCTTGTTCAATCTGTTTGTGTGCCTTAGGTTCTCCTGGCGCTACCAGCTCCGTGAGTTTAAGAGTGAATTTCGTGTGGTGGCCATTGACATGCGTGGCTACGGGGAGTCGGACTTGCTGCTCTCCACTGAGAGTTACCGCTATGATTACCTTGTCACCGATGTGAAAGATATCGTGGAGTACCTTGGTAAGGGAATGCAGGAGAAGTGCATGTCTGCAATCTTAAGTAAACTTCACAGACTGGACAGAGCTGTGACAATGTCTCAAGTTAAAAATAAACTTGCTTATCACACTTAAGCTGTGGACAGCCCTTAGGCCTGCAGAGCAGCTTGACAAACTTCCTGTGACTCATTCCCTGTGAACAGGGAACAAACAGACACCCAGCAAGCTGCTGACTATATGCTAATGCTAGCAGGGTACAGGCCTGGGACTGTATGTATGTAGCAGCATCAGCAAATGATTATCTGGCCAGAATTGCAGAATTGCTCTTTTCCTATCTAACGTTACAGTTTCTTTATTTTTAGTACTGCTGATGAGTTCTCTGTATATTTAGCACTGCAATATCACTAAAGATGATCTTATGATTCAGGTTCACATCTGTCACCTTGCAACCAAATGTGTTAAAGTGTCAGTTTTGGCACCAGACAAGAAAAAATTATTAATTCATATGATAATATTTGAATTTTTCTGCATAGTCTTTAGGACCTTGCCTTCACTTATTCATTATCTTACAATCCTACTTCAAAAAAAGGTAGGATGTCACACCCTAATGAAGTGCGGGCCCCGGTGCGGTCACAGAGTCAGGAGAACAAGAACTCTTCAAACAAAGTTTATTGGTTAACAGAAAATCTCACACAGAGGAAAAACCTGGCCTGGTGAGCAGGGAAGTCGGCCTGCAGGACCGGAACAAAAAACCAAGGTAATCCAAGAACTGAAAAAAATCCACAAAACACCAAGGGTCAGGATCCAGGTCGTGAACCAAACAGGCATAACAAATACATTAACACACGAGCAAAGAAAGGCGGAGAAGACCAGGTATTTAAACTAACGGGGCACTCAAGGGAAGATGGAACACAGGTGAGTTACGAACCAGGTGTCACAGCTGTGGCTGTGACAGTAGGACCTTCTGTGAAATATGAAAAAAAACAAAACAAAAAAAAAACACGATGCGGTGATTTGTAAATTACATAAACCAATATTTTATTCACCATGGAGCATAGAAAACATATCAAATGGTGAAATAGAGACAGTTTATCATTTGATTTTAAATATTCAATTCAATAATACGTTATTAATCCCTGAAATTATATCGCTGCAGTATTAAATGTAATTAAAGATATGCTCTTGCTATAGATATATAACAAAATAAAACTAAAAATCATCTGACAAACACGTAGAAAGTGTAGCAGAGAGAAAGATGTGGTAGAAATCTTCAGAGGTGCCATCAGTTGGTTGGGGTGTTGGTTTGTGGCTTGACAACAACTTTACTGATGAGTGCACATGCAGTATTGGCAGGTAACACAGGTGAACTCTCTCAGTTAACATGGACAGGAACTCATAGCCAACAGTTCAACATCTTGGGTGCAGAGATACTTCTTCTTATTGAAATGTCCAGGAGTACACCATCTGTTGTTAACAAGCAATTTAATCATTCTCCTTGACAGTCTCTGTCTGACCATATAGACTTAAAGCTGAATAGAGAGGAATTAGAGTTGTTCCTGCAGCCATGTCTCTTCCTGTCGCGTCGTCATCAGGGTTCAAAGCTTGTCCATTTTATCTGCCAGTGTGAGTGATCTCACACTTCCAGTAATGATCGAGGGACAAAATGGTTGAACCATCAAATCTCCATTTTGTTCCACCTCTGCATCCTAGGCATCTTCTCTTTAACTCATCTTGATTGGAAGTCCAGGCATTACTTGGACTTTAAAAAGCTCAGTTAGCTGCTCCAACAGGTTAACAACTTTCCTGTTGTCATGGTAAGACATCATAACAGATGACCACAATTAACAACAGAAGTCCATCCAGCAGCACAGTATCCAAACCAGCACAAAAAATGTTTCCGAAATCTGTGATTCACAGACAAAAGCTCTGTAGAAAATCTCAAGAAGATTCAAAGAAAGACACGGCATGTCCAGAGCTACTGCAGGAGACTCCCTCCCTCTAGGGTGGCGCCATTCTGGAATAATGGTAATGCTATAATATATCATAATGATTTTATATATATATATATATATATAAGCATTTTATATTTGTTGGCAGCAACACATACAAACCACACAAAGGTCGTGACAGGCCAATTTATTTACTATATTACCCTGTTCTTTTAACAACAGTCTATAAACCTTTGTAAACTGAGAAGATGAGTTTCTGGACCATTGGGAGAGACCAGTCCAGCATCCTTCAACTACTAATTCATGCTGTTGTAATAGGGGCACTATGTGGGTTAACATTGTTTTGCTGAAATATGCAGAACCTCTGCGTCTGACTCACAGTATTTATTGCTCTAAAACGTTTACATTCCTTTCAGCATAGACTGTGCCTTTCCTGATTGTGCAAATTGACAGTTCTATTTCCAGTAATGTACTTCCATACCATCACAGATGCAGGCTTTGAAATGAGGGGCCAATAACTAGTCCTCATTTAAGGGTTGAACATTAGGCGCATTCAGACAGGGAGTTCTAAGAATGCAGTTCTAAAAACTGTCCACCTCGAATTTAGTTATAAGAACTGCCCTTCCCCAGGAGAACTGTTTCATTTTGCATTCGCACATAAGTCCTTGGTCGGGACTGATGTGATGCAACCGTCTGCGACAGTGACGTGTTACTGTAGCGCCACACTCAACAACAAAACCCGTGAAAAGTAAGGAGAGAAGAAAACAAAATAACACCACCAAGAAGCTAACATGGAGAGCGAGGAGGCCACTGTGTTTATGGTCTGCATGATGGCAGAATTAATCATGGGCGATCACATCAGGCGTCTAAGATCAAGGCTGGAAGAACACACAGCGAGAGTCAGGAGACGAAGACTCGAGCAGCGGGCGATACTTCGTTTCATTAAGGAAATAAGGAGCAGAGCGCCGCAGACAAAGGAGACGACGTGTAAGTTTAACTTATTAAACATGCGCCAGTTGTGTCCATGTCGTATGAATAAATATTTCAGACAAGGGGCGTAGCTACCAACCACCAAACACCTACGTCATATGTGTTCCTAAGGAACCCAGAAAAGACCCTGCCTCAGAGAAGGAACTAAAATGGTTATAGGAACTGAGGGCCGTGGTCCCGAGTTCCTGTATGTCCGAATGCGGGGAAAAACGGCCTAGTTCCTGAGAAGGTTATAGGAACTGCAGAAGGTTCCTACAGTGGGAATGCGCCTATAGATCTCTATACACTCTCTGTTGGTACTTTTTGGTACACATTATAGCATTTTGCTGCCACATGGAGAATAATCTGAGCTGTGGGCTGCTCTTGGTTGTGTTGGAGCTTTTATTGGTCCTTTTGCTTTGCTCTGGTGTGTAATGGACAGAATTTAAAAGAGCACAAAGTTCTGCTTTGTCGAAGTGAAACTAATTGTTAGATGATGAAGATTGTCCACTGCAGCTTTTGTCTCTGCTTTTCTCCTGTGCTTCTTTGCTATTAATTGTTTTTGGTACTTTGTCTATGTATTGCTTTTTGGAAGACCAATTTTTCCGGCGTAGTAACTTTAATAGCGTCACAAAAACCGCACCAATTACCCTCAAGATGGTATCATTTTGTACAGAAAACTAAGACTAAAATTTCACAGGCTTTATCAACTCACCAGAATAACAAAGTCTGGCGAAAGAGAAAAGTAACCGCGCTGAATATACGTCTTAGTGCCTTATGGCAGGCAGAGCGCTAACGGACCATCGAAAAAGTGCAACAAAAATTTTAGGTAGATTATGTGGTCAGTGTGCATATTTCATTCATATTTTAGACTTTTATTTTTTAATAACTCACTTTTTTTTTTACATATCGACACCAAACTCACTTCTGAAGAACTCATTGTTCAGATCCCACACCCTTTATTATCAAGGAACACCTTTTAATTTTTTCTAAAAAAGTCATAAGTAATAAGTGCATCAGGTTCAGCTATATGTAAGGCTTTTATTTTGTAATAGCTCCCTTGTTTTTCTATATATATCGACACCAAACCACTTCTGATGTGTTCCAGGACTCATTGTTGAGGTCCCACACCCCTTATTATCAAGGAATACCTTTCAAGAGTTTTTAAAGGGCATACGTAATCACTGTATATGATTAACTCATATGGAAGGCTTTTATTTTGTAATAGCTCCCTTGTTTTTATAGATATCGACACCAAACCACTTCTTATGTGTTCCAGGACTCATTGTTGAGGTCCCACACCCTTTATTATCAAGGAATACCTTTCAAGAGTTTTTAAAGGGCATAAGTAATCACTGCATATGATTAACTCATATGTAAGGCTTTTATTTTGTAATAGCTCTCTTGTTTTAATATATATTGACACCAAACTACTTCTGACGTGTTCCAGAACTCATTGTTGAGGTCCCACACCCTTTATCATCAACCCTTTTCATTTTTTTTAAAAAGTCATAAGGAATCAGTGTATATGATTCAGTGATATGCCCTTTAAAAACTCTTGAACATTATTAAAACTCACCAGGTTGAGATTTTCAAATTAGTACAATCAGCCGGGTTTTGTGACGAGCATGCACTCAAAGCACGGTCAAATGAGTGACGTACGTCGTGTGAGTGACAGTTGTCATCGCAGCTGCCTGACTTGGAGGCGCTGTTGAACTCTGAATTTCACGTGGTTTTATGGTAGGGCTAACACAATTCTTGGTGGCCCTACCCTGGCGCCGCCTATGTCTGAAGTCATGAACGTTAGTTGATGCTCCAGTATAATCGGTATGCCTGAAACTCATCCAGTGAGAATGCGTTAATTTTTTTAACGAATTAATTTTTGTGTAATTAATCTTAATTAAGTCCCGGCCCTAGTATAAAAGTTAGCTGCATGGATTTTCAGGCATATTTTGACATCAGCACGGACATCCCACCTCTTCTGGATTCATCCGTATCTTCTATGACGATAACTGCTTCATATGCATTTGTTTTTCTTCTAAGGGTACAACAGATGTTGCCTTGTTGGCCATGACTGGGGAGGGACCATAGCATGGCTGTTTGCCATTCACTACCCCGAGATGGTGACAAAACTCATTGTCCTAAACTGTCCCCATCCTTCGGTGTTCACAGGTATAATTTCATCCTGTTCAATTGAGCAGATACTCCAATAGTTCTTTTTATGTTATCAAGGAAAACAAATTATCTAATTAGAAAGGCTCTGCTTTGGCTCTTGAATTATTACCGTAATTATGATCATTAATTCAGAAGTTTTTCTACTGCATTTGCATGTTTACGTCCAGTTGGCAAATCTTCATCCGCCTTAGGAGGAAGATGATAAGAAGCTAATTACAGGAGGCTCAATGAAGCTGGAACAGCTGGTTTAACTGGTGCAGACATGGAGGCAAAATCGCCAAGAGTTAGAACATCAATGTGCGTGTGCATACTTAATTACAAATCTTTAATTACAAAGAAAAAACTGAAACCATCACCTCTCCTCTCTTCCAGATTACGCTCTGCGCCACCCAAGCCAGCTCCTGAAGTCCAGCCATTTCTTTTTCTTCCAGCTGCCCTGCTTCCCGGAGCTCATGCTCTCCATCAATGATTTCAAGGTGATCTTTTAATCTGTGCTTATGTGGCTTCAAGGTCAAGGTGTTGTGTGTAGGGTTGCATGTGTGTCTATATGTACGTGCGCCAATGTATGTTACACATTAGGGAGTGAACAAAATGATCAGTTAGTCCTGCAGGAAGGTGTGTTATATATCTATATATATATATATGTATGTCATTATCACAGATTAGATTAACAAATTCACTTGAAAGTCAGATAAGACCCCCTGCATGAAAGGTACTACCTCCAGTAGGGGTCCTTAGGCAAGACCCCCTTACCCTATCTGCCTACCTGTAAGTCGCTTTGGATAAAGGCGTCTGCCAAATGCATAAACATAAACATAAACAAGAGGAAGCTGCTGCTCTCATATCTCTCCATTAAACGTGTAGCGGCAGCTTGTTAGCTTAGCTTTGCATGATGACTGATAACACGGCATATCCTCCTTGGCTGGCTAAAGACAACAATTAACCCTTTAAGATGTGACCATATTAAGAGCATGCTTCAAGTTTTAATTTTTGTTTACTACATAAAAACACTGCTTTTTGTTTTTACATGTTTTTAACAAGTAACTTTTTATCTTAAACTTTGTGTAATCATGGAGGTGTTCAGCTGTGTTTTAGACTAATTAACTGTAAGAATGTAGCCATATGCCTGAGTTTCAGATTTAGAAACATAGCATGTAAAGCTGTCAAGTCAGCAGTAAACTAAGGTGCCAGAAGTACAACTGAAGGTCAACAGAGTAAATTCCACCACCCTCGTGTTAAAGCAATGTGGATATCTTTCTGTTAAATTGTTCCAGTTGCACAAATTCACCCAGCGTTTGTTGCTGTCTCTGCTGTAGGCCCTCAAGGCTTTGTTTACTAGCCGCAGCACAGGGATTGGGAGGAAGGGTCGATGGCTCACTGCAGAGGACCTGGAGGCCTATCTGTATGCACTGTCACAGCCAGGAGCTCTAACAGGAGCCCTCAACTATTACAGGAATGTTTTCAGGTGAGTAATAAGCAGTGGTGCTATATTGAAAAATACCTGAAAATATGCAAGAATCTCATCATTTCTATTGAAATAGATTGAGGCGTTCCCCCCTTTGATTATTGCTGTATTATAAGGAACCAATAAATTTAAATAAACAACTTTTTCAAAATGAAACAAAAGATTAAATCTCTAATTTGTTAAGCTGTTTGCACTTTCACTGAACAGCCACAAAATAAATAATTTTCACCTTTTTTCTGACCAGTTTAAATGAAAATGAAAATGTAAACAAATGAAGAATTTGATGTTACCAACACACTAAAAAAGTTAGAAGAGAGGCAAAGGAAGACAGAAAGTTCATAGAATATACAAGTAACAGCATAATGGAAGATTCTACAATCAGCAGAACAATTGGTGGCAGGTGAGGGTTTCAGGGTTGAGTGTAAAGGGAACATCTGCCAACGGTTTTGTCTCCCCATGTAGGGATGGGTTGTGGTTCACCACTCTTTATGTGAAACACAGTCAGAAAATCATTGAACAGTTAAAAAAACATTTATTTCTCAATGAAAAATTGTAAAG
Source organism: Leuresthes tenuis (assembly GCF_036924035.1). NCBI lineage: Eukaryota > Metazoa > Chordata > Actinopteri > Atheriniformes > Atherinopsidae > Leuresthes > Leuresthes tenuis. The sequence continues at coordinate 26,114,530 of NW_027325361.1, forward strand.
AACTTCGGTCTTTAGAAATTTAGAACATAATGTTGTGAAAAGATTCTGGGAGTTTGGGGAAATTTCCGTCTCTAAAGGCCAACACTGAAAAAAGCAGTGTTGGATGTGCATGATCCTCAAACCCCCAGGCACCACTGCACGTTCTCAGGGCACAAACTCATCTTAGATAAACAAAAAAACAATGAACCCTCAGCTGCTTTTGACTAAAAAAAACATACTTCTGGTTGTATATGTCAAAGATAGGAAAGACCATCCAGACTGTTATCAAAGAGGGGCACAAAAGCCAGAGGTCCATCAGGGTTCATGGCATGGGTGACTTGCACATGTGTGAAGGTACCATTGATGCAGAGGCATATGTTGGAATTTTGGAGCAACATATGCTGCCACCAAAGCTACGTCTTTTAGGTCCTTAGTTACTTCAGCAGGACATTGACAGACCTCATTCTGCATGATTTCCAACAGATTTGCTACATAGACACAGAGTGTGTGTGCTTTACTGGCCTGCCTACAGCCCAGATCTGTCTCCTGCTGAAAATATATAGCACATCATGAAGAGAAGAATCAAACAATGACAACCAGACTGTAAAACAACATAAATTCATAAAGAAGTAGACTATTTAATGTTATTCTTATATTTTCGCATACTTTTTAACAGTGTTGTAGTCAATACCACCTAAATCAAGACCAAGACAAGACCAAGACCACAGTGTATCAAGACTAAGACAAGACCAAGACTTTGAGGGGTTGAGACCGAGACAAGACCAAGACTGAGGCAGGGCGAGACCGAGTCAAGACCAAGACCAGACCAGTGTCCCACACTGCATGACACACTCATGATAAAATGTGGAACATTCAAACCATAGGCACCCCTAAAATAGACCTGTAAGTAATCCACATTCCCATAAAAACACCCACAAAAAACAAATGAAGATTCCTGTTCATTCACCTCTTTTGTTAACCTATATTGCATGTCTGTATAATGAAATGTCTTGATAAAATAATCAAAAGGCACTGCAGAGATGAATTTCATGTGTGGGAATTTTCCTTTGTTTTCTATAAAAAAACAAATACAAACACTCAGGAGCATGCGCAAAAATCTAGAGCATGCGCAGAACGCTTAATCCGATCCACTGCCGTCTACATGCACGTTCAGTGTACATTTGGATTGAGTTATCTCAGGGCCTTAATCCAATCGCGAATATCCCGATCCGATTAGTTTTTTTGTCAGATTAAGGTGTCTACATGAACTGAATAACTGAATAATTTTATTGTAATTTAGACATTTATCCGATCCGATGGCACTCATGTAACCCCACTGAGTGTGAGCAAGTCTGAGTGATTGTGTGATCCAGAGAGTAGTTTACAACACTTACATACATAAACTCTAGTGTTTGACGACATAAAGTTATATATTTGTTTGTGTATTCAACCCCAAAAGTAGCACTCTTAACGTATGTGATGTATGTGTATAGCCAGGCAAACCATATTTGATGTTTAACTTCATAATAGTGGCGCATTAATATTACTCTGTCTTTACTCTGGAGACTGCAGACTCTAGCTCTCTCACAAGTTTACGTGTATCGTTTACGTCAGAGTTGACGTTGATGTAACATAACTATAAACACATTAGCTACGTAGCTTTACGTCACCCGTCTCGTCATTTTTGTCACAAGAAAAAACGTAACGTAGGAATAAGACATGTCCTGACTCCTCACTCTCACACAAAGTTAACAGTGCATTAGTTAACTTAATTTTACATGCATTGTAACATTAAGTTAACTAATGCAGTGAGGTAATGAGATAATGAGCTAATATGCTTGCGCGCCAAGCTCGGGGGTAAATATCTGGCAAACAAATTAAACAAAGCAAACGTGTTTAGCCAGTATTCATTAAATCTGACTTACACTTAGCTTACCTTTCCTTTTCCTTCCTTTCACTTGTTCCTTCCTCTCACTTTATCCTTTCACGCTGACATCATAGGGTAGTGCTGGTAGGTTGCTTTACATTTTGTTTTGTTTTTTTTTCTTTTGGTAGTTGTGCACAAAAACTCTTTGTGGTTCAGGTAACCAATTTTTATTACAGACTAGTTGGCTGACATTTGACATTTTCACACGGCCTCTTCTCCTGTCATTCACATACACTTTCAGTGGGGGGGGGGGGGGGGGGGGGGGGGGGGGTAACGGCTGTCACCGTGAACAATTTCAAATGATAGATGAGTCAAGTTATTGGTTGTACTCGAAGCAATACGTTTTACGCAAATTCACAGTAATGATATAAACAAGTTCATCCAAATATACACAGGCTAATGATATCTCCACAGTTGTGGTCTTGAAATAAAATCCCTCATCCACTTTGTCCGAGACGGTGAAAAGGCCGTAAAAATGCAGTCGATTCCGAGACGAGACGGAGACCTTCAAAAAGTGGTCTCTAGACTACAACACTGCTTTTTAGTCAGTGTTAATCTTTGATTATGGCTCTATGTACATTTGCAGTGTGATTCTAATTTTTATGTTAAGGTACAAAATGTTGTTATTCATTGCAAATGTATACAGACCAGCTTCTGTTAGAGCTCTGAGAGGACTGAAATGAAAAAGCTCTTCCTCTGTCAGTCACACAATATGTGAAATATTTCTGTTACCGTACACCTTCATTCTTACATGCAAGTTTACAGTTGGAACAACAACAAAAAAAAAGATGCTAGTGCAAGTATTTTTAAGATGTGAACTCTATATGCATGGCTGGGCATGCCATCTGCTCCCTTTTCAAGCAATCAGCATGTATTAGCTTTTCTGTGCTCACTGACCCATGTCCATTTAGCCTCTCCACATATTATATACATAAGCACTGGGGATATAACAATAAACACACAGTCAACATTTAACCATCCATCCATTTTATATGCACACTCATTCTGTTTAGAGACATGGGGCTGGAGCTCATCTCAATACACTCTGAGTGAGATTTATGACCCACTGCATGATACTTTATACTGAATACACAGAATCAGTTGAAAGAGAAGGGCCATTTGTTTATTTAAAAAAAAATAATGAAGAACTAAAAAATCTGGGATCAAGAATCATATTCATCATGCTTGATTGACAGGAAAAAGTTGGAAAATTAAATTAATTAAACATTCTAAAATTTTGAAGAATTAATCTAAAATTGTTTTAAAAATAAGAAGGTATTCGTGTCATGCCGCCTCTGAGAATGACTCGATACAACAATCGTGTCACAGAAGACAATTTAAGTGTTGTTTTTTTTTTTAATCTTTTTTAATTTATAAAAATTATAAGCTTTACAAAAGATCACAAATACTTTTGAACTTCCACCCATTATTTGCAGTTTATATGTATTGACTTTTCAGTCCATTATCACTGACCTGGGCGTGTTTTACTCCTCCCTACCACTCTCATGTTTTTCTTCTTGTTTCTCTCTTTTCTCAGCTCCCTCCCCCTGAGCCACAATCACGTCAGGTCTCCAGTGCTACTGCTGTGGGGAGAACGGGATGCATTCTTGGAGCAGGAGATGGCGGAGGCTTGCCGCCTTTACATCAGGAATCATTTCCGTCTCAACATTATTTCTGGGGCCAGCCACTGGCTGCAGCAGGACCAGCCTGACATTGTAAACACCCTCATATGGACGTTCCTCAAGGAGGGAGAGGGCCGTAAAAGCTACAGGAACTAAATCCACAGTGAAGCCTCCTCTTGCACTCCCACTTTTCCACTCACTTGCCACTCCCAGAAAGCCTTGAATATGCCTGTGATAACAAGCGACATAGTGATGATTGCAATCATTCTTTAAATCGTTCCCATTGCAGATATTTTTTTTAGGAAAGTCAGCAGTAAAGAAAAGAGTCAAAGCACACCGCCCTGGAGATGACACTGAAGAGTACATGTGACACGCATATTCAAGATGTTTTTTTGCACATGACATCCGCCTTAAAGTTTGTCGGTTACAGCACTACAAATGTGTGGCAGAAATCTTTTCATGATCTGTATTGTATGGTGCCTTTTAACTTTCGAGTTGTCGCGGTGTAAAGATGTCCAGAGAGGTTGGGATGGGGCTTTGTCAGCTATACTTGTGTGTTTCACTGGGTTGTTCAGCTCTTGTTTGGGCACAGTCCTTTGGGAGCCGTAAGTCTCCCACTCCCTTTATCAGGTAGTGTTGTCAAAAGGAATTTTCTTTTGGTATATATTTTTTTCCCTCCAAGATACTTGCTTGTATGTAGAGAATGTTGTTATTATGATTTTCCTGTATAGAAATGTCAGTGATGATTGACTATTGTACTGTTTTGTATCTCTTCCTACACACAGCATTTTGAAATTCACTGAGCCAGGTCTACACTGTTTGATTTTATAAATAAACTGAGTAAGTGTCAGTCTGTCAGCATACACAATCTGTTTTTAGATAACAAGAACGGTGGAGGTGCGTTTGAAGCTATAATCAGAGAAGCTCATGGCTTCATGTGTTTGTAACTGTCTCACTGACAGTCACTTTAAGCTTTTACACAGATGAGATGAGCATCACCAAGAATAGCAGTGGATGCACTGTTAAATATAGCACAGAGCAGAATGACACAGCATTTAGCTCGCATCTTCTCTGCGAGACAAACATTTGGATATTTTTATAGTTGGATATTTATAACTTCACCATGTGATTCTGTGTTAGATAAGAATGCTGGTGTGGGGTCACACTTAATTATCTTTTTAGTTCTAGTTTCACACAGAAAAACGCTTATGGGATTTCCAATAAAATGTATATATATATATATATATATATATATTTGTACGCATGTGCAAAACACTTAAAACACTCAAAATTAAGAAATTGAAATTGTTGATCCTTGAACTAATCCCGCTATAGGATCCATGTTCTTTATAAAAGGCTTTTAATTAAAATCCCTGAATTATTAATTTGCTATTAACAAACCCATTTGTTTCAGTTTAACACTACAAATATTATTGTCAGAAAGCTGGGCTCTTTTTGCAATCGGCTGTAAATCAGTCTAAAACCAGGGACATAAATGACCCCAATAGGAGGCATATATTTTCCAGGTCTTTATATTTATTATTTTTAAACAATAAATAAACACTAATATTAGCTTATTTTACCATCTGCATGCAATCATCCAACAAAACAAATAGCGAGGGTTAAAGTAGAATTTCGAGGCCAGTCGCAGTATTTCAATGCGTCACACGAAACCCTCTGCGCATGTGCGAGACCCTCCCCGCTTTGGCGACTCCGCCTGTCCTACGTTAGTTAGCAAACCGTGTCCTGTGGGTGGTGAACAGCGTGCAGCGGTGATGTCAACAACATCGAGCAGTGGGTCAGCAGCCACATACTGTGTATACTCTATCTTCATACGTGCTCACACACACAATAACCTTAACGGCAGCAGTGAATGTCTTGTGATCCATTTTTTTCCACGAGGCATTCAGAGTTCAAGGTTTAAGAGGATAACGAACTGTTAACGGCTCATTTTTTTGCTAGCACTAGCATGCTAGCTTTGAGAAAAAGATGGGAATCATAGTTATTTTACTTAAGACAGAGAAGGAGCAGATACATGTATCGCCCCAGGTATGTTTATGGGACTCAATGGGTTTGATTTTGGTTAGGGTTGTTAAAACTTTTGCTCAGATAAGCGAGATATTCTTTGTGACGCTAATATTGGTGTTCTCTCCTCTAAGCTAGTGCACACCGATTTTTAATTAATTAAGTTATAATTGTCATTATAATTGTTGAAATAACTCAATTTCTTGGCCTCGGGTAACATAAATTTGAGTGGTTCTCACGGCCACCTCTTTTATCTTCATTAATAATGCTCTAATTTGAAAAACAGTTTCTGTCAGTCAAGAACAACCAAACATGTCGAGTCAGAAAAGCTCAGTGAAGTACACACATGTCAAAAAAATGATAAGCATGAACTCCATGTTTCATGCATGTGCACATAATGTAACATTATCCGGTTGTAAAACATTTGCATTAGTTTCAGTTTGTGTGTTTCTTGTATTCTTTTTAGATGAGGCTTACTTTAAATTTTATATAGCATGTCAATGGTTCCTGTCTCGTCCTCTTTAGCTAGAGATGCTTTAAGAGTTCATGAATTCACAATCCCAGATGTCTCCTTCTTAGAGAATATAATAAACCATGATCACCACTGAGGCCGCAAGAGAGTTCCAAGCCAAAGAGCGCAAGTACAAAGAGCAGCTGAAGAGATGCTTATCATCGGCTCTGTCTGCAGACCTGAGAAGGTAAGACGTGATGCAATCCTCTGGCCCACAGAGGCATGGGGTAAGGTCTGTTCTTTGATAAACGTCAATAGGAATGATGCACATCCTAAAGAAAGCAATGCAAAGTAGTCAAAATAAAAAGCTCATTGTGATTGGGTTCAGTTGATTTTTTTTTTCTTTTTCATTACCTCCTCTTTTAAAAGCCCTTGAGGAGACTGCCATGGACCAGCTGCTCATAATGAACTGAGAAGAAGACGACCCAGATTTGTACTGTCAGGACAACTGCTTTCAAATAGAAAGCATTTACAAAACTTTTCTGTATACTTTTTTTTTTCCTTTTATAGGGTTTTTCTTTATTCAGACCTGTAAAATGACTTATTAATGTTGAAAAGTACAAACCTTCTCATGGCTGAAGATGAGGTCACACAGAAGAAGATTTAAATCTAGTGAGACCAGAAACACATCAGGAGTGAGGACTGCATAACTCATTGACAACAATCTGCCTTCTTTTTGCTACAGGAGGGGGTCCCCCCTCGTGGTGGAATGTGGCATTGCACGTTCACGTTTGTTTTACTTTTTCTATCTGTAGGTTCCATCTATCTTTGTTTTATAAAGTCTATGGTTTTTCATGGTGGTTGGAGCAGATAGATTGCAGAGCCCCACCACTGTATGCATGATAGATGTGTCAGAACAAGCTTGATGTCAGTGAAAGGTTTATAATTGGGTTATTTTTGGATTCCATGGATAACAAACAAGATTGACAAGACACCATGAAAATTTCTATATTTACTTTGTATAGCTGATTTTTTTTATGTTCATTTAAAAAGTGACTTGGAATATGGGGGAGCCAAAATATATTTCTGTATTTTTTATGTAAAAAAAAAAAAGTTGGAGGTGCTAATCCTCCACTAAGGTGCAATTTAACCACCGCAGACATGGGAAAAATGTGATGCCGTTAAAACTGCAACATTCACAGCTACAATGTGTCTTTATCCTTTTATTCCAGCTTTTTGTATGAAAGTAAATGAAAACGGTCTCAAGGGTTATGAAAAAAATAAGGGTTATCAGAGTTAACTGGGATAATGTTACTGTGTAATGATTGTTCATTGTTTACTTTGTAACAGTAACACTTAAACCATTGAGCAAGTTAACAAGACATTTCATAAAGTGGAAAAAAAGCTTTAACATTTTCTTTTTTTGTAAAAAAAACCAAAAAACCTGTGTAACCCTTGTTTCCAGAAAATTTAATAACAATAAACGAAAGCAGAATCCTGCCATATTTTAGTATTAAATGCTGCAACATTGACTGGAAACTTAAAGCTTACATGGAGATTCATGTTGAGTGGTTCAGTTTGAGCACCTCTCATTAGGTTGAAGAAAGAATGCAAAGCCAGCATTTGAACTCTTAAAGCACGGACTGTTTTCTGGGCCATTCAGATCAGTCATCGAGGCTGGAACTGAACTGCCTGTAGCCTCGCATTAGAATTCGGAAGTGGAAAAACAGGCCATCGGCTGAATCTTTGAAGCTCTGAACTTTCTTTATTGTTGCCTTTGAAACATATATTTAACATGAAAGAAAATTCCAGCTTGCCTTCAGCTTTAGTGTATTTTGCATTGTGTTTTTAAGTTTGAAGGAACTGCTCCTGAGAAATTGCTGCTCACTTTATCTATCCAGGTTGCTGGAGGAGGAACTGGAAGCAGATGTTTCCCTGTATGCAGGTTCTGGTTCAGTCCGAGCACACAGAGCTGTACTATTGGCCAGAGCCCCTCATGTCCTACAGGGACGGATGCGCAAAGATTCCATCATCGTCAATCTGCCTGGCTACGAGCTCCCTGCACTGAATGATTTCCTTCGGTAGGCACTGAGGTCTGTTGCATTTGCTGATTTAGACCAGCTCCTTTTGCTCCAACAGAAGATGATTTTTACAGGTTACCTGAAAAAGTGGTGTGGCGGTTAGCAGCGTCGCCTCACAGCAGGAGCGTTCCTGGTTCTTATGCCAGTCGGGGCCTTTCTGTGTGGAGTGCGTGGCCTTTCTGTGTGGGTTGTCTCCAGGTACACTGGGTTCCTCCCTTCGCCCAAAAATATGCACATTAGGTTTATTGGTGATTCTAAATTGTCCCTTGGAGTGAGTGTGGGTGGTTTGTTTGTCTCATTCTAGTCCCATAGAAAATGGATGGCTGGAGCCTCAACTGCTGCTTTATCTTAGTTGGCATACACCAGTGCTAACCTTTATCTGTTAGCATTACAGTTTCAGTGTCTCCCTGCCAGAGGGCACCAAGTGATCTTTATTTAAGTTTCAAGGAGCACTGCAGCTGTAAAATAACTGCACTTCTCATTTAATTTTAATGTTAGTGTTGTTTCCAAACTGTGATTATAATCGCACTGCTGTGAGGTCCTAGTGTTGCAGTTGCATAGTTTCAGGAAGGTATTGCTGTGTAGCCTTAAATCTAATGATTGTGTCTCATTAGTAACAAAGAAATTAGAACTGAAATAAATCTTCCTTCACTGGCTACAGTGCCATGGACCAAAATATTCTATTTCAAGCCCCTTTCAAACATGGAGTGTTTTACTTGGTTGGCTTTCACAGATATGTTAGTGCTGTTTTTTACTGCAGGAGGGTGGTTGAAGAAATTTCTTGATAATAATCTTATAAATAAGTTAAATAGATTTATTGTATATGGCTTTTTTAAATAGAAAGAAAGGTATAAATGCTGTGAAATCTACAGCTAACTGCAAAACTGCTTGCAAAATATACTTGATAACAGCTCATTTAGCCATGTGCTTGAGAACCAGACTGAATTGGTCCACACTGATTTGGACATAGCAAAGCTGCCAATGAAGCTGTGAGTGGACTAGATAAATTCTCAAGGTTGGTCTAAATGTTCAGGGAGTGACTCTGGTTCCAGACTTCATACAGGTGGAATGTGTTGAGTACCTTTGGTCTCATAGTAAGTAGCCAAGAAGGTGTAATTTCAGTTCTTTCATCGGAACTGAAATTAATCAGTTTCCTGTTCAAATACATATATAGAAGGAAAGATGGGTAATGGCAACATTCCCAGCAGATTTTAAATGGCTCCAACTCCAGTTGTTCATGCTAGAACATTTATTTTTAAAGTTATTCTTGAAATAAATGCCAAGTGCCCATATTTTACTTAACTCTGGTTTGCTCACTGTAGTTGTTGCTGTTGTCCATTTTAGATATTTTCTCTTATCGTGCTTCCAGCGGAACTATGAGGGGTCAGAATCAGTTTTTCTTCAAAGCAAAAAATAAATGCATAGTAGGTGCATCTTCCAGAGAGACGATCTTTAAATACAAGACTTTGTATCACTATTGCGGTCTTCCTCCCTTCTCAGAATTGAGGCAGTTCCTTAAGAGACAACATTTAGTTCTATAGGACACAAACTCATGCTATCATGCTAGCTGTCACCTTATCGTGGTGGGGGAGTTTGCGTGCCCCAATGAGTCTGGGAGCTATGTTGCCCGGGGCTTTAAGCCCCTGGTAGGGTCACCCAAGGCAAACAGATCCTAGATGAGGGACCAGACAAAGAACAGCTCAAAAGACTCCTTATGATGAACAAAAAATTTGGACCTCGTGATCCCTTGCCCGGATATGGGACACCGGGGCCTCCCCTCGGAGCCAGGCCCGGGGGTGGGGCCCGGCAGCGGGCGCCTGGTGGCCGGGTCTGTGCCCATGGGGCTCGGTCGGGCATAGCCCGAAATGATTACGTGGGTCCCCCTTCCGACGGGCTCACCACCCGTGGGAGGGGCCAAGGGGGTCGGGTGCGATGTGAGCTGGGTAGCAGCCGAAGGCAGAGGCCTTGGCGGTCTGATCCTCGGCTACTGAAGCTAGCTCTTGGGACGTGGAATGTCACCTCTCTGTTGGGGAAGGAGCCGGAGCTGGTGCGCGAGGCTGAGCGGTTCCGGCTAGATATAGTCGGACTCACCTCGACGCACGGCTTGGGCTCTGGAACCAGTCCTCTTGAGAGGGGTTGGACTCTCTTCCACTCTGGAGTTGCCCGTGGTGAGAGGCGCAGAGCAGGTGTGGGCATACTTATTGCCCCCCGGCTGTGTGCCAGTACATTGGGGTTTACCCCAGTGAACGAGAGGGTAGCCTCCCTTCGCCTTCGGGTGGGGGGACGAGTCCTGACTGTTGTTTGTGCCTATGCGCCAAACAGCAGTTCAGAGTACCCACCCTTTTTGGAGTCTCTGGGGGAGGCACTGGAGAATGCTCCTACCGGAGACTCCCTCGTTCTGCTGGGGGACTTCAATGCTCACGTGGGCAATGACAGTGAGACCTGGAGGGGTGTGATTGGGAGGAACAGCCCCCCCGATCTGAACCAGAGTGGTGTTATGTTGTTGGACTTCTGTGCTGGTCATGGACTGTCCATAACGAACACCATGTTCAGACATAAGGGTGTCCATATGTGCACTTGGCACCAGGACACCCTTGGCCGCAGTTCGATGATCGACTTTGTGGTTGTATCATCGGACTTGCGGCCGTATGTCCTGGACACTCGGGTGAAGAGAGGGGCGGAGCTGTCAACTGATCACCACCTGGTGGTGAGTTGGCTCCGCTGGTGGGGGAGGATGCCGATCAGACCTGGCAGGCCCAAACGTATTGTGAGGGTCTGCTGGGAGCGTTTGTCAGAATCCCCCGTCAGAAGGAGCTTTAACTCCCACCTCCGGCAGAGCTTCAACCATATCCCGGGGGAGGTGGGGGACATTGAGTCCGAATGGGCCATGTTCCGTGACTCCATTGCCGAGGCAGCTGATCGGAGTTGTGGCCGTAAGGTGGTCGGTGCCTGTCGTGGCGGCAACCCTCGAACCTGCTGGTGGACACCAGTGGTGAGGGAAGCCGTCAAGCTGAAGAAGGAGTCCTATCGGGCCTTTTTGGCCAGTGGGACCCTGGAAGCAGCTGATAGGTACCGACAGGCCAGACGGGCTGCGGCTTCGGCGGTTGCTGAGGCAAAAACTCGGGCCTGGGAGGAGTTCGGTGAGACCATGGAGAACGATTTCCGGACGGCCTCGAAGAGATTCTGGTCCACCATCCAGCGTCTCAGGGGGGGGGGAGCGGCTCACAGTCAACACTGTTTACAGTAGGGACGGGGCTTTGCTGACCTCAACTAGGGATGTTGTGAGTCGGTGGGGGGAGTACTTCGAGGAACTCCTCAATCCTACCAACACGTGCTCGGAAGAGGCAGAGTCGGAGAGCTCGGAGACGGGGCCTCCCATTTCTGGGGCTGAGGTTGCCGAGGTGGTCAAAAAGCTCCTCGGTGGCAAGGCCCCGGGGGTGGATGAGGTCCGTCCTGAGTTTCTCAAGGCTCTGGATGTTGTAGGGCTGTCTTGGCTGACACGCCTCTGCAGCATCGCGTGGACATCGGGGACAGTGCCTCTGGACTGGCAGATTGGGGTGGTGGTCCCCCTCTTTAAAAAGGGGGACCGGAGGGTGTGTTCCAACTATAGGGGTATCACACTCCTCAGCCTCCCTGGTAAGGTCTATTCGGGGGTATTGGAGAGGAGGATCCGTCGGATAATCGAGCCTCGGATTCAGGAGATGCAGTGTGGCTTTCGTCCTGGCCGTGGAACAGTGGACCAGCTCTATACCCTCGGCAGGATCCTGGAGGGTGCATGGGAGTTCGCCCAACCAGTCTACATGTGTTTTGTGGACTTGGAGAAAGCGTTCGACCGTGTCCCTCGTGGAGTCCTGTGGGGGGTGCTCCGGGAATATGGAGTGCCGGACCCCTTGATAGGGGCCGTTCGGTCTCTGTATGACCGGTGCCAGAGTTTGGTCCGCATTGCCGGCAGTAAGTCGGATACGTTTCCGGTGAGAGTTGGACTCCGTCAGGGCTGCCCTTTGTCACCGATTCTGTTCCTAACTTTTATGGACAGAATTTCTAGGCGCAGCCAGGGTGTTGAGGGTGTCCGATTTGGCGACCTCAGAATCGGGTCTCTGCTTTTTGCAGATGATGTGGTTCTGTTAGCGTCGTCAGGCCGTGACCTTCAACTCTCACTGGAGCGATTCGCAGCCGAGTGTGAAGCGGCTGGGATGAGAATCAGCACCTCCAAATCCGAGACTATGGTTCTCAGCCGGAAAAGGGTGGAATGCTCTCTCCGGGTCGGGAATGAGATCCTTCCCCAAGTGGAGGAGTTCAAGTATCTCGGGGTCTTGTTCACGAGTGAGGGACGAATGGAGCGGGAGATTGACGGGCGGATCGGTGCGGCGTCTGCAGTGTTGCGGGCTCTGCACCGACCCGTCGTTGTGAAGAGGGAGCTGAGCCAGAAGGCAAAGCTCTCTACTTACTGGTCAATCTACGTTCCCATCCTCACCTATGGTCACGAGTTGTGGGTAGTGACCAAAAGAACAAGATCGCGAATACAAGCGGCCGAAATGGGTTTCCTCCGCAGGGTGTCTGGGCTCTCCCTTAGAGATAGGGTGAGAAGCTCAGTCATCCGGGAGGGGCTCGGAGTAGAACCGCTGCTCCTCCGCATTGAGAGGAGTCAGATGAGGTGGCTCGGGCATCTGGTTAGGATGCCCCCTGGGCGCCTCCCTGGGGAGGTGTTCCGGGCACGTCCCACTGGGAGGAGACCCCGGGGAAGACCCAGGACACGCTGGAGAGACTATGTCTCTCGGCTGGCCTGGGAACGCCTCGGGGTCCCCCCGGAAGAGCTGGAAGAAGTGGCCGGGGACAGAGACGTCTGGGTTTCTCTGCTCAAGCTGCTGCCCCCGCGACCCGACCCCCGGATAAGCGGCAGATGATGGATGGATGGATGGAGGACACAAACTATTCAAGATACAAACCTGATTTTATAAACACAGTCCTCTTTCTATGTGAGTCGCTCTGCTCACGTTCACTGCTTTAACAGCGATCATTATAAGGCCTGAAAAAGTGACGCATATTCTGGAATGAATGGGATGTTTTTCAGGTGGAATAAGAATAAGAATGCCTGTATTTGTCCCACAGTGGGGATTTCTTATGTTACAGCAGCACCAGCAAGAGATAAAAAAAAAAACCAAAACAGTAAAAAAAAAAAAAAAAAAAAATTATTTGTAACAATATAAACCTATAAACGCTTTACTGTGTACTTAAAAATGTTTCTCATGGAGCAACATGTCTGCATACAGAGCCCTTTGATCTGTGCAACTGAGAAGTGAACATTTAACTCTTAATTACACCCTGTTGCGTATTTTTTTCCTTCTCACTTTTTGTCAGAGGTTGTCTCCTCTGTTCATCATCTTCTTGCTTGCTTACCAAACACTTTTTTCTGTGCCACAAGTGGTGTGCTATATTATCTTTCTTTTTAGTTACAAAAGAAATAATTCACACATATTTGAACCACAATAACTTTATTAAATCGAGGGATCAGCGTGCATAAATGAAATGCTCCTCACACAAATAACCAACCCAAAATAAAATTTTAAGCCACAGATACTTTTGTCTGTGCAGATGTGGCACAAAACTTATATATCCAAATAAACAATAGGCTGTAATAGGGATGGAGTGATTTTTGATCGGATCGTCTATTGGCGATTGACAGTGGCCATGATCGAATGATCTGAAGACGGGGCCGATTTCACATCCCTATTGCACAATTGGGAATATATCTGGTTAATATATTATTGCACATTAAACTGTTTCAGTCTTAACTGAAATAAAGGCAGTTAAATATTTAAATATGTCTGAAAAGGCTTGTTTTAATTAACTTTTAGAGTCTAACCCCCTGCAGGCAACTGTACACAGCAGACCAGAGCATGCGAACGGCTGAAAGAATCTCAGATTCGAAGGGCTTCGTGCCAGAGAGCTGCGCGCCACACCCAACAGATCTTCACAGTTCCACTGACTCAGGTGAACAGATCAACACGTGTGTGTTTATTCTGAGTTATGTGACCATTCAGCTGCCCTCCTCCATCCACTTTCCTCACATCGTTTTGTCTGAGTCATAATCCACTTAGAAACTAATCGCATTAAAATCCCTGTTGTTGTTACTGCTAATTACAGCATGGCTGTGCTGTGGATAATACATGATTTAGCACTTATTATATTAAACTAGTCCCAAAGCCTTTCTCTCCCACCTGTCCTTCCTCATTATGTATTTTAATTTCTTTGCAGGCGCTGCCGTTCTTGAGCCAGCCTCTGGGCTTGGTGCCGACTTGCTGCATCTTTACCATAGAGGAGTGCAGTGTGACATCACCATTCAAGTGGCAGGGCAGGTCTTCTCCTGCCACAGGTAGAGCTATTTATGGTAGCATTACAGCCTCTGTATCACCAAATCTAGTATGCATTGAGTATGTATTCTCAATTTTCTGTGAGGTCCATCTGGTAAAAAATTATTGTGATGTATCTTTGATGTTGGAGGTAAGATAAAGATAAAGAGTAGAGATCGGATGGACTCATATGATAAACGAAAGCAGATAGCAATGTGGACTGAAGGCAAAAGTAAAGTATGATAAACACTTTTGTTTATATACTGTTTATTTATGTATCAGTGAAAGTACAATCAGACAAGTCTCCAGAGACGAATAAACACAGCATTTTTTCAAAGTCACTTCAGCACACACAATGGTGTGAAATATTAGATGGTGGGCAGATCAGACATGCAACTGCCTGCTTTATTGGGTTTCTAGGGCAATTCTGTGTGCGCGGTCTCACTATTTCCGAGCAATGCTCAGTGGAAGTTGGATGGAGAGCTCCAGACAGTGCATCACTCTGCACGGGTAAGATTAATACACCAGCATCATCTACACAGGACACAGACATCAGTGACACAGCTCCTTTCTAGGTCTAACAATTCCTCACATCCGTTTTGAATTACTGCATATAGTGCATTAATAATTGATGCCTCACCAAAGGCTTGACTCTGCACTGTATGGGTTCTCACTCACAGTACCATATTTTAACTCACATACCCACCACACATAGACACTGGTGGAATCTTAAATAGTTGCAATGTTTTCCTTGTTGGACACATAAATGTCTTTCATTCACTGCTTGCTGATGAGCCCCCATAACCACCCTCCTCCACTGCAGCCCGTAGTTTCCTTTCAGAGCAGCCAAGACAATTTCTCCTCCGGGGAGAGAAGTGTCACTTGTCTCAGCATTACTGATCTGAGGGTAACGGTGGAAGACACGGCTGTCAGAATGGAGAGTGGCTGTGTTTGAAGCACAGGGGAAACCTTTGAGGTGGTCCTCAGGCTTCAATGACACACATGGAGTGGTATATGATATATGGATTTAGTTTAAAGGACTCTGCACAATACCCAATGTATGCTTGAACTGGTGTGGATTTGGGGACAGTTTTTTTATGTCAGCCTGTGATACCCCAATTAAATAATTTTGTTGGTTACCCTTTTTAAGCTTGGGGCCTGATGAGATGGAAATTTTGCTCCAGTTCATATATGGAGCCATTGTGGATTTGCCCATCGGAGCTAGTGCCAGGTATTGTACGTAAACAAGCATGTGGTTTAAAATCATGACTAGATAGCAAACTGATCTGTCTATGATGTATCTTGTCCCGCAGTCAAGTGGTGCTGGCTGCTGACATGTTGGGTTTGGAGGGGCTGAAAGAGGTTGTGGAGATGGTTCTTACCCGAGACTACTGCCGCTTCTTCCCTAAGGTTAGCTGTACCAGAGCAGAGAGTACCTTTAAATGATGGTTTATATTTTTGTTGAATTTTCGGACGTGTCATGCATGAAGTTTATATAAGATTCAGATTTATTTTCGTCTTTAGAAAGCAACATTAAAATATAAATTTTTTAAGTTTTAGCACAGTGTCACCACATTATTTGCAAAATGATGCTCGAAACTCATCCGTTTGATGAAATGTCCAATTTCTGTGTGGGTCAGAATTAGTCAGATGTGTGCCTGAAAACCTTTGCCTTTATTTCTCTTCCTTTCAGTCGGTGGGTATTTTTTTTTTCTTAAACTTGAAAAAACGAAAGACGTGTGTGTATTTGTTTTTATCCAACGAAAACCAAATTTGGTTGTTATTTTTTCTTTTTTTGTTTTATACTTGATGACTTTGCCAGCCAGTTTAGTTTAAATTCTTATTCTTGTCTTTAAACTCCTTCTCTTACCATCTTACAGTAGTTAGTTCTGATGTATCCTCAAAGCTGTTTTGTTTGCCCCCCCCCCATGTTAGCAGCCAGTTGATGGGGTTCAGAGAACAGTTCTCGAGTGTCTATCTCTCACGCATGCCTTAGGCCTCCAAAATCTGCACATGCTGTGTAAGAGGTAAGTGTCTGCACACAGTACCAGTTTCTACAATGTCATTTTACTAGACTGTACAGTAATGTTTACAGCTTATTACAAGATATTATACACAAACATTGGGAAAAGTGACAGTATTTTAATTAACAACCTTAAAGATGGAAATCTTGTCAACCTTAAAAATTCCCAACCCCTCGCCTTGTCATGTTAATTGATTTGTTTTGTGCTTTACATTACTTTCTGGTTGCTGGGTAACCAGCTTTGAGTTAATGCTTATTTTTCTTTAAGAAGCCAAGGGCAAGGGTCCTCATGCAAACTGTTCAACGAGAAACTAAGAAACTAAGAAATGTCCTTGGAATATCTTTGTATTTCCTTTTAACAAATTTTACAAATTTCTCAGACTTCAAGTATCCCATAAATGTTCCTTGAGGTTGAGGACAGGTGACACTGGAAAAACATTCATAAGGGTCAGACTCTTTGGTCCTCAAGTAGTTCTTGCATAAAAGTTCAGGTTTATTTGGGCTCGTGTAGTATGAAATCTGTCCATAAAGATGCAAACCAGCGGGTGTATTTTGTCTCCAAAGAAGTAAGTGCCTCCTTTCTTTGCTCAGGGTGGAGTCAGTTCTGTGAAGTTTGTTACCATCCAAAGGTGACTATTTCTTCTCCTGGGTAACAGCCTTTTGTTATTGCTGTAAATCTCTGATTTGGTTTTATGCAAAATACCTTTGTTGTCATATCCAGGGAAGTTTTGCACCCTCTTTATAAAGAGGGTGCTTTGTAATTGTAATTTGACATGGCAACATGATGAGGGAGAAGCAGTTGATCCTTCATAATCTGTCTTTGTTTAGTAGTGCTATCTCCAGTGTAAGCATAGCAGAGAAAAGTAATATCAAGCTGAACACTGAAATAGAAAAATTTTGTGTTGTTTATTTGACTTTGGTCTATCTGGTACTATACTTTGACGCCTTCAGTTTAGGCCTGATTTCATGCCTTTTCTTTCCTAGAATTACATTCTAACCTCTTGCACTTTGATGTCATGTTTGTTCAGTATCACAGTGATATTTGTTAAGTAACGTTCTGCTGAAAACTCGCATTCATGACAAAACACAACATTTAGGGCACAGACCTAAAATACTGTAGTATCTTAAATGTTATTGCTTTGCTTTTGAATATTTGTAAATCCTCAAACAGATTTTGACGCATTTCTGACGTGGTCTTAGATTTTTGGACCCTGGAGCTAATGCTAAGCTTCCATTCTTATATTTTTTATAAGCAGCAATGCTTTCCTCACTTTCCTTCTATTCAATTGTGTGAAACCAAATCTGATTTCTTCACTTTGGCTTCTCCTTTAGCTGACGCCTATAGTTGATGTTGCAAACTGCAGGGAGCAGACAAATGTGTGAATATAGGTCAGGATGATAAGATTTGTTTATCCAGAATAGAAGCTGGTTCTGAAGTTCTCATGCGATGTGGTGGGTGTGGATATGCGTGTACAAGCGAAGTGGAGGATGCTGTTGCCATGTTGTCTCTGGGGATTCTGATAAGTCACGCCACTATGATTGTGAACCAGATAGCACATCTCTGTGCAGCAGTGCATTACTGAGCTCCTTACTCATTCTGTTGTTGTAGTCTTAGAAGTCCTTTTCACTCAGAGCGATTCACATCTCTGCAAGGATAATGCTCTCATTCGCATTTTCTTGCTTATACTGACCAATGTAAGCACTGTGTTCATGTGCAAATGAACTGCATTAAGCACAGTCTAAACAGTGTTTTTCTCTATCGTGCACATGCTCACACTGTTTCTCATTCTCTGCTTGGGGAAGCAGCTGATGTCTACAATGTATGTTTTCAGGTGGGTTGCTGAACATTACGTTAAAACCTGGTGTGAGAGAAACTTCTCCCTCTTGTCCCCCGAACTCCAGAGAGCCTGTTTAACTGTTGTAGCTGAAACAATGGTGAGTTCAACCCTCCCACTGCCATTGGCTTTGCTGTATTCATGTAGAAGCACAAATATCACCAACCAGTACGCCAGTGTATTTCCACAGGAAGGAAGTTTGAACATAATCCAATCAAAGATGAGCTTTATTGAATTGGCAGTAATTAAAGACTGAATAATTTAGGAATGGGATGCAGCGGTAGACAGATGGGGAGTGATCCAGGCTTGTAATTGATTTGAGTCTTGAGCCTGTCTTTCATCTCTGCAAAGGTGGCTGTGTGCCCTCTGAATAAAGCAGTACAAGCCAAGTGTTCAGTCTTGACAATCAGAGCTGGCAAAGAGCGGTTACACATTCTAGGGAATCCCCCACTGATCAGTAGGTGTTGGGAAGGAATGAAAGAGTGTTTTTTATTTTGTATGGCGCTTATTTGACCCTCTTTTGTGTTCTGACGTAGAGCGGACTTCTTTAACTGATAGATATTTTAATTCAGAATGTGCAGAAGTCAGTAACCGTGCTCTGTGGCACTGAGCAGCTGATTGGCAGTCTCCCTGAAGTGAAGTGGGCCCAGCAGGTGAGGAGCCTGGCCACAGAGCTGCAGGAGGAGAGCCTACGTGTCATTGTCCAGCACCTCCCCAGAGTCATCCACACTCAGGCCTTCCAGGACCTTTGCAGGGTAAGGAGGCAATGTAGCCACGCTAATGTGCTCTGATTGACTGTGACGGCCGTCGCAAATGTTCAGCATACTGTAGGTTCTTATGATCTTTCATTTTCTTGGTGTTTGCCATTAACTTACAGAGGGAAGAATTTACCAGAGAGCCGACATTGTTGAAGAAGCTGTGTTTGGCCATCAAGGAAAATGTAACTGTAGATAACTGTTGTGATCTTTTCACTGCTGTGCACCGTCTGTGTGGAGATGACATTGAGGAGGTTTTTCACCTGGAGCAACAAAAACAAGAGGAGGTAAACTAAAACAGATTCTTATTTATATCATCTATTCTTATCAATGTAAAGTATTATTTCAGTTCAGACCTCTTTTATGTTGTGTGGTTAAAATGAAAACGCTAGCTGCTGTTAGTCATGGGATTGGGAGTATAGCAAGTTCATATCACCTAAAATTAAGTTTATCTTGAAGGACATCTTTGTTACCTACTGAAGAATTTCAGGTTTCAGTATATATTTATGTACCTCATTTCTATGCTGGGGAAATTCATGAAGCAATGTCTGAAAGTAAATAAATGTCTGGATGCCTGGTCTTGCTTCAAAGCAAGATTTGTTTGCAAATCACAGTGATGAAGACTCCAATCAACATCCTGGTTGTATACAGACACGTTTGTACATAAAATGCTTTAACTTTTGTAAATAAAACAATATTCATTCATTAATTTAAAAAACATTATCGTAAAGACTCCACTGTGAAGCTCATGTTACACTATGTGAGCACAGTGCTGGGATATTTGAAAGTGTTTTAGGACACACTTTTTGCCTCTTCACCATCGTATTTAAGAAGTTTTTTCCCATTTATCACCTCGATATAGAACATTATAGGACTGCAATTTTGACAAATTTAAACATTGAGGAAAACTTTACACATCTTTTCATCAGAAACATTGTAAATGCTACTTAGCCCATGTTTCTAAGCCTGGATTCCAGTTGTCTCTATGATTGCAACAATCCATTTGGCTCTCTTTCTGAATGTGTTGGTACATGACAGATTTCCCCATTTTAAGATGTGTTTTCAGTGTTTTCCATGCAGTAAAAACAGTCCACCATCATTGGGTCAGCTGTCTTTTTGCCATTTAATGGATGTACCCTGAGCATAGTCACATGTCTGATTATGTCACGTGCATTCCCTCTCTATTTATTGTAAGTTTACAGTTTATGGTTGTCAGTTTATAAATGGATTTTGCAACGCTGGTATTCAAAATTTCTCACCACAAGGGGGCAGTTTTGACAAGGCGAATGTTTACATTTTCATTTAGGAATAATTTGTGCCAATTACAAGTCATATGTTTTTCCAGCCTACCAGGTGACATCAAGAGAGAAACAAAAACTATTTTACATTGATTCTGTTGTCTTTTAATTTCAACTGACACCTTTAAATTTTTTATCATACCTGAAAAATCAGCAAGAAAAGCTGCCATATAGCAGCTAACCATAGGATGTACATATGCTAATCTTTATCCCACAGATAATACTGAGCAGGCTTGGCACAATAGCAGAGCTGCATTTACATCTGTACAGATGACGTTATACGCTTTTAAAGAATCCATCCTTGTTATCTCGCTGCTGTTCACACATACCAGAGGCAGTTCGGCACCGCATTAATACATACAAATGAGACCAATGAATACCAATATTGTGGAATCAGCTGAGCAAAGTTTCTAGTTACAACGGAAGCTGCATCCACAAGTCTTACAAAACAAGTTTTTACTTGCCAGCCCAGAAGAAAGCTTGCATGTTCAGCATCAGATTTCAGTTCTTTACTACTCACAAACTGTCTCCAGTAAAGAACAACACCAATATTTACTCACGTTTTGGCACTTGATAATTTCGTATCTTTACTGCTGCTGTATTTTTGTGGGAGGAGGAGGTGGTATCGAAGGTAATGTTCGCTTGCCAGGGACATCTACTGTTGTTGTAATTTCTTTGTTTTCACAAACTGTTACTGTTGCTTCTGCCAATGCTTCCTCTTTCTCTGTTTCACAGTTGTATATCTCAGCTGTATTGCACATAGGTGATGTCCTTTTCACTGCTTTTTCCAATTCTTTTGACAGCCATAGGTGATTTCTTTTATGTTTTAAACATTTCTTACTACAAAGAGCAAGTATGAAAAAGCTTTTTTTTTGTTTCTAATTTATCCAAACTAAAGATGTGATTGCTTTATTTTTCCAGAGAGATTTTAGCTGTCCTTTTACTTCGTTCCTTTCCTTCTACTGAACTTTAACTAAAAATCTTATAGCCAGCAACAGCCTTCATGTTCTTTCCTGCCCTGTGGATGCAGCATATCCTACATGTTTGGAAGAGCTAGCTTCCCAATTAATTGCCCTGTTAGACCAAAGTAAGCACCTCAGGGTGGTTATGTGTTTGGGTTAGTCTGAATTTATATGAACACAGGTAAGCGTGACGTTTATATGAAAATGTGCAAATCTGGAAAGTGTGATATTAATTCTTCCTGCATTTGCAGTTGTCTTTATGGAAAGATTTGTTTAAAGTATAATCAAATATAAAAGTTTGCGATATGAGTGTTGGCTTGACAATTATAATTACCGGTATTCGTACTAATGAACGTCTACTTTAGATATTAGTTTAAAAAAATAAGTCTGGTGGAATTTTGCATTTTTCTTAAAGTCACCAAGTTTTAATCCTGTGCAACAATTTCCCTTCTTGCTTTCTGTAGACCTTTAGTGTACTTTATTAGTAAACCAGTCCCTTACACAGGGTGCCATTATGACCACCTATGTCTAATATTCAGTTCTGTGCCAACAAACAAGCTCAGTGTTCCAGCATATTCATCGACGCCCTGTCACTGAATGTTCGTAGATTCTGTCTCTTTGCATCACTGTCAATAAGGAATCTTCACTGCTAACCAGGAGCACCACACATACGTTTTTACATATCTGTTTTCCCCACATCCCAAAACGCTATTAATGCATATCAAGTGGTCACTCAGTGTTTAATGTATCCTAAAATTTCCCACGCTTTTGTGTTACAAAATAATCCGTATTACATGCTTCATCTGTTTATTCACCCATTATGATAAACAGGCCCTGTGGGTTATTTTAAGGAGTCCTGGAGAGGTTTGACGTAAGCAAGCGTTTACTTGTTGACGATCTTCTGCTTTGGACTTCCACTAGCAGATATGGGGCTGTATTACAAAAACATCCTATCTCACAGTTCCTGTCTTAACTGTTTGGTTACCATGGTAATTAAGGTTAGGACCTGATTTAGGGGGAAAAAACATTACAGATGAATGCTTCCTATCCCAAAAATATGGACAAACTATTTATCTCTTTTAGATGCTAATTTTAAATAAAAATGGCATGATATTTGTGATCAAATGTGGAGTTAGGATAGGATTTCTCAACTTTGTTAACCTCTCTTCTGTGTATAACCTCACTTGCACATACATGTGTGTGCCTTCAGTTCAGGTCATACTACCTCTGGATGACTTTTTGATTTTCTTGAAAGAGCCATTCTCTCAAATCCGTGTTTAGAATGATGCTTTTATAAATACACACCAATTGCTACTAAATATGTGTTAATCTGCACCAGATAACGGACAGAAAATAAGAATCCTCTCCTTGAAAAGAAATGTCTCCATCTACAACCCCTGGCAAAAATGATGGAATCAGCACACTTGGAGGATGTTCATTCAACTTTTTTATTTTGTTAAATAAATCGACAAAGCATACATAGAAAAAAAAAAAGATTTTTAAATGAAGAGGATACAAAAAAATGAACAATAAAATTTTTGCCACGTGTTTTTACAACCGCAGTGCCCAGCTGTGTAAGGAAATTGTTTTACCCTTTTTTCAAATGGAAGGTAAAAACTATAAGAGATTAACTATGATCAGCATTGGGAAACAGAACCCATTTAATGGTAGTTAATATTCTGTGAATCAGTTTTATTACAGATTAAATAACTGTCTTCGCAAGCACGTTGTTTGTGAGATGAGCTTGTGAGATGACTTCAGGAGAAAGTGACCTGGCTGCACAAGTTAAAGCACATAACCCCTGTAAGTACTGTACAGTATGGTGGAATGGATTAGGTTGAGGGAGACTGTGACGTATGCCAGAAACCTTCACTAATCTGGCCGTGTATCTGCAGTTGAAGGGTGTGTGTTGTTTGAAAGACGTAAGCGGTAGAGAACAGTGGTGGCTCCTCACTGTCCTCCAGTTTTTTTATAGTCAGATGTGAAAACGTGATGGTCAACTGTTAGTGACATCACAGATTTTGCTCAGAGGAGCTTAAGTGAATTCTGCAACAGAGGCAGGGGCAGGGAGGGAAGGAAGGAGGGTCAGACAGAGGGAGACAGGAGGAGGGAGGGTATTTGTTGCCATGGTGAAAGGTTCTCGGAGCAGCTGCTGATTCGCTTGTGCTTTAGCGCACCCCTTCCATTCTTCTCCTCTCCTCTGTATTACCGCCAGCCGTTCAGGCAAGAGATTTGTATGCTACGCGGGCGGCTCTGGACCTTCCTACTTCAGACCTTTTATGCAGTTCGCCACACGCAGGGATGGGAGACACTGTCATCCAAACACAAAGACAGGATACTTGCAGGTAAAGACTGATATTCTATCTTATGACTTTCTTTCCCCTTCCACACACAATAATCATACTGCAGTGTATGTCGATGTATGTCCCCCCCCACCCCTCCCATGCTAACCCAGCCTATTACAGAAGCAGGAAAAGTCTATCGTTAGCTGACTTGACTCATCTTGGCTTCCTATATTACAACAACCTGGTCACAACTAATCCATTTACTGTCTGGCCAGAGCTTTTATACGTGATATTGTGTCAGAAGCCGTTTGGCTAATGAGTGCACACCAACATGGTAAATGCACCAGATGCGCCATGCTTGTTTTCAATGGGTTAAAGCTTTGACTGCTACTGATGTGGGTTGGATATATTAAAAAGCCTCCCTCAAATCCAAATAGCACACTACTTCCTTACTGTTGATAAAGTAATGTTTTGAAATGCACTGCATGATGAATTCATTTGGCATCCTGTAACTGCCTGCTGCTGTTACCTTTCTTGTCGCTGTATTCAGATTACAAGACTTGCATGCAAACATAAAAGAGAGTATTTATTTTCTTTATTTGAACTGATGGAACAGTTATATAAATCTGTTATTCATATATATATATATATATATATATATATGCATATGCTTTTTCTTCTGAGAGTGCTTATTGGACATGAATGACTGATCAGTCCATTGAGTTATTGTTTGTTTTGTTGTATTCTGGGTGCAGAAATGGGAATTTGTGAATGAAAAAGATTGGCTTGATTTGAATAGTTTGTTTTGAAACTTTATTGTTGAATTAATATTACTTTTGTTTATTATTTTTTTTTGACAGATGCTATTGATAAAGGAGACAATCGAAGACTTGGTAAAAAGCCTGTATTCACTAGCTCACAGGTAACATTAAACGATTTCTTAATTTATGTGACTTATTTTTGGAATAAACAAAAGAAACATTTGACATTTTATTTGTTAATAAGGACTCTGAATTCAAATGTGACTTTTGCTGATGATGTAAACTTGTAAAAGCGAGGCAGTTTAAGCTCAGACAAATTCATATTTTAATCCCTGTCCGTCAGTATAATCTGTGGTCATCAGATAATATATGTCATGAATGTCCCACCCTCAAAGCAAATACTTACAATATAAATGAGCAGCAGTCTCTCTCTGAACACACGTATAGCTAAGAAATCATCCAGATTGATAAAATGTTAGGCAGGAGTGTCGAAGGGCAGTGCATCTCCTACAGATCTCTCAGGCAGAGCTTTCATGCTGTCAGAAGTTGAATTAGGCCTTACTTTTTGTTTTGATTGTATAAAAATCCATTCTAGAGAAGAAACACATCCCGATCAAGTATCAGTTTCAGTTTCTTTGGCTGTTATCATACATAATGTTGAATGTGAAAGAAGCACACAACAGGATGTGCAAATGAGCGTTCACTTAAAATTTCCCAGAATAGAACAGATTACAGCATAATATCTGGTAGTTTGTTTGGTAAAGTGCTCTAATATTACTCAGTCTGGTTATGTATTTTTTGCAGATTATCAGTGTTGTAATACAGTTATGTGACTGCTGTGCTTATTTTCATCTTGCAGCCAAAGGCTGTAAAATGCCCTACTTCCCTGCCTGAGAGTCCTCATGTGCACAGGACCCAGAGGGTGTCCCAAAACAGAAATTCTTCCTCTCATAGTGCTACATCAGCCATGAAATCTGATGGACTTGGTACAGCTAACAAACCCGGAGATGGTCACCCCTCCAAAGTAAAGAATGTGAAGAAACCAGGAGACAGGAATGTGGGAACAAAAACAAAGGCAGCATCAGCTGGCTCACCAGTTGTTAATGGCACTGGAGCTGCAGGGGCCAAGTGGGATGTAACTAGTGCAAACGAGTCCAGAAGCTCTCAAGGGGCTAGAGAGCAAGAAAAGAAGCCAAACCCAGGTGCAAGACCTAAAACTTCTCCCCCAAGCTGCACATCCACAAGCCAGGCAACAGTAACAAAGGCTCAGAAAAGCTCAGCAGGAAAGCCTGACAACTCTGCTGGCACCACCCAAGCCCACCCCAGCGATTCGTCTGCGTCAGGCAGTGCTTCACCAGAGAACGGTGCCAGCAGTCCCCGCAATGAGACCCACTCCATTTCAGGTTTACACTCTTTTAATGACTTCTTTACATTTCATCAGTGTGACTGACACCTCTTACTATGTGGTGCAACACTGCAGCCAAGCTGAAGTGTCAGTAAGTCAGCCCCAGGGAACGGCAGTCTAATTAGTATGATCAATGCTGCGCTGTGGCCAAGAGGGATATTTGGAAGACGAGGGATGTGTCATGTATGGATGTTGATTTGTCAGGAAACAAAGCACATGCAACTGTCCTTGGCAGCCTGCTCTTATCAGTCTAACAGCAGAGGTCAACGCATTTTACAGCTGTCACACAGGGTGGTGTGTCTGATCACTTTGACCTTTTCAAGAGATGTTGAAATCCCAACTGATTTTGCTGTTTAAGGCTGATGTTGTCCTCAGTTGTTTGTCCTCTCCAGTCTTGATAGTATAAACACAGCACGTGTCCCTGTGCACACTCACAAAGCACATTACAGGGCATTATCTTATATGTGACGCTGCTATTCTGGAAATTGTTTTAGTATTTTATGAGGAAAGATAGATGGATGTATGGAAAATATTACAGTCAGCAATGTTCTCAAAACAGTTTGCCCTGATAGACTTGTGCTCACAGCAGCTGTGCATGAATTTCATGTTCTATGTTTTAGGTGCAAAACCCAAACACCAGACCAAGGCAGTGAATAAATCCCCTCTGACCAAACCTCCTCAGAGATCAGAGACATCAAAGATCAGCAGGTGAGATTTGTTCCTATTATCACAGTATTTTACCAGTTAAGACTTTATTCAGATGCCAAATGTGTGACATTATCCGCTCAGATGTTCTCTTTGCGGGAATTTTGGGAGAAGCAAGTCAACAATCCAGCGAGCCTTTTGGTTCAAAATAATTTTCACTGTATTGTACAGTTTACCACTCAAACTATGCCTGTTGTTTCTTTGGTATCCATTTGTTTGATATTTGTCCTGATACGTTATACTGAAGTACCAACGTATCACTTAAAAAATGACTGACTTTTGCTGTTAGTTTTCTTTTTTTGTATTTTCTTAAGGTCTCATGTGGTTGTCAGAAGGATCCAAGCAGCTGTGTAGCGTGTTTTAACAAACCTCTTATCTGCCCTTCAAAGATATTAAAAATATCCTGGGAAAACATTCCTCTTTGATAGTCTTCCCACAAAACAAGCATAATATTGCCAGTAAATAGTTGAGTTTGTTAAAAGCAGAGGAAGCAAAGGAGAACATCTTTAAACAAGAATTTAAGCAACAGCTTGAAATGGATAATCAATTCCTGTCTCAGAAGCTTGTCCTTAATATGAAGGAATAAAAATAACTATATTGTTTCCAACTAGTCATGATTTACTTTCCCTCTAGCTCTGTTTGTTGATATTTTTGTATCGATGTGAGCCAAAGGTTTTTGACTAATAGGGATCTTTTGGTAAAATAATTTGTTGCTTTATGGTTTTGCCTGTCTGTTTTACCAGTCCTATCAATAAGCCAAGTGTGAGAGATAATGGTAAAGCCAAGACTGGAGCAGCAGAGAAGCCTTCTGGAGTGACTGCAGTAAGAGCAGACACCAAAGGAAGAAGCACACCAGACAACCATGGTGAGATGTTCAAAGTCTTCTTAAATCAGTCGTCTTTCAATAAATTGTCCCAAGGAATTCATGTTTAGTTCTGTTTTAACTTTGGTTTAGTTTCCAAACATGGAGCCTCGATGAAGAAAACAGCTTCTCCCAGAAAAGACGACAGCAAGGATGGGCTAAAATCCTTAGGAGCTGACAAAGCCATCAGTGACGCTTCTAAAAAGAAGATCACAAAACCTGCATTAACTGGTGGAGTCTCAGCTAAATCCAGTGCTATATCAGCAAAGGTCTCCTCAGCCCCAATTAAGCAATCTTCAGTAGTAGCTGCCAAGTCTGGACCAAAGACGAAAAGTGCTACAGAATCATCTACTGAGAAAGCTTCACCAAAAGCCTCCAAAACCTCTGCTGCTGCATCCAAAAAATCCGGAACTAAAGGAAGAGAGGCAGTGAATAGTAAAAAATTAGACTGTAAAATTGAGCTTGCTGAAAACTCTGGTGATGCTGTGGAGAAAAAAGATACTGCAGAGCTGGTCCCCCCTGAGCAACCTGCATCAAACAGTTCACAACAAATAAATCAGAGCATAGGAGACTTGCTTCATTCAGAACCAAGCCCTCAGCAGACTCTCTGGAAACCTGGCACACAAGCTACAAACAGTGTTGGTGCAGCCGATGAGATCAGTGTTACACCAACTGCTAACAACATCCCCCATGTCAGATTCACTGAAGCAGACGCTTGCAAACAGACAGATGGGAGTAAAGTGAAGCAGTCTGAATGTGGTGTAATCCCTGCTCACATCAGTGGAGGACAAGCTCATGATGTTGGTTCGCCAAATTCCCCAAGAGACACAGAATGCCCAATAGACACCCCTTGCAGCATGGGCAGCACAGACACTCCATTAGAAGACTCCTGGAGTGCAATCCACTATCAAGTCAGCCCAGAATCCGAAACTGGCAGCACACACACCACTTCCTCCGACGACATTAAGCCTCGCTCAGAGGACTACGACGCAGGAGGCTCACAAGATGACGACTGCTCTAACGATAGAGGTGTGTCCAAGTGCAGCACCATGCGCTGTCACGACTTCCTGGGTCGCAGCAGCAGTGACACCAGCACCCCAGAAGAACTGAAGACGTATGAAGGCGGAGCTGGGTTGAGAGTGGAGGTTCGGTTGCGTGGCAAAGAGGCGGAGACCACCAGTGAAGAGGAAGGAGTGAGACAACGTCCCCGGTCCTGGTTGCAAAGAGATGAGGTTGCAGTAGAGGAGAAGCTCACAGATGCTGAGGCCACTGTGACTGTAAAAAATGTCCCTGACCACCAGCTCCTCTCCTCTGAGGAAGAAGAGGACAATGATGATGAAGAGGAGACTGAAGATGAGAGGTCAGAAGTTGAAGTGATTCTGGGTCAGGCTCCGTTGCTGCCAACAGAACCCTCTCAGAACTTTCAGGGAATTGTCAACCTTGCTTTTGATGACGACTGTGTGGACGTGGAGAACGAGCAGCCCGACTACCAGTCCACTTCTAACTTCCGTCGGTCAGTGTTACTCTCTGTGGACGAGTGTGAGGAGCTGGGCTCAGAAGAAGGTGGCATCCAGACTCCACCTCAGCAGCCAGATAAAGCTTTGACTCCTTGTGATGTTTTCGAGTCTGACTCGACAGCGTCTGAGTTCAGTCATGCTCCCTTTGGTGACCAACAGAACCACCTGCAGCACAATCTCGAAAATACAACTATGAAGCACAAAAAACATGAAGAGCAGAAACGGGAAGAGAAATCTGTATTCCTTACAGAGGTCCAGGACCCCTTGCAGGAGAGCAATCATGTCCAAGTGGAGGAGGTGGAGTCCAACTGTCCTGTTTTGCACTCTGACACCAGAGACCTGCCTCCGCAGGAGCGCCCATGCCACCTGGCTCTGCGGCACACTGAACAGTACAATAGTGGGATGAGCAAAAATCTCACCAATCCCACAGAGAGCAAGAAAGCTGATTTACATCTGGACTTAAATGAGCATCAGCTGACAGGGGGCTTTCCTGTAAATGCTGCACAATCTCCAGCAGGTAATGTATGATCTACGGCCCCTTCTTAGACCCCAAATCCAAACCCATCTTACCTCCCTAAACTCTATCAATTAGGGTGTAGTTTATCCCTGTAATATTCCTTCTCCTTTGCTCTGATTCCTAGACTTCACCTACTTCCAACATATACCTTATCCCACCTTCAGAAAAATATTTGTTTGTACTAGCTTAGTTACTAGTTACCGATATAAGCTCAAATTCCAAAATAATACATGGTCGAAATTTAATAGCTAAGATCTTGCTTCCGTCTCAACCCATTGGTTGTGGAGCTTTTTTAGATTTCAACGTTCTACATCAACATTTTAAAGACAGAAGTTGATGTTATCAAAACAATCACTCAAATCTGTGCATTTTAAACAACTCAATTACCTTTGGTCAGAGGCATCAAGACTGTGGTAACTCAATATTCTCCCATTTATTAAAAAAAAAAAAAAAGAAGACAAAAGCAGTGTAAAGACTGATAATGCATTTATTAAAAGAAAAGAAAAAATTCTGCCTATGACTTAGTTATACCAATGCACTTTTATGTACATAAAAAAAGAAAAATGATTATTTTTTTCATTTCTTTTATGCAGTAAAAGAATATTTGGCCTTTTAAAGCCATAGATCATTTATCATAATTTAAAGTGCTCTGTACAGCATTTTGACATCAATATATCAAAGCTAGATTAATTTAGATTTGTTTGTGTAACTGCCTGTAAAAATAAAAAAATTATAATAAATCAAATAAAATTACACCTTTTCTTTATGCCACCGAATCGTCATGAACTCCACCGATCCCATGTCTTTCTGATGCCGCACACATGGCTTCTTCTTTTGAGTTACTATCAAGGCAAAATGTGTTTTCCTTGCAATTCACTGCAGTGATGCTGCTTGGAAAAAAACTGAAACTTCTAGCTACAAAAAGTCTTCTTTCTCTGTGCCGTTAAGCACAAACAGCTCAGGATCCTACAGCTCAGTACACTGGTCACTGCTTGGCTTCTCGTTGGTGGTGTTCTTTTATACAGTCATTATACACATATCTGAAATTATCTGAGATTTGTTGATGTTGAAATGCTATATGTAGTACCTTTTTAAAACTGTGATCAGATTAAGAGCAAGTATTGATCTTTATCAGATTTCTGGTAACTATCTGCCCTACAGGTCCAGATATACAGAGTATTTGTACAAAACAGAAGATGCCAAACTGCTTCGGCTTCTCAGAAAAAATATATATATTTGGGGAAACTTCTTTTGCACCTCCTTGCTGTTTCTTTTTATTTACATTCAGGAATGTACCTGATCCTCAGTTTAGTTGTTTTTGGTTTGTTTTTGCACTGCACACATGCATGCTACTGTTGCAGTTCATTTGTCATTCACATATACCATCCTTCAAGTATTATGTTTTGGTTTATTTTTCCATTATCTCCTGTCCTACTGAGTCGACTTGTGTCTAGATAGGTGTCCATTTTTTAAGAAAAGTGTTTTGTCGTCTGTGAGCCTTTGTTCTATAACTGTGTAGTATCAGCAACCTCTGTAAAGTAAGTGATGTGTGTCTAGAGCAGCTGTCATGTCTCTCTTTTTTCACTATCATATTCACAAATAGAAACCCTGCAGCACCGTCGCAAATGTTTTATCCAGATGCTAAAGTGAATTGTTTTGTTTTCAGCATCAGATAGTGATTAGTTAACCTCATTTTTCATTTAGAAACCTTTAGAAGTAGAAAACATAAAGAATGTCAAAGGAAACATGGTGTAATGCCATCTTTTGTGCTACTGAGCACAGCGCTGTTGCTTGCATTTGTGTTTTTGTGACAGTATTTAGGGCTATTCTTTAGGTCTGCCTGTTCAGAGACCTGCATGTAAATCTCCGAACATATCAGTTACTCCCTGACAAATGCAAAGTTCACTGGTGCTGGCAATGCATGGCTTACTTTGCTTAAACAGGTGGTTAAAGAGATGCATTCAGAAAAACATTCCTTTGTACATTACCTTTAAAGCATTTGTCTATCCTTATGCTTATATTTGAAGTGATGGATACATTTTTATATTTGGTAAAGCTACTGCCATTTAACTGTCAATGATGTGATCATCGTATTGCTGCTTCTCCACTGTGTTGTCTTCACCTGACATCACTATGGAATCATTTTGAAAGGGCACAGCTGCATTAAGGGTAAACTTTCTGTTATCTGTGTTTTTGTTTTAGTAGGCAGTGATTAATCTATGAAATGAGAGAAGAGCTTGTGGAGGAGTGATTCAGTTTGTCATTTTGCAGTATTGTCAATTGTTTTTAGGGGACAATGGTTGTGACAGATTGGATCAAACCTGCAAACATGACCGCCGACCATCCAAAGCCCTCTCTCCCATTTACGAGATGGATGTGGGAGAAGTATTTGAGCACTGCTCAGATAAGAACAGGAATGTAGAACAACAGGTGGAGGAAGAAAAGGGAAGCAGGGACAGGGACAAAAGTAGTGAGTTTGCAGAGCGGGACTGGAGTCTGCTCAGGCAACTCCTCTCAGAACACGAATCAAATCTGGACATCATAAACCCTGTGCCTGAGGAGCTCAACCTGGCCCAGTACCTCATCAAGCAGACGCTGTCCCTGTCACGGGATTGCCTGAACTCTCAGGCCTTCCTGTCCCCAGAGAAAGAGACTTTCAAACGCTGGGCAGAGCTCATCTCACCCATAGAGGACTCCTCCACCAGCATCACTGTAACCAGCTTCTCCCCAGAAGACGCTGCATCTCCACAGGGGGAGTGGACCATCGTGGAGCTGGAAACGCATCATTGACCACACAGAGAAACCTGCTGGACAGTTTACGCCTTCTGTTTGAACTTAGAATGTTGTTATATTGACTGTGTCTTAATTTATTGTAATTTATTATCACAATCTGTTTCTCTCTTAATGATGTTGTCTCTCCTGGACTGTACAGAACTCTGGACTTTGCAGCAGTTTATTGCATTCCATATTATGCCCTGAGTGACTGTTTCTTGACACAAAATGGGCTGTTATGCATGCTGATATTTTTGTATGTTTGACTGTTCAGTTTGTGTCACTTCGAAGACTGCAGAGGAGATTACGACTCAGAAAAAAAATTACATTTCTTTCTCAAACTTTCTTTCTCTGTTGTCTTATATATGGTTTACTGAAGTTTCTTAAAGAAAAACAATAAGCCAGCTGGCTTGCATTAAGTGTGAAATAAAGATTTGTGGTTATGAAAAGGTGAACACTGATTAAGTCTCAGGTTTATTCCAGTTTTTACAGCACACACCGCAGAAGTTGAACTCTGCCAATAAAAATGCTATTAGCAGGAGAAGCACAGGTGCAACTAATTTACACTGACTGGTTTAGTCCTCATTCATTTTATTACTTATACTTGTGCTTATTTGATTAAATTATGAGTTAAATGGCTCCAGTGGTAAATGCTTTATATGAATAGGTAGGGAGATATTACAAACACCACCAGTTGCTGTCAGTATTATTTGGGGCACACCTGCATCCACAAAAATGGCTATTTAAGCTAAGTAAGTTTTGAGATATTGGATTAAAAAAAATAGAACTCCGCCTTGTTTCTGAACTTCTGGTGTTTGACATTTCTAAACAACAACAAAAAGATACCTTAAAAGTCTTGCATGATACCATTGCCTCATCTAGTGGCTGTGTAAGTAACACACTGTTCAGGATGGAGCGGCGGCACTCTCGTGCAGTTTTCACCGCGAGGACGGCTCTGATAGAAGGAAGTGTCGTCGTTATTAGAACTGCGCCATTCATTTCCCTTTACCAGTGATGACAACATCAGGAGAAACAAGTGCTCAGTGGAAAACAACAATTATAGTGAGCTCGACACTTCAGGTAGCCTAATGAGAGGAGTTTGGACTTGATTTCCGGTGGCGATTATACTGGGAAAAAAAAAAATGTTACCGTTGGCTGGCTGTGTTAGCCTTCTAGCTAACAGCCCCGCCAGTACTACGCGCCTTAAACTTAAACTCACGTAAATTTAGCCCTACTTGTTGAGCTCATGTAACAATACATTTTAGTTACGTTTTCTTTATTTGTCTTGCCAGAACCATGATACATACAGGCTGCTCTCCGCTCAGCAACACCGAATCAGATTTTCTGACAGCGTTGTGACCGGAGCTTTTATTTTTCCTTCATCAGGTACACCTGCTTCTACACCAACTCTGCAGCGCCCTCTAAATAGCTATCCAATACACCTACCTTATATTTTCAAACTCATCATATGACATGAACTTTTCACAAATACAGTAACTACTTTGATAAGCTTCTGTTAATTAAATTGAACACACGTACCTCAAATATTCCTCACCAGCACACATGTAATGGATGTTTTTGGCCAAAGCAAAGCTTCAAGCAAATACAGCCAAGTCACACTGAGTTTAATATGTTTTACAAGAATAATTTGAGACATTCCTAGGTACTGCATTTCTGTTGGTGGACCCTCAAGACTTCCCAGAGCATTTTGAAGAATTGGGACTCATTGAGCAGATGGAGAAATTTGTGCAAGTCCACCGGAACTGCTTTCTACTCTTACATGCCCCCTTTAATGGGAAAAAGGAAATGCACATTTTGACTCTGATTCAAAACAGGTACAAAAATGGCTGCCTTGTCTTTGCAAAATCCCTCATTCCCTCCATTTTATAATCTTGGAGGGGGTAAGCAACCTTGAGTTACACTATAATTAAATGTGATTTATGATTACATGTTAATACAAGTATTGTTATTCTAAAATTTCATGTCCATTGTGTAAAAAATGGGTAAATATTTGGATATTTCAGATTCTTCAGCAGCAATCTCAGGATCATACCTGTACGAAACAATGCTGAAACTGTGAAAGGAATGCTGAAAATTGCCAAGGTATCTAGGACATTTTGGAAAACTGTAGATATGCTGTTGTTTCCTTGTGAAACTGGAGGTAAACCTAAACTCATCTATCTGCAGGCAACCAGTAAACCACATGTTGATAGCATTCGGGACCGGATGTCACGGGCCCAGGCTCACATCATTGAAACCAGTCCTGTGTGGGAAATGTTAAGAGACCTACTGTAAAGACCATCAGGTGGTCCAGCATGTTTTATTTGATGTAATTCATAAACAAAAGCAGAGGTATAAAACTGTTTAAACATAGAGCGTTAATGTTCTTTCTGTTGTCACATTTACTTTTGACAATAATTTTGATATAGGAAAATGCACAGTTTACTCAATGCATGCTCTCTTTAAATTGTCAGAAAAGGAGAAAAAAGAAAACTATTTAGAAAAATTACCCAGAGTTCTAGGGTAACACAAGTGGTATCAGCTTTGTGTGGTCTGCTTCTGCTCTGCAATCTCTTCGATTCGGATTATAAGGCTCTCCATGAGATCAAATGTCACCAGTGCACTCTGCAACACCTGAGATGCACGAGAACAGTCAGCTTAATTATCAAAACAGAGTTGAAACTAAAATTAAAAAAAAAAAAAAAAACATTCTGTGTACCTGGTGCTGCACTTCTGGAGACATATTGGACACTTTCTCATGCTTCACTGTTATTCTTTTGACTGATCTGATGGATCTCGCAGCATCTCTGGCTTCTATGGGACAGCATTAATCATAGAAATTGAGTTTCAGTATACTATATGTTCAGCTCCTCGTCTCCTAATATGTTACTAAGATTAGAAGCTAATTCCTACCTTTTGCTTTTAGCTTTTGATCCTCCTTCAGTGCTCTCAGGTCAGCAAAATAATAAGCTCTCGACATGCTGATACACACACGCAGCATTTTTAGGTATTCATCTTTGATCCTGCACAGCTCTTCCCACACATCTGCCTAAGGGTTGGAGGAGTAGATCATCAGCTTTCTGCATTAAGCGGGAAGGGTGTCGGAGCCACACTAAAGGTGTTCAATTAAACTGACTCACATTGCTCCTCAGCTCTTTGTCTCTGAGAAGCATATAGCGCAGAAGATTAAGGCTCTCCATTATCCTGGATAAACAAATGACAGAGCATCTAAAGTTACATTTAGGTCTAAAGGTCACTTAGCTTAATATTCCATTAAATATAGCCTTCATTTTAGATTTCAGGATGGGTCTCCATACATCTTATTAAGCCCAAAGTATAGTGGAGATTCAAGTAAAGTTGAGCTTCCATTGCCTACATTTGTGTTTGTGATTTGGTCAAAAGAATACTTAGTGGATTATGTTGAGTTAAGATCTAAAAGTAAATGAGCTGCCTGTCTTCATAATCAGCTCTTGTTCATATTACTCACTTGTCCATACCGGTGAGCAAATCTGTCTCAGCACCTTGTGGTAAACACAGCACCAAATCCAACAAAGGCAGAAGCTCCATTCCCAGGAACCATTTATTGGCATTTCCTTGCTGAAAAAAGAGCAGATTTATCACATTCAGATCAAATCATAGGTGAAAGTATGTATCCGCTACCAACTGAATTATATTAAAACTAGCTAGGCTACTTTAGTAAGCCCAATTTTGCAATCTTTTCTCTCACCATCGTGGTAAATTCTATTTGGCTTCTGATGTTCTTGACTATGTAACTCTCTGCACCTGCATGGTTGCAGGTTTTTAACATGCACCTGCCAAAGAGGGATTAACAAACTCTGTATTTAGTATGAATTAAACATTGAGTACTAATAGGCTGAGAAACAGTAGTAGCAAATCAAGATCGCATGTTATCAAAATACATTTAAAAATAAACGTATTTGATAAGAAGCTATAAAATGTAAAGTTAAAATATAGTTAATGTTCAGTTACAACAGGTATAAAAAGACAAATGTGTTTTACTTATTTATCGAGCACAACTCACCTGAAGAATTTGTGCTTTGCTTCAGCATCTAATTTATTGATGAATAACTGGAAAACCTGCAGTCCTGATTTTCTCTTCAGAAATGGGGTTCAAATAAAAGAACTTAGATCAAATCAAAGTAAAGCAGATTTAGTAACACATTGATCCAGTCATGCATATGATATACTCACCAAATGCTGCATTGGGCAGTCAGTGAGAACTTGCCGCAGGTTCTGTGAATGTCAGCACAACACAACTCACTGAAAGATCAAAATCACTGATGGTTCAACTCCTTTTGTAGTAGTAGTGGTGAAGCCCACGATCCAAACTGATGTTGTTAACAGCATACTTTCGTTCAGGGCTGTACGCAGGGCCCAAAAAATACTGAGGTCAGGAGTCAGAACTTCTAGCCGGATTGTTGTTGTGTATCGTCCACCTGGCCCTTATTCTGAGTTTCTCTCTGAATTCTCAGAGTTTTTATCCCAGTTAGTGCTGAGTACAGATAAAGTCATTGTAGTGGGTGACTTTAATATTCATGTCGATGTTGAAAATGACAGCCTAAATATTAACTTTAATTCTATATTAGACTCTATTGGATTTTCTCAAAGTGTTCACAGACCTACTCACTGCCTTAATCATACCCTTGACCTTGTGCTGACTTATGGCATTGAGAGTGAACAGTTAACAGTGTTCCCTCATAACCCTGTCTTGTCTGACCATTTTTTAATAACTTTTGAATTTACATTACTTGACTACACGGTTTCTGAGAAGAATTCTACATATAGAAGGTGTCTGTCAGAGAATGCTGTAACCAGATTTAAAGAGTTGATTTCATCATCCTTTTCTTCACTGCCATGTGCAGATATGACAGAGGACGGCTACCTAAATTTTACTCCAGTAGAACTTAACTCTCTTGTTGACAGTACTATAGCTTCAATGCGTACAACACTGGACAATGTTGCCCCTCTGAAAAGGAAGGTAATCAGTCAGAAGAGGTTGGCTCCTTGGTATAATTCACAGCTGCGTGCGTTAAAGCAGACTGCAAGAAAGCTGGAGAGACAGTGGCGTTCCTCTAATTTAGACGAGTCCCAATTAGTCTGGAAAGATAGTTTAATAACGTATAAGAAAGCACTTCGTAAAGCTAGAACTGCTTATTATTCATTATTGATAGAAGAGAATAAGAATAATCCCAGGTTTCTTTTCAGCACTGTTGCCAGGCTGACAAAGAGTCCGAGCTCTGTTGAGCCATGTATTCCTTTAACTCTCAGCAGTGATGATTTCATGAGATTCTTCATCAATAAAATTGTTTCTATCAGAGAGAAGATTAATGGAATCCTTCCCATTATTATCACTGATGTATCATGAAGTAGAGCAGCTTTAGAAGTATCTTTCGAACCTGAATTGTATTTAGACAGCTTCTGTCCAGTTGATCTTTCTGAGCTAACAACAGCAATAGTCTCTTCTAAACCATCAACTTGTATGTTAGACCCAATCCCAACCAGACTGTTCAAGGAGGTTTTCCCCTTAATTGACACTTCCATATTGGATTTGATCAATCGGTCTTTGTTGATAGGATATGTACCTCAGACTTTTAAGGTTGCTGTAATTAAACCTTTACTTAAGAAACCTACACTTGATTCAGAAGTGTTGGCTAATTATCGACCTATATCCAATCTCCCTTTTTTGTCTAAAGTTCTTGAAAAAATAGTTGCAGTGCAACTTTGTGATCATTTACATAGAAATAATCTGTTTGAAGAGTTTCAGTCAGGATTCAGAGTGCATCATAGCACAGAAACAGCACAGAAACAGCACCAATGATCTCCTGTTAGCTTCTGATAGCGGACTTGTTTCTGTGCTTGTCCTGTTGGATCTCAGTGCTGCATTTGATACGATCGATCACAGCATTCTGTTACAGAGACTTGAACATGTTATTGGGATTAAAGGAACTGCATTAGGCTGGTTTAAGTCATATTTATCTGATAGATTCCAGTTTGTTCTTGTAAATGAAGAATCTTCCTCACACGTTGGAGTAAGTCATGGAGTTCCTCAGGGTTCTGTGCTTGGACCGATTCTTTTTACTTTATACATGCTTCCATTAGGTAACATTATCAGACAGCATGGCATAAATTTCCATTGTTATGCTGATGATACTCAGCTGTACTTATCTATGAAACCAGATGAAACCAATAGGTTGGTCAGGCTACAAGCATGTCTTAAAGACATAAAGACCTGGATGACTCAGAACTGTCTGCTTTTAAATTCAGACAAAACTGAAGTTGTTCTCTTTGGACCTGAGCTCTTCAGGGAGAAATTGTCTAGTTATATAGTTACTCTAGATGGTATTTCCTTGGCTTCTAGTTCTACAGTGAGGAACCTTGGAGTTATTTTTGACCAGAATTTATCATTTGACGCACATATAAAACAGGTTTCTAGGACTGCCTTCTTTCACCTTCGTAATATTGCTAAAATCAGGAACATCCTGTCTCAGGGTGATGCAGAGAAACTAGTTCATGCATTTGTTACTTCAAGATTGGACTACTGTAATTCCTTATTATTGGGCTGTCCCACATATTCTCTGAAAAGCCTCCAGCTGATCCAAAATGCTGCAGCCAGAGTTCTGATTAGAACTAACAGGAGAGCTCATGTTTCTCCAGTTTTAGCTTCTCTTCATTGGCTCTCTGTTAAATTCAGAATAGAATTTAAGATTCTTCTTCTCACATATAAAGTTCTTAATGACTGAGCTCCATCATATCTTAAAGATCTAATTGTAAGGTATTTTCCTAACAGAGCACTTCGCTCCCAAACTGCAGGTTTACTTGTTGTTCCCAGAGTTTCTAAAAGTAGAATGGGAGGTAGAGCCTTCAGTTATCAGGCCCCTCTCTTGTGGAATAAGCTGCCAGTAAATGTCCGGGAAGCAGACACCCTTTCCACTTTTAAGATTAGGCTTAAAACTTTCCTTTTTGATAAAGCTTATAGTTAGGGATGGCTCAGGTAATCCTGAAACATCCCATAGTTAAGCTGCTATAGGCTTAGACTGCTGGGGGACCTCATCTGTCACACCTTTCCTCACTTTGCTCTCTTTTTCCCCCTGTTTAATTTCACAATTGATTTTATGTACACGTGACATTATTGTGGTTATTAACGTATGTTTCCCTGTTCCAACAGATATCCTTTGAATGGCGTTATGGTGTTTTTCCCCCCTCTTTTCCCTCTTTTCTGTCTTCTCAAACCCCAGCTGGTCGAGGCGGATGGCCACCCTTCCTGAATCTGGTTCTGCCGGAGGTTTCTTCCTGTTAAAAGGGAGTCGTTCCTTTCCACAGTCGCCACAGGCAAGCTCAGGACGGGAGATTGGACTGAAGACAAGTTTCGGTGCAATCTGTTGGTTTCCTTAGCTAGGATATTAATTTTTTGAATTGGCTCTATATGAATTAACTGGATTATGATTACAATGAACTGAATTCCAATTGGCTTGAACTATATTACTTAAGTGCCTTGAGATGACAATTGTTAATCTGGTGCTATATAAATAAAATTGAATTGAATTGAATTGAATTCGAGGGCATGCTCCCCCGGGAATTTTTTTAATTCCATTATATAAATCTGGCCATTTTCAGATTCTTAAGGAGCAAAAACAACATCATAAGGACTTTTAGGCTTATTTGTTTTTTTTGTTATCAGAGAACATCAGCCTCATCCTAAATGATTTGCAAATGAGTTACATTGTAAAACTGGAGAATGAATTTCATCAAGTCATGGATTAGGAATAAAAAGGAATGAACTGTCCTGGAACAGAGGGATAATATATACAAATGCTTCATATTTCCTTCAGTATTTAAAATAGATACCCAAGCCCTATTACACTATCATGATGATGATAGTGCCTAATCTGTTCACTCTTATTAAAGAAAGCCAGCTTTTGAACACATTTCTATTATAATCTTACACAATACTTCAATTGTCATGCATTAAACATCTGACTTTTAAAACGTATACAGTTCTGGCATAGTCTCTTCCTTTTATAGTACCTACTCTCTCTCTATCTGTCTCTTCACTGCTCCTCTTTTTGCTGCTTGGCCCAAAGATGAGCTTGGTTTGGCTCAGCCTTTTCCTCCCTATCCCGTTTTCCCTTTAGTGAAGAATTTAAACAGTCAAATACTAAACTGAAAGAAATGAAAACAATATGCCATTTCAACATCATGTTTTCAGAGGTGTCAGAAATCTTAAAAAAAAAAAACATTTAAGTGCAGAGCTTTTGAAATTTGAGGTAAAAATTAAGCATTCTGAGGCTTTTTGAAGGACCATTATGTTGACTCATGAAGTAAGGGCAAGTTACCACAGAAAATGATTTATTATTATTTATTTTTACGACTTCCTGTCCTGCACAATCTGCTCTGTGCTGTTTTGCTGGTGTGACTGACTGACTCACTAACAGTAGCGGTAACAACATCAACGTCCGACTTGTGTGTGGTAGTTACCATAGACAGTGCATGTTGTTGATGACGCGCAGCACACATACCCAAACTGAGCCACTGTTTTATTAAACAGTCACGCTACTCTTGTAGCAAGGCCGTTGGTAGTTACGGCCTTGCTTTCAGTTATAGTAGTGCTCAGTTCAGTGTTAAATCTCACATTTATTTGAAAGTCATATTTTTCTAATCTTTCAGCTTGGGTGAACAAGCCAGTGAACAGCCGCTCTTATTGTTAGATCACAAATCTTTGCAAATACCAACCTCATTCTGGCCAATAGAGGGCAGTGAAAATGAGCGGCAAATGTAAAAAATGATTTAATGATTTCATAGAAGAGTATATGCGAGAGAACTGTTTATTTACATCTGTTTTTATATCCATATATCTATACATCTCTCTATTTTTTACATCTGCTATTGGTATTTAACTGTCTCCATTTAGACCTTACAAATATGGTCAAGAGGATTTTTAGGTTGATCACTCATACCAACTTCTAATTATAACTGCTTTAATACAGCTTTTAAGACAGTAAAACTGAGTCTCATGTGTTACCTGCAGTGTGCTATAGAAGCTCCTCAGTTCCAGCAGGCCTACTGGAAGAGTGTTGTCTTCCACCTTCTCCAAGATTTTTGAAAACAGTGCCTGTGTAGAATTGTGCCAATGAAAAATACCCTCAGTATTCTGCTTTCATGTGTGGTCTGATCTCTGAGAATTGTCTGTCTAATGAAGGGATCTTACCAGTCCTTTGAGCAAATGGGATTCCTTTTTGCTGTCAAAACACCAGAGGCATAATGTTGGAAGTCAGTTGTTTTCAAAACAATAAACCTTTTAACATCATATTGTGTTGACAGCATACCTACTAAGGAGCTGATTGATGTGTTCCATGTTGCACTGTAGAATGAATACAGGACTGGAACAGCCAGGTAGAATTAATACAGTACAATCACAATAAGCATTACCAAGTGAAAAGTTTATGATCAAGCTGACCAGGTAATTACTTCTCACCTGAACACTGCAGGAAAGCTGTCCATGGTTATGAGCTGGACAAACAGTAAGTAGGCCAGACATGCTCTTGACTCCTTGGACACGCTGTTATCCATCAGAGTGGTTCTCCTCAGAGAGCTGAAGAACAGGAGTCCCGACAGAGACTCTCTGATGGCACGTAGAATGGCCTGAAATGAACATAAATGACTATGTGATTCAAAAGCCCCCAAAAAATTTTAAATTTCTGAAAAATGTACAATTGAAACCTGTGTTCTTACCATAATCTCTACTGCAAAGAGCCACAGTGCTGATTGCCTGTCTTGGCTCAATTGAGCCTCAAGCAAAGGATCTCTCAAGCTCCTCATGCAGCTAAAAGGAGAAATAAGTCACACAGCAGCCAATTGTTTGTGTGCAGTGATAGTGTATGAAATAATGACCTTTTTAGAATATTATTTTAAACAAATATGTGTATATCTATATGATCATATATATGAGTGTGTTGAGTATCATAATGTCACATTTAGTCGTTTAGTCATTACTCATCATAAACAGAACTTTAAAAACACTGGGACAGAAACCTACAACTTTAGAAGCTCAGCCCTCAGCTCCTCGTCTCCGACACAGTCGTCATCTTTCTTCTTCACCTCCTCTACAAAGGGCTTTGTAAACAGAGCCAAGGCAGTGCAGCAGCGGCACAGCCCATGCTCATCCTTCTCCTCCTGCTGCTGGGTGTAAGGTACAGGCAGCCGGGACAGCTGCTTTTGGAGGGCAGACAGAGCCAAACCTACCCAGGCTGCCTTCCTCTCATCCAGCTGGAACAGGACTGTCCGGGAAACCGATTTATGTTAGTTCAGTCATTAATCCTGTTTACATTAATGTGCAGCAGGGGGCACCAAATACTATGTTTTGAACAGGAGTTTTTTCTTGATCAGAAGTGACTAAATATAACCACTGAGGATTAAAACACATTATGTGTCATGAATATTTCTACAGCGCTTTATAATGAAGTATAATAGCATTTCATACATATGGAAGAGTTAAAAATATATTACCCAATGTCACTGCAATGCTGCTCTATAGTTTGAAATTGTGTGGTTGGTCTTGAACATTGACCTACCTGTTTGAAGGTGTGGAAGAAGGGCTAAGATAGTCTTAGAAATGGCACATGGGTCAATGTCTTCAAGTGCTTCAAGCCAGCTATGAAGGAGTTTATTTGGGCTGCAAGTCTATTGAAAAGTGCACATTCAAGCTTGTGTATAGGAAGCTTATCAGATTATATTATATTGATGCATTCTTTCCACCTACCTTGGTCAGATGTGTGATGGCAGCCTGGCAGTTGTCATGACTCCTCTCCTTTTTAATCACTTCATTGACAAGAGGTGCCAAGAGAACGCAGCCTACAGACCTCACAATCATCTGAGTGCAGGAGACAGTAAATTATCAGTAACCATTAACACACACTGTTGGTGTGGAATTAGCTGGCCCTTCCTTTCTGTTTGCATGCATCACTGCCTAAACAGCTGCAAACAACAAGTGCAGTTTCTCACTTTGCATTGCAGCAGTCTCCCATCTTTGCAATCACATGTACGTTACCACTATAGTAAAAAAAAGATCTATGAAAAGACAGGAGGGCCAGGTTTGAGTGTCTCCAGAAACATAAAAACTTCTTCAGAATTTTTTAAAATGAGAGCAAGAGATGCAGCCCTAAACACAGTGATGCTTAATATTTTCTTAACCCTTTAATATGTTGTTAAAATATCTGCATAAATATAACTGCATAATAAAACATCATATAGTTCCATGTTTAAAGTAGGTAAAGAGAAGCAGTAGGTAAGGAAATTAGATGAATATGATACTGATCATTAATAAGTGAGGCATATGATTTAATATTGTATCTGTGAGGGACACAAGTGTGAGTTGCTTTTTAACTCAATTTGGTAGCAATGTGGTTGAACACCTTGTTTTATTTGGAGGAATCAAAAAGATTTTTGATCGCTGATCAAACTGGAAAAGCTTACAAAGGAGTGGCTCAGTTATTCTGTCTCTGCCATCAGCAGAGCACTGAGTAATCATGTACATGAGCAGGGTGTACCTTGCCGTTCAGCCAATGGGGCTGTGACCCCACTGTGTATCTATGGCTAAAGTATTCACAAAGTTTTGGCACCAACAAATGTGGAATACCATTTTCTTTAGTAGATTTTTAGTGTGAAATTCTTACAATGCTTTAGGTCATATTCATTCAAAAATATAAATGGGGGTTCACAAATTTTCAAGCACCACTTTCTTAGAATTTATGTTGGCTGTTTAGCCCAGGCCTTATGAGTCTCCTTCCATGCTGATGTCTGGCACTAGTTTAATACCTAGACTTGCAGCACTTGCAGATGTAATAATTCAATCATTTAAAAAAATTACTACAAGCAATTCAGCTTTTGGGGTCTTTGGAAACAAAAATGTTTCACTGAAACCTTGGTAAACATTTATGGCTCATTTCCGGATTAAATTG
This sequence comes from Leuresthes tenuis, assembly GCF_036924035.1. Classification (NCBI taxonomy): domain Eukaryota; kingdom Metazoa; phylum Chordata; class Actinopteri; order Atheriniformes; family Atherinopsidae; genus Leuresthes; species Leuresthes tenuis. Next base: position 26,158,637 of record NW_027325361.1, read on the forward strand.
CATTTGTCTTTGTAGATTGTTTCATTGTTTTTGAATTTCCATCCTAACTACTGAGCAGTAGCTTGATATATTATTCATATTGAGAGCCAAATTATTATTCTTTTTGGAGACATTTTGGAAACCGTGTCATATACTGACTCCAGCGTGTATGTGACTGTAGATTTGCAATCCTATTACCATCATTGAGTTGTTCCTCATGCTGCATAAAAGCCAAGGATTTTTCATAGTGTAGTCGATCAGTTGAACCCCTTGAGATAGTTTTGGCCCAACAAAGAGGAAGTAGTAGGAGATGACGTGCCTCTAAAAGTAGACTACACACAACTGCTTGAAGCGTGGAGAGATGGGACAACCAAGGGCACTTAGAGGAGTGTCGTTTGGAGGGGGGTTATCAGTGGAGCGAGAAATCTGACTGAATATCTGCTTGTTTCCCTCCACACCTTCAGGTCAGGAGGCCAGCAGGCACCAAGTAGCAGCTGCATTTTAATGTTAACATAGTTGTGTAGCAGAGAAGTGGCTGCTGCTGCTGCTGTCCGCTTCGGTAGATGTGTGGCTGTCGTTGATCACACAGCGTCGAGTGTATGTGCTTTTAGTGGTGTTTGACAGATTAATGCTGTCAATCTACTGTCACTTCATATCTGTGAGGTGTTACAACAGTACTAGTGAGGATAGAGCTGCTTGGCCTCTTTCATTGGCATGGGTTTCTGGGAGAAAAATACCTGGTTTTTCTCATCTCGAAGAAATGTCAGTAGTTGTTCACTGTCACCCTGAGTGAGACAGGCAGACCCCAAATTTTTGAACTGCTGGTAGTCCTCAGGTTTCAAATCTTCTTCTTTAGTATCTCTCTGAATACAAGATGAAGGATTATCACAAATCATATAGCTTTTTGCTTTGCCTGATTAACAGTATTAATGAGGCTATGATTGAGCTTCCATAAATAAGGCAAAACATACCTCTGTTATCACTAATTATGTCTTCATAAACATTTAGAAATATATTTATTTGTAATAGACTTTTCTTACTTGTTCATGAATGATGGTGAGATAGAAGATGGCAACATGACCCAACATATACCAAGTTATCACTATGCTAGCTCTTGTGTAATTGATTAATCAAAACAGATTTCATTTGAAAAGTTCCCATCACCTGAGACCCAGACACCAAACGATCACGATAGTGAGTACAATCTTCTCAGCTAAATTGTGTTACAGTGGTAAAATATTGTTGACTTACCCAACTCTGGATTACATCATTCACCTGATCTTCATTGATAGGCAGCATCTCCTCAGTTCTAACAGACAGTCCTATTTTCAATATGTTTTCTTTGCTCTTGTCTTGATACACCACAATAGATGTCTGATGGATATAAGAACCAATATCAAAATGTCCAAACGAGTTAGCTCTCCTGATGTCTCAAGGGAGAGAAGGAGATTCGGTGTAAGGAACTCAAACGTAAACCTCTTATCTCCCTTTGTGCCTTACATGTAATAGGATTAAACCAGAGCAGCTCAGTGTGGTCATTGAAAACGCTTTCTGGAAGGATCCAGACGCCTAACACTCTCTGTCATGCAGAAGAAATAGTAGAGAAGTAATCACCCAATTCAAATCCAAATTAAATGTCACACCAGAAACTCCCACTTTTTTTTTATTACCTTTTGTGAAGTGTGGGCTTATTATCTATTCACTCATGCACTCACTGAAGTAGTTACCTAATATCCTGCAGTGTTGGTGGGGATATACCACTTATTCATATTATGTTAGCAAATTAGAAATGTTTTTTTTACATGGTGCACTGATGTCTGAAATGTGTGTGGATCCTTTTAACATTTCATTAAGTTTTACAGATTGACGACATTACAATTAGCTCACAGTTTACACACGAGGAAATCCTATTTCTCTTTTTCATCATTAAGACAGTTCTTTACATGCCCATCATTCTGCAAAGCAAACTATTGTTTTGTTGTTTGTGGAGTTCTATTCATTAACTCAGATTAAAAAGTGTAGTCTTATAGTCTGTCTCATTCGGCTTTCATTTCACAGAGCAGCACAGTTACAAAGTACAGCTCAACCATGACAGGAATATGGAAATATATGTGAGTTAAGCAGACATGATGCTCATTGTACAACATATACATATATATAATATATTATATATATTATATATAATATAATTATAATATATATATATATATATATATATATATATATATATATATATATATATATATATGTATATGTATATATATATATATATATATATGTATATGTATATATATATATATATATATATATATATGTATATGTATATATATATCAGTCAAGTACTTACTCGAGCTTATTGTGACAATGTTTTGTTGAAAGAAATGAGAAAATTCACAAAATCTACACTTACTTGATTTTTTATTTTATTGGGTACATCATGTTTGATACGATAGCCCTGCAATACTTTACGTTCTTACAGCTTTTTTGGACTACTGGGATAGGCTCCAGCCCACCCGCTACCCGATCGACGGATTGACGGTATAGAAAATGGATGGATGGATGTTACATTGGACTCCAATAAGGGTTGTTTCTCGTCCCTCAAGGAAGTACAGCATCTCAAATGATATTTATCATACTGAAACCTTAAAAACTGCTACTTTTGTGTGGACTACACAAATGGTATTAAATTAAACACAAATTAAAGTATTAAATTGAGCCAGCAGTAGCACACATGTATATTTGATTTGTAGTTATTCTCCTAAAACAAGTCAAACTGTGGTTAGATTCCGAACAGATGAGTTTGGAAATGGATATTATTTGACAGAATATCAAACACACAAATCCACTCGTGACATGTTTGAGGTTGCAGACTTTCTATATAATTGAAAGTTGGAACCCATGGTTGACAGACAGCCAGGGATTAAGACCAAATTTCCACAATGTTGTCATTAAGCATAATGATAACATATTGTTCCTCTGTGTAAACACAATGGCTTCAAAGGCTCGGATCCTCTTTTCCCCTCAGTGTTTTTGTGCGGGTGTAATTTAATAAAAGTACAATCACTGACTTCCTGCTCCATCCTGACAGCCTCAGCACAAGAGCAGCTCAAGTCCTGATTTTCTATGAATAGGTGGAGAAGCTTGTTTGAACGGTTGGATTTAGCAGACATCTGCTGTTCAGGTTTGCTCTCTGTATTGCCGTGTGATGAAAGATTCAGACAAAAGCGACAAAGCAAATACAGAACACACACTGCTTCTCATTTCATGTTTGTCCCTGATTTAGTTGTTCTTAATTGCTGGCTGATGAGGTTTTGTTTTGACACTGGGTTCAGGAAATACTAAAGTAAGTAACCTCTAAGATCAGAATCTGATTATGACATCAAAGCCTCTCTATACCTTCATACACATGCATTTTATTGTGCCAGATCATATGAATGATTTTGTAATTCATTGGAATACAAGGAACTGTCCAAGAATTTTCACACTCAAACGAAGCCAGAGGAATCCCTGGAGACTGAAAGGTCACTGGCCCATTTTCCTGAACAGCAGGAAACAGCGTGGGGCATTGAATAACCTACATTAGTGAAGGTATTGTTTCATCATTTCTCTACTTTAGATTTTTAATTTACAGTAAAAAGTGTCTAATGGGTGAGTTAAAGCAAAGATTGATCTCTAACCCTGGAGGACACTGCTTGTCTGGTTGGAGAAAGATGCACACACAGCAGTGAAGAGGTTATCAGGATTTAACCTCAGTAAAAATACCACAATACAATTAATTTTATGACAAACATTTCAAGTTAAAGTTATGTAAAATTTTATACATATAAATATATATCTATATTCATATAGATATATATGTGTATGTATAAGCAAGTAAAAGTATTCTAAACAAAGTCCTTTAAACATGGCTGATCTTGTCCATGATTAATGCTTTCCCACCACTCACTTTACTCCATTAAAAAAAAGAAAATAACTTCTAATGACTTCTAATTTTGTGCAATATTTGTTTTGTTGTGTCCCTCACCTATTTTCAGCTGAGATTATTGAACATTTATTTTAATGGCTTAGAGCTGTAAGCGGAAACAGAAAAGGTTTGAGTACAGCCTATCCCAGCAGTCGCACTCACTCCTGAGGACAATTTTAGAGTCACCAATTAACCTAACATGCATGTTTTTAGACAGTGGGAGGAAGCTGGAGTACCCGGAGAGAACCCATGCATACACGGGGAAAACATAACAACACACAGAAAAGCCCCAGCTGGGAGTTGAACCTGGAACCCTCTTGGAATGAGGCAACAATGCTAGCCACCACACCACCAGTGTGGTTTTCTGAAAATACAAGCAAAGAAAATAAAACAGCATTCTTTTTTACATTAGCTTTGAAAAAGTAATTTATTGGAAAAACAATGATCAGAATATTTAGTTGTAAGAATAATTGCATCATGCCTGTGGTATCACTGTGTGAGAAGATAAAATGTGATGCTTGTACTTTTTACACATTTTGTATAAAGCAGATTAACAAGTGACTTTACTCAGATACCTTGACTGAAGGTATCAGTTTTCATGAACGCACACCCTAAACAGTCATCAGATCAGGTGGACGTACATTATGGCTCTTTGAGCACACTGTGTGGGCATATGGGGAGCAGCTGGCAGTGTTCAGAGGCATATCCAAGGTCACTGATATCACATATCCATTTATATTTCATTTGCTGAACAATAACAACCCATTTGTGCAACAAGGTGTCAAGAAAGTCTTTCTTCAGAAGATTAGCAAAGGATAAGATCATGATTAACATTATTTGTTTAACAAGTTTTCTTTTAGATTGAACAAATGAAGAGGACAGACTGTATCATTTCAGTGGTGCAGCAGCTGCGTGCAGTATTTATGGAACAGTCTGAATACAAACAGGCACCAATCCTATGAGAACAAGATAAAGTATCTCCATTTTCCCTTCCCATCTGATAGTTCCTTGGTGACCTCTTAGAGAGCAAGAGGTTTTAAGTGAACTATTTATCCTGTTGGCTCCACCTGGAGACCTCTGAGGACTGCTGCATGCTCTCCCAACTGCCACAAACCTCTCTAAGCCTTGCTGTGCTTGTCAAGAAAAAACGCAGTGTTCAGGGCCTCTCCCACAGGCCCAGCTTTAGCAACACTGCCACTTTCTATACCACTAAGGTGAATTTGATTTTCAGAATTTTTTTTTTTAAGTCCAGATTTGCTTTTGTGATTTTCTTCTTTAGTGTTTGATCACAAATATTTCAAGTTAAATTACTGTGACATCATTTGAAGGGTCAGTTCAGGCAAATCACACATGAATGCAGGCATATACACAGTTGCTCAAAAGCCTTTTTAAAATCTGTGTATCTATCAAAATACCCTGATGCACGCATGAATGGATGAACTATTCATCACTCTTGTTTGTTGCATGTGTTCATCACTTGCGTTCCTTGCTAGTATTGCTTGCTTGTTGGTATTTCTTAAGTTGTCCCAGTTTATAACTCATTTAAAGCTCATTCAAAGTTTTTTACTGAACTTTTTATCGATGCTTCGTCTTCTCTCCACCTTTTTTTGCTCTCTTGGACTCCTGTTCGTTGCATCATAAGCTTAATAAAGCTCGCTTTCTGTTCTTACAATCTGCCTCCTGTGTCCTACAGTTGGACATCCTCACTTTTTACTAAACCCAAACCAGTACAAAACCAACCAAAATAGACAAAGTGGACAATTATTTTGTTTAGTGCAGAAGTGGCTTTTTTTCGTGTTTGGGAAAGGACTGATACCTATAAACCTTGGTTATTATCAGTATAAAACCCAACCTCCTAACAGTATTTGTTCTTCTTCTGCCTGTTTTTGTCTGTCTGTAGCTATTGGTCTGCCTCGCTACTTGCCCTCAGCTCACTGACTCCCATCTGCATGAATTATTATTGATAATTATTTGTTTAATTTAATTATCAAATATCAATCAGAGTCAGTCTAATAAAATTGACTGTATGAAACTTAAATGTAATTTAAATGTAAAGCAGTAACAAAGGGAAAAAACTCACAACTGAACCAAACAGCACTGCTAATTATCTTCTAAACATCTATTAGAAATATTTAAATAATTATCTGAATCTTAAAGAGTTGGTTTCACAAAATAAATTAAAGCAAAAACAGATATGTCTGGTTGACTGTGGTGAATAAATATTCTAAGGTTTTGGGTTCTACAGCCTTTGTTGTTGTAGAAAGTCCACTGTACACATCCTAAACAATGTTGTTCCCTGATGTGAGGTGCAATACTAGATCTTAACAGGGGTCACTTGTGTTTTTGCCAGTTAAGAGGCATAGTGCTTAACTGAAAACTTGTAAAAAAAAAATCAAAAAGAACAGTTTTAGTTACATGAGTATAAAAGACACCATGTTGTGTTGCTCCTTAAAAATATGAAGTTAACTTGGAATAATCCATCAAGGTTGCTTCTTTGGTGGAGATCATTTTCAGTGCAATCTACGCTTTGCCCGCTGTGTGAAAAAATACATTATTGTTCATTTATCAACTGACATTCCAGCATATTCATTTCTACAGAGGATGAACATTTCAAACACAGAGCCTAAGAACATTGTTTCGGATGTGGCATTCATTGACAGTTTGGAAACTGTATTCACACAGAGCACTATTGGTGAAGATCCATTCTTAATTCTGTTTTTGTAAGAGGGGGAAAAAAATGCAAAAGCTCAATAAAACTGAAACAGTTTGTGGGATTAGATGCCTGGTTTGTCTTGTAATCAACACATACATACTAGTCCTAGTTTAGTCCTAGTCCTGTAGCTTAGATTTACATTTTGCCTTATAGTGGTGCTAGTCTGGAAGTAGAGTCAAGAAGATGAATATCTCTCGGGGGAAGGAGATACCCAAGTGAACTAACAGCTAATGGAGATGGTGGTCTCACCAGGGAAAATCTTGACCTTGGACCCTTTTTGTGAAAGCTTTGCCTCCTGTAGCAAACAATTGCAGGGAGGGGCTGTGCCGGTGAGTGTGTGTTTAGCAAACATCTGTTTTTTTTTTGCTCTGACGAAGGCTATTGCAGTAAAGTAGCCCAGTCTTTTTCACATCTCTCAACATGTTGTAAAGCTGCTTTATGCGCCAGTGTACTATGAGTTGAAAGCTTGGTTGGGGGACAAAGGCCCGGGCCGGACTCCTTAGTCTTTCCAGAGCTGCTGCATCTGTCTGCATCAATAGATCCATACTCCCTGTACCATGCATGCAGACTTCATCACCGCCTGCTCAACCTTTTGTAAATCGGAATTTCGATGACAATTCCCAGTACCAAGTTGTTCCCAATCAATACACACAAAGCGGACACCTTAATAGACACAGATAACTGCTGCTTGTCTACTGTATTTCTAGGCTGTAGAGACTGACACCCTGTCTGAATTTGATCAATAAGTGCTGCATGTCCTGGCTCACATGCTCGGCCCGGTGCACTCTACTATAACACACAAGGCTTGGTTTCCCCCAGCAGTAGGGCAAAACTGCCCAGCAACTCCCCAAGGTGGACGAATCGGAGATGTTACATGTGAACTGGCTGTCAGAATGATTTTGTCATCCTCTCTTCTCTCCTGTGTTTAAAGATGCTGACACACTGTGTTTGGTAACCAATGTCTTGTTGAAAGTGATGGAGGCTTTTAGCTTTTTTTTTTTGATAAACTCCCTTTATCCCTTTAAGTGTTCACTCAAGTGTTAATTTCTATGTCACCTGCCAGAGTTGTCTCCTGGCACATTCTGCCCACTTACAGCTTCCATTCAGGTTATATGATCTGGACCCTTCTCTGAATAGTCAGACTTTACAGTGTAATTATTAGAATTAGAATCTTTAGTTTAATTTTTTAGAGACAATCTTTTTGTAATTAGTTAATTTTGCAAAAAATCAATGGACTTCCAAACTTGAGAGTCAAACCTCTCAAAACTCGTTTGACTCAGCCTCAGTATTATCTTTGCATTTATCTTGGATAAGTGAATATTACTGGTGGGAAGGTAGTTCAGAGTCAAGATGACATACAGTGTAAAGGAGGCCAGATCAGATTCAGCTTACGGCCATTAATGTTTCAGAGGATGCTAGAGGGAAAATGGGAGAGTCACTGCACTGCCGGGATCCATTTCCTTTGACTGGGGCTTTGTTATTTCGGATCAGTCTGTTGCAAAGCGACTTTTCTCTAATTTAATTGGCAACTTACCGGCACTTGATAAGAAGAATGAGATATATTGGGTTCATTTGATGCTTTAAAGGCATCATTTTATTGAATTGACCTGTAATTCATTAAAGAACAACACCCTAATTGCTATTGAAATTAATGTTTTCTCCTGTGGGATTTTAATCATTGACATCTTCTTTTTAAGGCTAAAATATTCATCTAATTTCATCTTCTTCAGTCATGGCCCAATGCAGACCTCTGGGGCTGTGGAGGTACTTACCATCCACTCCTCTATGCTGTGATCCCACAGTGGTGTTACTCCTGCTTTGATCCTGCTGCAGTCTGACACATGACTACATAGACCCCTGAATGGGCATTAGTTTAGGCTTCAGTAAACCCAACATCTGTGCCTCCCAGCACTGCCACTGCTCAAATCATTCATTAAATCAGAACACAAAAAGTAACTTTACTTGAATGCCTCAGCATAAATATTTCATTGTTGCTGAGAATAAATCTTTGTCATTTTGTACTGCTTCCTCTGGCTGCTCTTATAGATCTTCTTTGTATTTCACTTACTTTGCTATTTAGATACAAGCACACGCTTGGCTTGGTCATTTGTGAAATGGATCTTATGAATTTTTTAGAGAGATTCATAGCTACAATCAGACCTGGTAAAAGGTATGTCTGTTTCACAAAGCAACATCTTGCGCTGGCACTCACAAATCATCTTCTGTTTGCATAGATTATATAAGCAGGAAGAGGTTTTTTGTGTAATTTTGACAGTGGTATTAAACTTTCCTGCATTATAACACATGTTCCTACCTGACTCACATTCTGGCTACACAGTCATGGGTCATGGTTTGTTTATTTGTGCATAGATTTCCTACAAAAGTGTTTTGTGTTTTCATATTTTACTCTGCTGCATTATACGTATGAGTATAAGTATGACAATAATAAAGTAATTTCGACATGGATTCACAGAAAAAATTGATAAACTACTTACAAACAGAATTTTAAAAAATGGATTTTTGAATATTTGTAGATATTAAATCAAATTTGGTCACTTCAGGGCATAAATATAAAACATTTATAAATGTTTCTTCCTGTTAAAAGGGAATCATTCCTTTCCACAGTCACCACAGGCACGCTCAGGATGGGAGATTGAACTGAAGACAAGTTTCGGTGCAATCTGTTGGTTTCCTTAGTTAGGATATTACTTTTTGAATTGGCTCTATATGAATGAATTGGATTATGATTACAATGAATTGAATTCCAATTGGCTTGAATTGGACTATATTATTTAAGTGCCTTGAGATGACAATTGTTGTAATTTGGCGCTATATAAATAAAATTGAATTGAATTAATCACATCTCCTGTTCTCAGCCACGTAAAACATTTTATGAGTGTACAAGAACACCATCTACACACTGAAAAGCTGCACAGCTCTGACACTTGTCACTTGCATTTTCATTTTCATGTGTCTTCTTTCCTACTAAAGAGAAAGGAATCTTTTTCTATCGAGACTCTTAATCCAGGGATTCTTTTAACATTCACCTTTAGGATTTATATGTTATTAGATGCGGCTTCAGATAAAAGACAGAACCAGGCCAATAAGGTCAAAACAAGGCGCAGCAGCAGATCGAGTCAAAAGATTAAATACTGAGGGTAAAATCCGCCCTGAGAGGAGGGGGCTTGTGACTGAGAGACAGAAGTGCAGCCTTTTTGTTCCTGAGTGACAGCTCACATCCAAATAGTCTAGTGATATGTAATGCTAAATGAACCGAGTAAACATGTCTTTAAACAAGAGGACAGACTTGTGAACTCTTCTGCCCTCTCATCAAACCTGTAGGTTCCCATCCCAGTATACCCTCCATACACCCTCTCCACTCCACCCTGATGAACCCCTCCTCCTCCATGGACTCACGCTGTTCAGGGCCTCAGACCTCAAAACAGAGCAGGCTAATGGAAAGCTTTCAAGGCGACCAGAGAAAAATGTTGGCTTTCGTTTTGCCCCCGCCATCGTCTGATGTCAGTGGGGGGTGTGTGGCCACGGCCTCAGCTACACACACACACAAACACCCAGGGACATGATATTATAAACAGGCCTGGAAACTGAAAACAACACAACACTGTCCGCACCCTCCACACACACACCTGCATTGGCCTCTGTGAAGATGTCACATTGTTCTGGGCCTTAGAGTAGTTTGTAATGCTGCCATATTATAATATCATGATTATGATTTTGGATCAAAGTGATGTGTAGTGTATCAACCTGTAGTTTTTTTTATCACAGCCACGAGACCTGCGCATTGCAGTTATGAGGACAATACAAAAAGGGGGCTGAGTGTGTTAGACCATCTTCAAATCAAAATCACTAGTGCTCAAATGTTTCACATCTGGAGTCTAGATTTGCCAATAACTGGATAACAATCTGCCCTAAATAGCCATTTTGTAGAGATTTAAAGACTCTAGCTAATGGACTTCAGCATAACAGGGTCAGTATTGGAAGGCATAGTGTTGTTATTGTTGAGAATCAGAGGGGGGGCCTTTCTAGTCCCAGCCAAGGCAAGACTACTAATATGATTAAAAGAAAACTTAGTTGTGGAAGACTCAATAAAAGAATGTAGAAACTTTAAACTTTCAAAGCAGCGGCTGGTCCTGAAAGAGTATGCTTATTAACCCAAAGGGGTCGGCTCCTCTCACACGTTCAGCCTGTCAGCTGCCTCGCTGATGTCTCTTGTTATTATTTGCCTCTCATCCTGCTGCCTTTTCTTTTCAGCATCATGAATAATTTGTGTCTACCCCTTGTTGCTTGATGACAGCTGTACAGTTGGTTTGCAGTCTGTTTTTCAGATCAGGTGAATAATGAATAAGGCTGTGCAACAAAAGAGCTGTGTCCTATATGAGCCCAACTTCTCTCCTTCTGTCCCAGCTCAGTTGGCGTGTAAACGACCGGGTAGGAGGAGACAGGTGAGAAGGAAAGTCGCTTTAATACAGAAACTTCTCCAAATGAAAGCGTAAGCAAAATGTATGTAAACAGTTTCCCTCTTTATCTGTTCATCTTTCTTTGCTGCCGTTAATCACTGATTTTCCTCTGAAGGTTCCCTTCAGAAATCCTGCATCTCATTTTCCAACTTGTCAAACCTGTGTGAAATATGCTGAAGAGTGCATGAGAGCAAATACCACTTTATTATTACAATATACACAACAGGCCTGCTCGCCCTCAGGGAAATAATCCAATTTGTTGTCTATCTTCTCCCACAAAAAGTGAAACACCATCACCAGACACTGACAGCTACCAGCCTACCTATTTGATGTATATGTTGTCCAGATCTTTTTTATCTTAAATCCATGAGGTGCTGCCTTTGACATATTATTTTTTCTTTATTTGCTGTGCCATGTCACACATTACAGATGTAAATCTGGAGGTTGGTTCTGGTTTGAAGAGCAGCTTGCTGACCCGTTATGATTTTTCTTGACTTTTTTTTTTATGTTTATTTGAAGAGTTTTGCAGGTTTTCATGCCACAAAGGTCTGACAGTAAAACTCATAAGAATAAAGCCACTTAATGCCAGAAAATCTAAATCAAACATCAAAGTGGGTCTCTTGAATTGTTCTTTTATTATTCATGTTTAATTTCAGATTAATAATACATCATCCAAAACCACAAAACCCAGTCTCGGAACTTTCTAATTGCACAACTATGTCAGGATAAATCAATCTACTCTCTGCGTGTACAGACAGTATGTATGCTTGGTCGTATGCACAGATGATGTGCGTTGTGCCTTTTTTTCTCAACCGTGGGCACCGATGGACTGAGGTGTAGGCCTAGATTTGAGCCTCAGACTGCAACGTTCTGATTACTCACCCTCTCAAATCGATTGAGCCAAATTCTATTCATATTTGATATGCCTCAGGGCAGTGGAGTAATGGTTTAAAAAGAAAAAAGACATCCACCCGTGCCCTTGGAGGAAATCGGTCAGCTTAATGGCTTATTTAAAGAGTTTTGCTTGAGATTGCACTTGGTGAGCTTCTCTCAGAGGGGGAGCAATGTTTTGGAAGATAGAATTCCACGTACAAATTATTTATTTTGTAAGCTGCCGTTTAGCTGCTTAAACAAAGCTTTTAGGACTATTATCCATACTATGGTTACCTGCTGCGCTGCAGTGAGCCGTCACACCTCCTTTAAATAAGTCGTGGGAAAAACGTGTTAAAGGCACTTAATGGTTAACTCAGCTTTATTTCCGTTGGATGAAATCCCCTTGTGACCAGACTCTTTCATAGTTCACAGTTATCTTCTCTGATGCTTAGTAATTTCCTCTACTTTATCAACAGTTTGGAGTGCTTTTTTAAAAGTCTTTTAACTGGAACGTGGGGTTTTTACTTCACGTTGTGCCACAACAGCTCTGATAAATCCTGCTCTCAATGAGAATGCCTTTTCCTGTTCTCCTTTGGTCTGCTCAACTTGGGGTTTAAAATATTCAGTATTTTCGCAGGCCTGGATGTTGCATGATTTGGTGGGAGGTGAAGCATAAAAAGAAGAAAGGAAAAAAAATCCCTGTGAGTCAGTGATTTTAATCAATGTTGGGAGAGGAGGACTGACTGGTTGTTCTTTTTGTTTTTGCTGTGGCATCTGGAGTTATTAAGAAGAGCACATCCATGTAGGCCTGTAGGTCAGACATGTGATCTCACCAAACCAGTTCCATCAAAGTATTCTACCTTCATGTGGAGAGGAATCACGAAGAACATTATCTATATTTTTTAATTATTGTTATTATTATTGCAGTGGAAGCAGGATTTTATTGTTTGCCAGATAAAATCATTATGCTGAGCATTTATCACACAGAATCACAGCTGCCACACCATATGCCTTTTCTGCCTTTTTAACCCCCCAAAAGAAAAAAGAATGAGGGTAAAAGGTATTTGGTTAACGGTTAGATCTGTCCGATTGTTTTAGGTCCAAACACCTGCAGCCTGCAGTGGTCAAAACAAACAGCAGCCTCTGGGCAATCACAATCACGGCAGCAAGACGGTGAGACGTCCCTCCTTCAGATTCCATGAACCATCCACAAGCACTAAAGTGCACTTAAAATGATAATGATGATATTGATAATATTAACCGACACATTCGGGGAAGTTTCGCCGTAACTTTTTTATTGAGTGAAATTAAATAATGGAAGAGAACTAAATCATTTCACTTTTTTTTTTAATTTAAACTTTTTTTTTATTCAAACCGAAATCAACCCCAAATCCAAGTCTTCTTGGGAGAAAGACGTGTTTATTTTGTAAAAAATTATATATATATGCAAAATGGACGAAGGGAAGAAAAGAGCCGCGGGGGTGCGTTTGTTCAATCACACGATGTGAGCAGCTTGTTTTGCCCGCATCGCTGAAAATAAAACACCAACATTCTCTGGTGAAACGCAGATTTTTATCTGCTGCATCTATTGTCCACGGTACAGTTATTTCTAATCATGTTTATCATAAGATAACTGCCTTTTTTCTCTCCCTCCCTGACCATCCACAGCTTATCTCTGGTGTTCTGGGCCTTTCCAACATTGCGCAGAAGGATGATGTGGTTAGTGTTGCTGATGGATCATATCGTATTTTGATCCATAGACATTTTGAACGTTTTGAGGGCGAAATTGTCTTCGGAACAGTTTTTCTCCTTCTCTTCCAGAAAGAATAGGCCTATAAACAGCCTGTAGTCAGATTCCATAAGATGTTCTGTGCAGTGATTGTCGTTGGGTCTTTATTTCAGCCCGTGCTGCGTCTCTTTGTGTCTCCTCAGGTCCACTTTTCTTTGGAAACCTTTCCCGCAGAGGTCGCAGCCGAAAGGTTTGAATCCCGTGTGCTTCCTACTGTGTGTGATGAGGTTGGAACTCTGGCTGAACGCTTTGCCACACACCTGACATTTGTGCGGCTTTTCACCTGAAAAATAGAACGTTAAACTGAGGTTACTTTTTGTTTAATGTGAGATAAACTGCGTTTTCTATCCAAACGAAAGGAACAAATCGGTTCCCAACGAACAGCACTACCAGGTTAGGTCTGCCTTCCTCCTCTCTACGTACCTGTGTGGATAAAGGTGTGTTTCTTCATGTCTGACTTCTGGTGGAACCTTTTGCCGCAGTAGTGGCAGGGGTACGGCCGCGTGTCGGAATGAATGAGCAGGTGAGTCGACAGCGTGGACGAGCGCTTGAAACTTTTCCCGCATATTTTGCAGTCAAAACTCCTTTCCTGAAACGTGAGCAAGAGGTCGTTTGTGTCGTGATTTGGAGTCAGCTCAGCATCTAACCCCAACTGGAAGACGGGCTGACGGCAAGCTGCATTCAAAACTAAGTATGTGAGTTGCAGGGTGTGTGAAGTGTGTTAAGTTACCTGAGAGTGCACGGCTTTGTGTTGCTCCAGACTCACTGAGTGTCCGAAGGTTTTGCCGCAGATTTCACACGCGAAAGGCCTGGTGCCGCTGTGCGATCTGCGCACGTGGACTTCCAAACCGTGCGGAGTGGAAAACACCTGATGAACGAACAATAAAATTAGTTTGAAGCAAGATTTGGAAAATAAACAAGATCATGTAACTGGATAGTTGGCCAAAATCACATAGAAAGGTCAACCACAAAGCAGCTGTGAGAGTTTGGTTCGGCCTTACAAAGCTTAGCTTGTTTGGGCAGCTTCCTCACCTTACTGCACTTGACACACTTGTAGGCACCATTCAGGAGGCCAGAGCAGAGTAGGTCAGACTGGGTCTTCACGTCGTGAGTTTTTCCATGCAGGCCTTCCTCAGGAAACAACAGAGCGGCAGAGTGCCTCCTGTAATCCCCGTAAGACTCATATCCCAGAGCTCGGTCTGCAAACAGAGCCGGATAGGTGCTCCTGTCCCCGTAGATGGCCATCGGCGCCGGGCATCTGTCCAGCTCCCTGCGGGTATGGAGGCTCTGCTGCACCAGGGGCCTCAACCCCGGCCCCGGGTAGCTGCTCCAGGCGTACGGCCGAAATGGAATGTTGAAAGGCTGAGTCTCAGCCACCAGAGGAGAGAGGGATTTCTCTGAGTCAACTATAGGGTAACAGATGAAAATTTAATGAAACCAGCTATACGGCTGAATGGGAGCATTTCCAGAGCCCGACGGGGCCAGAGAGAGCTAATATAAGGAGTCATAAATGCCCTCCCAGAGAATTCCCAAATGATGATTGTTATGGAAACCAGAAATATGATTTAGAAATAAGAGGATACATTTAGAGGATACATTTATTATTATCATCAATCAATAATGGAAGATTGAAGTGTTTTCATGTTTTTTAATTTAGCAACAAGTAAATTCAGTGAACACAACAATCAGATCTTAAAAGAAGTTATCTAAGCTGTAGCTAATAAATGGCATCCACAGAATGCTAAAAAATAATGACTAGATTTCAGTCATCTTTTACACAATATTAGAATTTATAGACTAAGCAGTTGGTAGTATTTGGGAATTAAACCTTTGTTTCTTAACATCATTTTCTCATTGTCGCCTCATGAACTCTTTATCCTGTCTGCTGTTTCCGCCTCTAATGTGTCCATTCAATGTTCAACACGATCGGAGATGTCTCTGTGTGTCCGTACCAGGAGATGCAGAGGGGGATGGAGGCCTCCAAAAATCCTCGTATTCCGGGGAGCGACCACACAAACTGTTTGCGCAGCTCAGCGGAGATCTCGGTGTGAAGTCAGCAGCGTCGCCCGGGGGAGAGTCCGGGGAGAGACCGTACCCGTCCACCGACACGTCGGTGTCCTCCTCTGGGAGTTTATCTGCTTCTGAGGGGACCCACGGAGGACAGCATCTCACTCAGTAAGGTCACCGTCATGTTTTTAGAGAGTGCTCATTTATTTGGAAGCTCGAGATGGTCGCTGCTTCTAGTTATATGATGGTTGTATTTAGGGTCCCAAATGAAATGTAGAATAATTTCCTTATTTAAAAAATGAGTCTCTACATAAAAAAGGACCAATCTTGCTTATTTAATGGTGAAACAGTGGCGCAATAACAGACTAAAACAATACAAAATATGAAATTTTTTGTTATTTTACTTAGTTTCGTATTATATTTGCCACATTTTTCTTCCAATGTTCCAGTTATTTTAATCTCAGATTTCTGTTTTGTGTTTTTCGCGTTTTGAGGCCCTTTCAGAAAGCGGTACCTTTTTCTTTTTAGCCCTTTAAGCCGTAAAATCATGAAACAGCCCACACGCTCTGATGAAGTTTAGCTTTTTGATTCAGAGCTGATTCTTAAACGTTTTGCTACTTTGACTATAAAATGTTTGCAGTTATTGTGATCAAAATACAGATTTTAGTTTTTGGAAAGTTAGACCCTAAAGTGCAAACATGGTACACAGAGAACAACAACACAGCAGTAAAATGCATCACTTTACGTACCCAAGCATATGTGCGCCAGAATCGTGTCCAGCCTGCTGCAGTCATCCTCAAAACTTCGGGGCTGGTGGTAACTGTGAGCCTTCTTACTCTTCACCAAGAAGGAGCGGGGCATCTTTCAAGCGAGAGCGGAGAAATGACTGAGTTTAATCCAGCTGTTGAAAGGAGGAGTCCTGCCGCTCGCTCAGAGATTTGTTCCGAAATGCGGAGGAGATTTTGCTCTCGACTGCTTTTAACAGATTTTAACCTGACTACGGAGCATGCGCGCACGGTCCATCCCGTTTGCCAGGTGTTGCCCGGACAGGTGTCAGACAGCGCCACCATCCCCATCCCAGCTGACTGGGATGTAAAGAATAGCAGTGTTTTATTGCACGCTGCGGCGGCAGGTAGCCTATAAGGAGAGCAATTTGCAGTGGGGGCGACTTCTTGTCACGTCTCTTCAGCGAAAATTTACTCATCTCAGTACAACATGACGGAGTGTTTTACCTCTGTCCTATTTCTGTTACAGGAACGGCATCAGATGAATGAGCAGCTGATGACTGCATCTGAAAATAAAACTTTGACAATAAGTTACATTTTCTTTTCCAGAGCCCCCTCCTTCCTTAGTTTTAGTTTCTTAGTTTTGTCTGCGGAGGAGCTCTCGGCAATCTGGAGATAACAAGCTTTATCGGTGTCTTTCTCAATCTTTGATTGGGGGCAGGGTGAGAGGAAATACGGAGGCGCACCCCAAGGTGTCTTGCTGAGCGCTCAAAGGAGCACGTAGTGGTAAAATAAAGAGGTGGGGGGAAATCTGAATTCACTCCGCTCTCCTTTTTTCTAGATGTCAGTAACTTGTAATTGTCGGTAAATCCTGTAAAGTGCACCCGAATCGCTCATTGTGTCCTCCGGGCCACATGACCAAGTGTTTTGGAGCTTTGTTCCGGTCCGCTGGTCAGTTGACTGTTACTAGTCATTCGGCCTGCAGTGGCAGCTTCACGTTGCCCCAAAATGTTTCTGTTCAGCCAGGACTCGCATTAGAGCCATTTTGGTGTCATGACGCACCGAATCATGTAAATCACACGACATGCTCCTTTTATTCCCACCCTGAAGTAATGCTGAATATGTCATTCATTACCAGTTAGTGTGAATTTAATTCGTTTTTATCTACATTTGGCTCTCAGGCCATTTGCATGTATTTACTCTGAAAATTCAGTCTTGGACCAATAACTCATTGTGACACAAAGGGGGAGTTTTCCATCTACACCTTCACATTATATCAGCTGTTATACTTAAGATATAATAGTATTCCAGCAAAAAGGAAAGAAAAATATATAGCAGAGGGCTCACTCTCAGAACTCTTCACATATCTTTGACATATAGTGACGTGAACACAATAAGGCTCTATAGCCCAAAGGCAGTCAGTGCGTTTGTACTGGAAGTTACAGTAAGACCGTTATCAGCAAAAGGAAAGGAAATCAAAGGGCCACGTTTCCCGGCTCGATTAGAGTCGTCACGGCCGTGGCATCCGGACACCGTTTCGGTGAAGATATGAATCCCGAACTGATAAAAGCGTCATCAGCAGGAGTAGGCCCAGGTAGAACTTTCATTTAGTAAAAACTGACAACCGCAGCCCTCTGCCATGACAACAATCAAATACACACAACATAAATATAATAATAATAATAATAATAACCTATAAGCCTAAAGCTTAAATTTGTTTCAGGCTACTACTAACGCTTTTATTTATGCTATCTAAAAGTATGAATTAATGTGGCCGTTTAACATCGCAATTATCGATTTTTGTCATTTCAGCAGTTTAAACAGATTTCTTCTTTCTATGAAATTCACCTGTGGAGACACCAAATGATTTCTCCGTCCCACGCGGCGCAAAGCTCTGATTTCCTACCTCAGTTCAGCTCAGCAGGACGGACACATAGCCTAGAAATATCTGTTGTGGCCTCACACCCGTTTAGATAAATTACATTTTCATTGTACTTCTAAAGAAACTTTCCGGTTATTAAATAAATATTAAAAACCAGGTTAAATGACATAGTATAACAAGCGCGTGCGACAGCTTTAACCGACTCGAATAGATTTCTTAGTTTTGACATGACAAGATGATGACAAACTGGTTCTCGCTGAGTGTTAACACCATCTTCTGAATATCCGCAACTAAAATCTGAGCTCTCTGGCCATCACATGCCGTTACTACACCAGATTCAGAACTCTCCTTCATCAGCATTTAGTGATATACAGACCTGGATAATCTTTCGGTGCTCCGAATCGCTCTTAAAATGTGGTTTTCTGCATGAAATGATTAGTAGTTGAGGCTCTGAAAACCGCGAGAAATCACTTCCTGAAAGCAGTCAATCTTAGCAAGAATCTTCAGAGGAAGGCAGCTCTCACATGCACTATCCCACATGCGCTCACAGTCATCTGGCATTTCAGCCACACTACCATCATTAAAACAAAGACACCAGGCCCAACGTTTATCATACGTTTTATTGAGAACTCATCACACACATACACAAGCACACAACAATCTCATGTAGAGTGTGCCGACTGCTCCATAGTGTTACCATGTGTCTTTACTGCACTGCAGACTCACAATGTGCCATAATGTGTTCGTCTCCCATTAAACACAGTGTCTTCATCAACAAGATATTGTCAATATCAGCATCTCAAAGTCAGAATCCTGTCCATTTCCTGGACACGACAGCTGCATGCTGGAGGACTTCTGCTGACTTGGATTTCCAGGTCCGTGAAAGTGGAATGGAACTGGCTTCTGAATGAGCCTGATTCAGAACACAGTGCTTACTATGGTGACACTTTGCAGCTCCTGATGCGTCCTCAGATTGTGCACTTTTCTCGTGTCGTCTCGCTTTTATCCAAGTTCCCTCAAACTGTCATCCATTTACCTACAAACTTGTTTTACATCAAACATATGATGGACATTATTCATGCTCGGCTTGTCAGCAAATTTGCTCAAATGACTCCTTTCTTCTCATCATAGCTTCACTTCAGGGGAAGTCAGACATGCTTTCAGAGAACTCAGTACAAATGTGGCAGAAGATAAGACGTAAATCTGCTCCTTCCTGCACAAGCTGAA
This sequence comes from Leuresthes tenuis, assembly GCF_036924035.1. Taxonomy (NCBI): domain Eukaryota; kingdom Metazoa; phylum Chordata; class Actinopteri; order Atheriniformes; family Atherinopsidae; genus Leuresthes; species Leuresthes tenuis. The sequence goes on from NW_027325361.1 coordinate 26,178,274, forward strand.
GGACTAAAAACAGTTTCTTAGTTTTTCTTAATTTATAACTTATATCCCTTTTTTCTCAATAGGTCAATATATCAAAGCATCTGATATGCAATAATACAAGTTTTCAAGTTCAAAAGAAATGTGGGGGAGGGGGCGACAAAATACATTTACATATCTACATGCATGCAGATGACACACTGACTGTGGTACAGCATGTGCTAAGGCCCAAAGTCATCAACTCATTGTTGGCTGGTAGAAACAGCTTTAAGACCAGGTTCAATACCAACCTAATCCAGACAACACGCACGCACGCACGCACGCACGCACGCACGCACGCACGCACGCACGCACGCACGCACGCACGCACGCACGCACGCACGCACACACGCACACACGCACACACACACACACACACACACACACACACACACACACACACACACACACACACACACACACACACACACACACACACACACACACACACACACACACACACACACACATTTCTGCCTCTGCATGATGGACACTTAGTAGTAACGGCATTGATACACTTCATATATTCATTTATAAAATGCTTTAAAAATATAAAAACAGGTTGGATGAAGTGTGTGATGTAGCATAAAATGTTTTATTGCACAGTCTCTCTCTGTGTTGTACCTGTCAGAGGGCTCAGAAAGACCCCTTTCCCCTCCACCCCCTCTTGTTGAGTTTTAAACACTCCACGTTATTTTATTCTCTGCTGAGCTCCAGACTGACCTCACTTTTGTCAGCCATAGCAAAAAAAAAAAAAAAACTACAAAAGAGAGGTAAACAAATAATCTAAATCGGTAAGTATGATTTGCATGATATGAAATGATAATGCAATTCCTTTTTTTGAAATTCAGAACTCCCGACCCAGACCTCTCCTTTTAAATGGCTGCTAGAAACATCAGCTCTTCCTCAGAGAGTGCCGACAGCCCCCGTTTGAGCTCTGACAGCCAGTGAGCGTGGCTCACACGGTGGTGGATTTGTGGCTGCTGCTCTGAGGCACAGAGAGCCGCAGGGCCTCCCCGTCGTCCTCCTCCTCCTCGCTGTCAGTGTCCCCAAGTTTGGGGTGCAGTTTGATACGTCTGCTGCTCCTCTGCTGGGAGTCCTGGAGGTTGGGGTCCTTGACTCCATCATCATCTGAAGACTGGTAAGACTCATTGGCGCCCATGTAGTGATTGACAATGTGGATCCCATCAAAAGTGGACTGAGTGCTCAATCCCCTCTGTCCTTTTAAGCAGCAAATCTGTGAAAGAAAGCATGATGAGTGTTACCTACTTAATGATGTCAACTGTCCAATAAAATGCTCACAACTGCATATTGATGGGTGCAACCTTGCTATAGGATTTGAAATTAGAGAGCGTGCAGTGTTTTGTCATTAATGAAACTGTGGCAGTCGATCTTTGTCAGCAAGATGATCAGATGGCTTTCACACGTCTAACATGCAGGAAGTAACTAAAACAAACAACATGTAGGAGAGATGATCTGAACCCATACTGCACACCAACAGTACACAAACTTAAACTGGATTTTTAATTTATTTCAACTACATCCCCACAGTATAATCTGTCAGGTGAATAGAATGGAGCTACACACAGCCACTTTCCTGACAAACAGAAGCACTCAGAACTGTCTCTAATACCAATAGTTATACAGCACAAAGTGGGCCAATGAGGTGAGGGTCAACACAGTTTCTGGTTTGAACTTTTGGACATCACATGACACTTCTGAAACAACTCACCTGGGTAGGCCTGCCATGCAACAGACAGACATGTAGGAAGAAATGCATTCAGAGGCCAGTTCAGAACACAGCATCCAATATGCAGCACAAAAACAATTCTGTGTTTACCTGCATCTGTGTAAAGTCAGCAGCCTGCCCTCTTACTGTTTTCATCTAACCAACATCTACAGTCAAAATTTCCTGCTACACGATGAAGGCTTTACTTGAAATTGTGAGGTGGGGGGAAGATGGCAGGACTTTCAGGTTTGTTCACTAGAGAAACTCGAGTTAACACGATTTCACGCAGGTCACTCTCCAGACACAGAGGAGAAGCAACATGAGGGGGGAAATTACTGAGTGCACAGCTTTTTTTTCATACCCCTGAAACTGGTCTTAAGGAGAAAAAAAAAGTCAGAAATTAAACAAGACTAAAGGTAAATGTCTGAGGTAAATGTCAGGTGAATTTATCACTGCCTTACTCAAATGTTAATGTACTTCAGCATGTTTATGCTCTGACTGTACGTCCTCTTTGCATCTTAGGTCTATGCTGTAAAAAGCTTAGTAAGCCGTCCTGTGTAAACAAGGGTAGGTTATGTTTGTGAAGGTATCTGCAAGAGGTGTGCAAAGGCATCTCCGCACAGGAAGTCTCTGGGTGTAGTTAACACTTCACTAATCTGTGAGCCAAAGTAAAATCTGAGGAAATATTGTGAAATGCTACATCAAAAAGGCAACTAAAAAATCTGAATCGCTACGAAAAAAAAAGCTGCAAACAGTTTAGCATGATTCGTTAGATCTGATGCTTTTTCTTTGTGGTCTCACCTCGTGTTTTAACTCCATTATCTGATCTTTGAGGTCACGGATGTACTGGCTTGAGTCTGTGTGGTTCAGCTGGCCTTGGACCTTTCCTTCTTCTTTCTGATGAGAGATGACACATTACTGTTAAATGGGTACAACACTTAGAGTTATTCTGAGGAAGATGAAGTGTTTTCACAATCAATGAAACCATCTGCAGAACATAGCTATCAAAATAAATGGCATAAAAAGCACACATTCAAACAGCAGGAGTTTGTGGAAATTGCAAATGTTGGTCTTGTAGTAGTGGCAGACAACTATACAGACAGGATAAGCAGAAGCGGAAGGCAGAGTACCCCCTCAGCTACAAACATAACATTACAAAGTGCCATGCTTGTGTGGTGGGTGACAGATGTGTGGGGAAACACAAAACAGTGTCATTTGTGCTTGATTTCCTCCTGGGGCCCAGGGGATGAGGCTGGTTGTTGGCTCCAACAGTTAAACAGCCCATGTGATGTTTACCTTCCTTAGTGAAGACATCTGCAGGTATTGGAGACAAACACATACTCTATTTGAAACCTCCATCATTCTCTACCAGTTTAACAGCAAGAGCAGCGGCAGGCGCACCGAGGAGTTCAAAACACACACTTAGGCAAAAAAGGAAGATGTGTGCACCACACATAGCAAGGGGAGGGGTGTTGAGGTAAAGAGGTGACACTGAGCTGTCACCGACTGGCCTACACCCCAAAATACAGATATGTTTTTTTTTGATTCCTGTGGTGAGGCGGGGTTGAAATTTGTGGGTCCCAGTAGGCTTTTTTTAAATAAGGAGAGGTCTAAAACAAGTGAGATTATTCCAAGAATCAGTTGTTTTTGAGGTTTAGCAGCTCCAAAACACTGTAACGAAAAATGCAGGCAGTTAATAAGACTTCCTCATGTTCAGCTGTGTGAATCACCAGGTGTCAGGCTGTGGCCAGGGACGTCAAACGTCTCACAGAAATGTGCTCCTCGTGTCCCTCCACTCCCAGACTACTGCTTTGTTTAGTTCTAAAAGCAGCGCCGTGCAAGGGGAACATTTTCCGCCTTAAAAAGTCAGCTTTTTCTGAATGAATATATGTTTAATTTGTTTACTGCACTGACAACATAGAGCAGAGTATCTGCCAATTTGGCAAAACTTTCTCTTGTAGTCTTTGCTTTCTGAGCAAGTGCACGCAGTCACAACTCCGGTAAGAATTTGACATGAAATGCATTAGAATTGACATTTAATCGAACACAGTCAGCATATTTGAAAGATTTTGACATTTTTATAAACATCTCCATTGTTGTGGCAACAGCGTTTGGGTTATTCAGAAGCTGCAATGATGTCAGTGAGGTGGTGTGAAAATTCCCAGCTGTGGTGTGAAAATGCATGATTCATTTTTCACAATAACCAAATTGTCAGTTGAAGCTATCAATTCACTGCATCTTGGTGAAAAATAGATGTGATCAAAAATATATCAATTAGAATGATGAGACAGACACAATTTCCACATAAGTATGATAAGTGCCGGTTAAACATCACAAACGTTTGGGTTTTTTCTTAAAAGGCTGCAACATTTAGCACAAATCTCTGAGCATGTCATAGAAACCTCAAAATAAACCATGCATGTCACCTTTGGTAGTCTCAGCTACAAAATGAGAAACCACTTCCTACCATGCCAAGAGACAGTGAGTCTGTGGCGTTTTATAAGAGGCCATAGCTGTGATACTGAAAGAGTCCTACACATAAACCTTTCTAGACATCATAGTTTCAGTGACATTGTTTTCCTTCATCACTAAGAGGTTGTCATCTTCGTTTTGCCCTGTGCTAATGAAATCTCTGCAGGACTATCTGGGCAGATGTTTAAATGCATGATGTGCGTACTACATAAACAACGGCTCTGACATTTATCTGGTCACAGCCTGTAAACCATCAGCGCAGCGCATCACTCTCTGAAGAGAAAACTAAATAACTTTTTTTTTTCTTTTTTTTATTGAACCCCCCCCCCAAAGTTATAGAGGAGGTAACCAAACCACAGACCGAGAAGCCAAAACTTGCACAGTGATTTAAAACCCTGCCCATGAAAAACAAAATGTTTAGTGTGAGTGAGAGTAAAGTGTAAATAATGTGAAAGGCTTCTGCATGTTTTACTGACATACTCAACTTAGAGTTAATCATGCAGGTTCTGAAAACTATGAGGGTGGTAGTTCATTTTTGTGCTGCATGTTTTTGCTCTATCACTTAGTAACCACACCTCAGACCACATTGTGATTGTGTGTGCGCCTGTGAAGGAGAGGTGGAGGATTTTTTATTTTTTTTTGTTGGTGTCATACTTATAAATAGCTTGGGCCTCTAGTATAGACCCTCTGAAACACCTTAAAGTCAGAGTCAAAGCTATAACTGTGCTTTAAAAAGTCTTGTCACAACAATCTCTAACTTGGCTTAACCAAAGTGATGGTTTGACACTTGATTAAAGCAAGTGATGTTCCCTGTATGAGTTTTCATGTACTGTCACTTTTTGATTGGCAAAAATTTTTAATAAACTAAGTCCAAAAGACTTGGAGCCGTGAACACTTTCTAAAATTTGTCAGCTGATAACCGTCAAGAGTTCATTAGTTCTCTGAATCTTAGCTCCTCTAAGCAGCTGATAGCAAATGTGACATGAAGCTATCTGATGCCTATAGAACAAGGCAAAGTCATAGAAAGAAAGTTAAGGTTTGCTGTAGCCACCGTCTGACATGTGATTGTAGAAATACCAGTTCAAAAGAAACTCGCAGATGAAACCGGGAATAAATAATCAAACAAAACCAACACATGAGGCAGAAGAGCTACAGGAAGCTTTGTCCGATGCAGGCGTGCCGATGCAAAACCACTGTGCAACACTGATGCACAAACAGACTCTACACTGAGAAGCCATCAGAAGGAAACCTTATCAGCTGCTTTGTCACAAAAATTGACACTAGATGTACACAAATCAAAAGCTGGATGAGGGGTTTAAAAAGTGAGAGATCAGATTAGAGTTAAGTGGAGTTCTTTGACCACAATCTGAGAACTGTATGTAGGTCTTAAATGAAAAGACTTGAAGCTAAAAACAGGCTCACTTCTATAACAAAAGAAAACCTCAATATCAGCTATGAAAATAAATGTGTATGTAAACATCTGAACTTCTATGGAGAGAGCTTACAGATGCAAGCACAAGCCAACAAATATCACACTTTTAAACAATCTAAAAAGAAGAAATGCTCTTAGATAAACTTTATAAAAAAAGACTACGAAACTCCACCACAAAACACTTTGTAACAGCTTTTGTAACAGTTTCTGCACAGGTTTTGCTTGAGTTTTAATTGTGAAATCATCTCGGGACTTGCCAAAACAGAGGATCAACACACGATTTCTAACAAGCTTTGAGACATTTTAGGCTGATTGTTTGGTGACTCACAAGTGCTCTCATAGCACATTCAAAACCAAAAATGCTCAAAACAGGTGCCACTGATAATAAATTGCCTAATTGGATTAAAGGACAAAAATGAAAAGGGGAATTCAGAGCGCTCTTACACGGCCGAGGCTGATATATCAAATCAACCCCGATGTGACAGGACTTGAAAATGGCTGATCACTCAAGACTGATAATCTTTGAACAGCTTGAAAGTCATACAAAGCAATATAACAGTCTGCAAAATACTAAATAAATGTAACTGTGGCTACTGGATGGGAGGTACTATTACTGTACTGGACTCAGCTTCTGGGATTTATGTTCTTTGATCATCAGTTTGCAGAGACATATTCCACTGACTAGAGATAATCACTCAGCAAGCTTACAAAGTTATAAAAAAATCATGAATAATTCCAAAATACTGACACATAACTGTCTGTATGTGGGTTCAGTGCCAAGCCATTGTGGCAGACACTTACTCATTTGAGACGAAAAAAAAGAAAGTCTCTTGCTTGTTTAAAAGCATTCATGTATCAAACCTGTTCACTAAAGTTTCACAAAAAAGGTCATGTGACACATGAAATGAGAGTATTTCTAACAACATATTCAAAGATTGGGAACAACACCGAAATAAATTAAGAACCTTTCACTGGCTCTAATCAAGTCTTAATTTAGAACAACCCACCTTAAGCAAGGACTCACATGTTCACACAGTGAACACAGTGTGTCTGATGCCACACCCAGCGCTAATCAAGTGTTGAGCAAACAAACAAGCTTGATTTGTAACAATTTGGGTTTTTAGATCACTGTCTGTGTTGACAGTTGTCACTAAAATAATAGGCCTGTATTTCTGTATTTGCTGTGGTCAGCCTTGTTTTTATGCAGCATTTCACATTTGTCTTGGGGAAAATACTGTCTTCTTCATCTTTTGTTAGCTGAAACTTGTCCGTTCAGTGGATCAGTTAAGCTGCTTTTATCTTAAGTGCCTGTATAAAAATAAAAGTGAAAAACACCACATTTTAAAAACAATAAATTGGTTATCAAATAAAATAAAGCCACACTGTTTGCAGAGCAGGATATCACAGATTCACACTGGGCTGAAAATAGTATTACTAAATAAACAACAGTTAACAACTTGACAGAAATCATCAGCTGATGTACCTCATCAGAGGTTAAATCAAACCCTCCTCAAGTCTTACAGAAGAAACCTGTGGTTTAACCAAATATGACTGACGATTGCCTCTTTGGAAAAGCAAGCAAACAACATCAACTGAAATCAGATTCAGATCATTCTATTGAAACTGTCTGATAAACGAAATCCAACATCCAACATATTTTTACCCACCATGCCCCTCCTTTTTTTTCAATCTGTAATCTCAAGAAACCATTACTGGTCGAACTTCAGCTGATACGTCCATGTAATAACCTTTAGAAATAAATAAGAACTTTGTATCTTATTAATGAAATTAACTGCTTTGCCAATAGCACACTTTGCTGTCAGTAACATTTCCCTTTGTAGCACAAAAAAAAAAAAAGAAGTGCAAATATGTGTGTTGTGGTTTGTGAAGGAGTTAAGGAAATCCAACACTCAATGCGGAGGCAGGCGTGTGAGTCGGGACTTTACCTGAATCTCCAGCTCAGAGATCTGCTGCTGGAGCTCAGCCATAGCAGCAATGTTGTCAGCTTCCCGCAGCCTCACTGCCATCACCTCTTCCTTGCTCTATAGAAAACAAACCAAAGATCAAGTTTTACATTTTTCAAGTTAATGCTAACTTTGACTTCTTGCTTTCTTTTTTTTTTTTTTTTTAAGTCCTGGGGTTAGACTTCAAAGATTATGCCACAAAAGAGAGCTGTAGTGGTTTGCCCTTTCAGTAGCAGTGCTGAGTGGTGCAGATCAGCAGCAGAGTTTGTACCTTGCATTCAATCTCAGCTTGTCTGCGCTTGATTTCTTGCAGCTGTACATGCAGATCTTTGTTCTGCACTGTCAGAGTTTGCACACGTTCCTGCAGAGAGCGACTCTCCTGCTCTGCTCGACGCAGCTGGTTACTGTGAATCTGATTCTGAAGGAGCCAAGAGGCACACAGGAAAAAACAAATAAGCGATAAATGCAGTCCACAAGAGACAGAACGTCTGGGTGGTGAGGATGCATCTTCTGGGTTGTATGGAACAGATACATGCTGCCCTCTAAAGGTGACTGTTTGACATTACATGTACAGAATACTCTTCTTTTATTACACATCCTGTACGTCCACCTTATTTACAAATGTGCCTATTCTATACAACACCTTTAATCACATATGATAAACTATATAACAGGATATAATTTAAGTAGAAACTGAAAGTATAGAACAAGGAAAAGGATAAAATGCATGTTGTTAAGAGTGATTTGAGCTCTGACTTGTGTCTCCAGCTCCAGCATCCTCTGCCGTGTCTCTCTCAGCTCTGCCTGGGCCTCAGCTTCACGCAATCTCACACTCATCAGTTCATCCTGCAACTCACTCAAGGTGTTCTTTTTCGGGCTCTCTTTCCAGCGACCAGCAGTGCGTGCCAGGTGGCGCTGAGGAGACGGTTCACAGTTATTTCTTTTTACTATCACTTCGTAAACAACAGAAATCTTGACTTTTTCCCTATTGAGTGTCAGAGCTCTGGAGCAAAAAGTGTGCATACAACATCTACATTCTGCATCTGCAGCTATTCCATAGTTTTGGTTTAGATCAGCCATTTGGTTTCAGACATTTAGTTCAATATTGGGCTTAATGTTGGTGCTCACCTGCCAGTGTTCTTCCAGATCTCTGACCTGCTGCCTCAACTCTTTCAATCCAGTCAGAGCCTCCACCTCTCTCAGCTTCACCCCAATAAGCTCTTCTTGGAGTCGCACCACATTAGTGTCATCTGGTAGTGATGAGTTCCTCTAAAGAAGATGGGCAAGAAAGATATGGAATGATGGGGTACCGCCAGATCATGACTATTATTATTGTGTGCTGGTTATGTTCCAGAGCGTACCGCACCAGAACGTGTGCAGCAACTTACCTTCTCTATATCAAGGACCTTTTCTTGCATTTCCTTGAGGGCGCACTGCGACTCTGCCTCCTTCAGCCGGGCCTGCACGAGCTCCCTCTCCAGCTGCATGACAGACTCCTCAGAGAATCGAGGGGGTCCCTTCTGCAATCAAAATAAGTGACAGTGAGCAGAGACAGCATAGCATTGCAGCAAAACATACATACCTGTATGTCTTTACTTCTAACAAAATGTTCGTAATGTAAAAATAATACCAATCTGTTAAACCGTCTCAGCTAATTCCATCTATACTCTAAATACCTCTTTACATCCACCATTTACCCTTTCACATAAATAATTCATGAGCACTTGCTGTTAAACAAGACAGCAAATTATGTAAAACATGGTAATGCCTACACATTATCATCTGGAATCCAACCATCAATAATTGATAATATGAAGTCATCTGATATGCACAGAGAGGATTCTGTGAACGGCGGGCCAAGTGTGATATCTACCAGCTGGTGAAACAGCTGCTGACAAATTTATGGATGCATTTCTGAGAATGCTGGAGACTGTAAACGGTGGCAGAATTGTGTAGCACCCTGTGTCCCAATTTGAATTCATGCATGTCAAAACAGATTATTACCCACAACCAATGTGCAAAGTGAGAAGAAAAAAAGCTCTGCTCGGCTACAGCTTGGGTTTTGTTGCTAGGGATTCATGTGCCAACTCGGTATAAGGAGGCAGATAACCTTGACGCATCCAAACTCTAAAGGCCAATTTAAGGTTTCAGCATCAGTGGACTTTTGTACTATTAGTTAGGTTGTATTGAGGAGTGAAAATGGTAAGGTCAGAGACATCAAGACAAGAAATTCTGGTAATAGAAAATAAAGAAAAGATTACAAAATATCTTTAATCCTTGCAAACCTAATTTTTTATGAATGAATGATGTGTGCAAAATGGTTAATCTCTTTCTCTTTAAAACAACAGTTTTTGTTTTCCTGGCAGTTGCTGTGTTTGTAGTTTCTACAGTCCACACTATGACATGACAAACATTCTGTTACTGCACAGTGAGTACAGGATAATAAGCACATACAGTAATATGTGCTGACCCTTCTGCACATAAAAATCATGACCCTCGTGCATAAACACCGGCCCAGGTATCAATTTTAACAAACTGCATGATCTCAAAATAATAAGTCTGACATTTTAAGCACTGCACCTCACAAATTTGGGAAGTATTTCCACAAGGATCCTGTTATACATTCAGCAGGATCAGAGCCAGTGTATCCTGCCAGCAAGGAATTCTACTGCCCTCCTTACCGCTTGTGTTTGCTGCTGATGCTGAAGCTGCTTGATGGTTTTCTTGGCCTGCTCCAGCTGAGCACTGGCCTCCTCGCTCTGTTGTTTGACTGTGGCCAGCTCCCGCTTGACCAGGTAGTTTTCCTCTGCCTCTTGAGCTCGAGTCACTTGTCCCTTTGGACATAAGCAACCGAGGAGTAGTGGAGTGAGCACGACAAGAAGTGAAACGAAAAGGCGGAATGATGGGGCAAATCAGAGAAGAAGTGGGAATGGGGGTTTCTAACATGACATGCTTGTTTCAACTCTTAGCATCCAGTGATTGATAGTAATTATTTAGCTTGCTTCAGCACTATTTGTGATTCTCATATTCTGTCACACATACCATAATGTGACCTTCCATGCACTTATTTAACAATGTAATTGGCATCATAATTTGTATTTTGCTGTATTAATTCGATTCAGAATCATTACTTTCCATCATTGTGCTCATCATAAGCATGCAATGCAAAAGAGAAAGAGGGGAAGGAAAAGGGAGGCTGCAAAATAAAGTAAAGAGAAAATGAGGAATGTACCTGAATCAATCTATCTGCCAAGGAAGCACTTTCCTACAAAACAGAAATATCAACAGAGACAGCAGAGAGAGACAATCCAGAGGAAAGTTAAAAGCACACATAGAACAACTGATTGTTTAAAAGAAGAACTGCAATGTTCGTTTTTTCCTCCACAAACTGTTTTTGACTGACTTCCCAACGTTCATATTTAGAGGTTGAAAAGGAACATTGCATGCAAAAGTGGTGGAAAGGTAGTGACAAAGTGAAGAAAATAGCAGTGCTGATAACACGCACAGGTTTGAGACAGGAGGACAACCCTGGTTAAAGGTGAGCACCAAGAACGCTACAAAAACAGCATGTAAAGAGCTACAGCAAGTATTTAACTGAGCAGACACGCTGGGCTTCGAAGAGCTTCCTCCAAGCTTTTGAACAACTTTCAGTTAGTGGAGAGTCAAATAGGTCCTAGAAGTTATGTGACAGAGATGCACCCAAGAGCAGCAGGCTCGTACTAAATAACTAACGTTTTTAGACAACGTGTAGTGTAGCTACACCCTGCAGGAACACGCAGCGCAGCCGACACCTTCTCTGTCCACGGCAGACATCATGCATGGTGCTTTACCTGCCAGTAATAGTTCGCGTCAGAGACACAATGCGGTGCAGAACAACACAAACAGTGCGCCCTGGCATGCAGTGCTTTGAGTCAGCTTCAAGCATCAAGCAGCTTCATTCAAACAGTCTCTGTTTCGTTAGTGACAACAGGTCAATTTGAAAGTAAATGAGCCACAGACAGTCACCATGGCAACATGAAGTTCAAACGAGCAATGTTTCTGACCTGAACTACAAATCAGAAAACTCAATATACAAGTCAAGCTTTCATGTTGTGAAAATGGGCAACTTTCATCAAACACAGGCCAGTTAATGAAAGACAAGACTCCATCATTAGGAGAGATGTATGGCGTATGGACGTTTGTAGGTGAATGGATTAAGGCGAAGTTAAAGAGCAGATTAAGCATATAATTTGTCTGGCGACAGAGCACCAGTGACAAACACCAATGCACTCACTTTTTCTAGGGTGTCTATCCTCTGCTTCAGAAGGCGATTCTCTGTTCGCAACCTCTGAAACAAGCATTTACAAAACAAATTAGACAGGGCAGCCACAAAGTGCACATGTTGAAGCATTTGAGACAAACTTAAAACACGCACACACCTTTATCTCCACCTGTTCTTCCATCTCTTTTGTTTTGATTGTAGTGTATTCTTTCTCGAGTCTTAAAAAAAAAAAAAAAAAAAAAAAAACATAACAAGGATTAAAAAACTGAAGCCCCTAATAGCAGAACATTTTGTTAATATCATGAATCAGAGAACTTTGGGAGTTTAAGTTAAGTAAAAAAGTATTTAAAACAATAATATTTAAGATTATACACGTAGAAGGAGAATAACAACTTGTAACGTGGCAGTTGTGCTTACTTTTTCATCTTTTTGGCGTTATATTTAACTTGATACGCAAGCTGGATGACCTTATCTGGTCCACTGTCCAACTGATGTGGGATGACCTTCTGAAAGTGCTGAAGCAGAGGAAAGAAAACAGAGGCAGGAGAAGTGTCACACAACTACATAACCCGCTGTTTAGTCGTTAGGTGTTTCTCTGACCTCAAAGCACTACATTCAGCACGAGGTAGGAGCTGGCAGAATTGTCTATCAATTAACTGGGTGTGGTGGAGGTTCCTCCCTTGAGGGTTCAGTGAATTTATGATAATCTGAGCCATCTGAGTGTTGAGTTCTGTTAGGTTATGGGGATATACCTGTAACATGCCCTCCATGTCGAGCTGGATGAGTTCAGTCTGGTTCATCTGAAGGATGGCCAGCCCCACACGGAAAACAATCTCTAAACCCTGAAAACAGAGAGACCACCGAAAATTAGAGAAGGAGTTTATGCTAAGTTTAGTGTACATTTAAGAAAAAAAATAAGAGAAATAATCATAAAAAATTAGCCCAGTGATAAAACACCTTGCACATTCCTTTTATGCATGGACTGTAATGTCTGATTTCCCCAACAGGTGGCACTATTGGATTATCTTTTCTCCGACAATTAACTGTATTTTTAGCATTTCTTTTATATAAGTAACTAACCTACAGTGCAAACATACAATGCAAGCTCATTTAATAGAAAGACAGATATGCAAAAAAAAAAAAAATCATTCTTGATGAATGAGCAAAATTAAGCTGACAGAATTTCTTATTCAAAGCAGGAAATGGCTCCTCAGAAAAGCTTTAACTGACCTCGCACATAAAGATATCGAAGATCCTTGTAGCGACGGGCAAAGGAAAAGAAGTAAGGAAAATGGTCAGGAACCATGAGGAGGCATACATGGAGGTATGAAAGCTCTGAGCCTGGAAATGCATATGCAGCTCTGGGAGTTGCTCCTGTGGGGTGAGAAAAATCATACAGATTCAAATAATTCCTGTAACACAAGAGTAACTCACAAAGTGTTATCGCTTCATCTGGACACTCAGTATGACATGTTTACCTGGATCATGCACTCAAACTGGTACATGCAAAGTCCCAGCTCAGCCATACTGGGTTTGAAGAGTTCTCGTAATCTGTAGTCTTGCATCAGCTTCACAAACACACAGAATGCCTCTTCTTCTGGCATCTAAAAAAAAGACCCACAATTGATCAAACCTTAACATCTGAGTGTTGTTCTTACAACACTTAGAGCTTAGAGCTGATGGATTGCAGAGAACTTGCATGCAAGTGGGGGTGAGTAGCATTATTACCTGCATGAGCAGCAAACCGACAATGAATGCACTTCCCTGACAATAGCCAACCTCACGGTCCACCAGAGAATATGCCTGAAATAAGAGAGCTCAGCTTTAGATGTAACTCACCAAAGTTGAAGAGCACAAGGTTTTCTGAGGGTCAAGTATGGATTTACACAGCTTGACTTACATTTTTGTAGCTTCAAAATGTTTCATGTCAAAACTCAGTTTCTGTCATTTGAACACATGACTACCAGTTCATCAGCAAACCAACAAGTTCTTCAGATGCAAAAGGAGATATACCTTCATGACATTAAACAGCACTTCCTGGCCCAAGCTATCCTTCTCTTTGAAGAAGTCGTGTTCAGGATAAGTGCGAGCAATGTCTCTGCGAATCAGCTTCTCGCATGGCGATGTCATCTTCAGAAGTTCAGAGTACTGATCCTTGATGGGCATATTCTGGGCATTACACAACAGCTGCCAGACAATCGCCCGAAAGTGATGAGGAATCCCTTTTCTGACGAGATCCTGTGGAGAAACAACAGATACTTTTTCTAAAGGGCTTCTACACTGTATTGGCGTGGGAGGAAGGTGTTTACATTTTCATGTAACTCTCAGCCATTATCATAATAATGTACAATAAAATAAGTTCAGTTTTGGACATCCGACATCTTTAGCAGATAATAGCATGAAGTTAAACAAGCCCTTGTAGTAATCTGACTTTCACTGTGCCATTAGAAATACATTTTGCTTTAAAAAATATAAATACAATTAAAAAAAAAAATCACAAAAACTTAACCAAAAGATATGTGATGGAAATAAAATAAGAGTGTGCAAATATGTGTCAAACTGACATTTGATTCCTTCTTCAAACAACTTGTGCATTTCCAGTCCCCTGAGAGGAATCTGTGAGTGTTCCAGTGACTGTAGTGGGCACTTTGAACCCCAAAAGGTTTTGTTTTCCCACCACACTGTTTATTATTAAAACCTCTCTCCAGGGTTGTGGAGCACTGTGTTCATTTGGCTGAGGTGTCTTCAAAATCCATCAGAAAACCATGACTTTGTGAAATAGCTGTTATTCTAGCTTTGTTTTGAAATGCATAGAGACGAGGTATAAATGGGGGGATCCCTCTCCCCTCAGCTGAAGTTAGACCAGACAAAATGAGCTTTGTTCAGTAGTGGAACAACGCACCATCTCATATCCTGACCGATGAACAAAAGCTGTATTCTGGACCACGACAATACTTTAACCACTTCTACTCTACCCCCAACAATATGAAACACGCACAAACACTAATAAAAACTATAACACAAATCTACAATTATTCAATTACAACACTAAACTAAATAGTTTAATCTTTGATAGTAACAGCTCTGCCACTGTCAATGAAATACTTCTGAAGCTGCTGAAAACATGAACACAAGCAGAGAAAAGTCCAGGCTCCTTCCTTCATGCAACAGAAACTGTGCTTCTCAGTAAGTCAAGGTGAAGAAAACATCAGTAAATACGATTAATACCTCAGCCTTGCTTCATTCATCTGGTGTTTATTACTTCTTTTAAATTACGTAATGACACAATGCATGTTCATAGGCCATTCGCAACAGTTCCCCATTTACACACATAATGACTCCAACAACAAAACTCTCACCCCTGCAAAAGATGTTAGTCTTTCGCTCCCACTGCGTATGAGGATCTTTATCCATCGGAACTATATGTCCACACGGATGTGAATTATAACATGTGGGCTTTAAGAATAAGTGGCATGAGAGATACATAATCACATGGCACAAAGTCTCATCAATTTTGATGCTTGATGGGCTAAAACAATGTCTGCAGTTACATGGTTACAGCTTGACTTACATTTCCTTTAAATATGCATTGTCATTTAACAGGAGCCTGCATTAAGCAGTTTAACATCCAGAAGCAAAAAGTTCCCTGCTGAGTCACATCCATGACTTCTGGTACAGAATCGTACAGTTTACACAAAAAGTGCTCTGTGGATGTGCAATTTAAATCAGAACACCACTGACAGTGACTGGGAACAGGATTATCTCAAGACTATGAAGAGTAACTGTAGAAACAAGCACTACTAAAATTAGCACCAAATGTCAAGAACTGAAATATCAAGTTCAAGCACAACACCACAGGGTCACCCAGGACAAAGATAGCCATAGAAAGGATCTCTGACTAAAGTAAACATTCTAAAAGTTAAAGCCATTGTACGGTTTGCCTCACAGCTTCATGCAAATGCCTGTGAAATGCAAAGTATATCACAAGGGTTGTGAAATTTAAAACTACTTCAGTATGATAAGAGCTTCTGTTTCTTTCTTTGTGATCTAAAATTCTTCTAAATGATTATTCTTGATAAATGGGAAAATAACAAAATCAAAAACAAAATCTCAGCAAATCTCTAAAATGTGAATAAAGTGACAGCTCCAAAGATGCCTTAGCCTGAGCAGACAGGTTAAATGTGTCTCAGTAAGCCTGTTTATGCAGTGGAGGTCGAGTAAGCTCTTAAGTAGTACCACACGAGACCCGGCTCTCGCTTCACAGGTAGTCACTGTTCTCTCATCTCACCTTAAGCTGCTTCTCCTTCTTCTTGCGCACCTCCTCCCACTCATTGACAATTCGACCCCACAGGATCCACGTGTCCTCCTCCAGGTGGGAGAGATTGGAGGAAGCAGAGGAGCTGGACACCAGGGAGGAGCCGCTGTTCCGCCGGGAACCGTTCATGGAGCGCAGCGACTTGCTGTCTGTCTCCAACAACCTGTAGTGAAAGTAAGAACACTTCAGAAAAAATATTTTAACCACTTACATCCTTACTATTTTTATCTTTTCTAATTCAAGATGAGCAACCCCTTCCAAACACTTTTTAACAGACAATTTTTTATATTTTTTTATTTTGATGTAATAGAGCAACCCATATACAGAGAGCTTTTTAAAAGGACATATACATTGCTTCTGAGTCTAGAGGAGGACTGTAAGAGTTGAGTTGTAAATTAAATAAAAATTCTAGAAGGTTTCTCTCACATCCTTTACCCTAAAAAACCATCAGACCTCAACCACAACAAGAAAACTGCAGCATCACCAGAATCAGTGACAGTTGTAATTAAAGGCAAAGACACTGATTGCATCCAGAGTTCAAAGCTTTTCCAGGTCAGTGCTGAAAATAAAAGCATTTATTTACAGGAATATTTGTAATTCAGCTTTATGACTAAAAAGATAAACTACTGCATCACAATGAGCCAGAGAAGAACCAATAAATTAGGAATTCATTTAAATCTCAAATGATTCAATTCTAAATAAAAAAAAAAAAGCCCAAATACAGAATAAATAAAATCATCGTTGGAAAAAGCTGGACCATAAGCTATCGCAGGTCATACAAAGAGTTGCACCTCAACAAAACTCTAAGGAAATTCTTAGAATTGTGGACGTTCCCGCTGAAAATGAACGAATAGATCATAGTCAAGATAAAAATTATTCATAAAGCATCTTAAGCCTTAAAAGAGCTCTGAAGGTGAAAATATGATAGGAGTAGGCAGGATGACTTTTAAGAGGCTGTGAACTCCTTTAAGAAGAAAAAAAAATGGCTAACAGACAAGGAGGGAGAAGAAATGTGCACCAGGCAATAATAATAAAAATAATAATAATACATTCCATTTATAGGCACCTTTCTTGACATTCAAGGTCTCCTTACATCATCAAAGATAAAAGCAGACACGATATTAAAAAAAACCTCAAATAAAATACAAAAATACAATTTAAATTAGACAATGGGGTTGTGATCAGAGGGAGTAACATAGTTTAAATGAATGGGTTTTGAGTTTGAATTTAAAATGTGGTAGTGAGTCCGTGTTACAGAGATCAGGTGGGAGCGAGTGCCAGAGCTGGTAACATAGTAAGAAGACGGGCAGGGGGGGCAGTGAGATGGATGAGGAAGAGGATCTGAGGGTGGGGGCAGATGTAGCAATGTGAAGGAGGTCAGAAAGATATGGAGGGGCGAGGTTGTGGACAGCTTTGATGTAAGGAGGAGCATTTTATTGTTGATGCGATGTGTGATGGGGAGCCAATGGAGCTGTTGTAGAATAGGTGTGATATGATTAATTGAAGGGCTGCGTGTGATAATATGGGCGGCTGAGTTTTGGACGAGTTGTAATTTATGAAGGGTTTTATGTGGAAGTCCAAAAAGAAGAGAATTACAATAATCTAAACAGAGGTGACCAGACTGTAAACAAGAACAGCAGTGGAATGAGGAGTGAGAGAAGGACGGAGACGATTGATATTACGAAGATGGAAATAGGCAGACCGAGTGATGTTACTGACGTGGGAGGCAAAGGAGAGGGTGCTGTCGAGGATGACACCCAGACTCTTGACCGGAGGGGAAGGAGAGATGAAAGAGTTATCAATAGAAATAAAAAAAGTTCTGGAGTTCGTTTAATGTAGATTTTGTGCCTATTAAAAAGAAATTCTGTTTTATTGCAATTTAATTTAAGGAAGTTTGAGGTGAACCAGGACTTCACTTCAAGGAGGCAAATGGTGAGGGACGAAGGTGGGAGTGTGGAGTTGGGTTTGGTTGATAGGTAGAGCTGGGTGTCATCCGCGTAGCAGTAAAAGTGAATATGATGTTTGCGGAAACTTGACCGAGGGGCAAGAAGGTAAATGATGAACATCAGGGGCCCCAGGACAGAGCCCTGAGGGACACCTGAGGTGATGGGGACTGGATGGGAAGTGAATGATTTTAACTGAAAGAACTGAGTGCGGCCTGAAAGGTATGAATGAAACCAGTTAAGAGGTGTATTTGTGATGCCAAGAGAGGAAAGTCTGTTCAGAAGGATGGTGTGTGAGATTGTGTCAAAGGCTGCAGTCAGATCAAGCAGAAGGAGAATGGATAGCGAACCGGAGTCAGGAGCAAGGAGGAAGTCATTAGTGACTATAAGGAGTGCTGTTTCAGCGCTATGGAGGGGACCGAAGCCAGATTGGAATTGTTCATATAAATTATTGCAGGATAGATGGGTATGGAGTTGACCAGCAACTGTTTTTTTCAAGATTTTTTTTCAATTAATGGAAGATTTGAGATTGGACTGAAATTATTAAGGTTATTGGGGTCTGAACCAAGTTCTTTGAGTATTGGGTTAACAGCAGCTGTTTTGAGGGTGGAAGGAACAACACCAGTGGTAAGGGAAGAGTGAAAAAAAGTCTGTGATAAGAAGGGACAGAGAGGGAAGGGTGGCTTTAACAAGGACAGTGGGAAGAGAGCCTAATTGACAGGTTGAACATTTGGATTTTTTAATTGAATTTGGAGACTTCATTAACTGAGGGTAGGGTAAATACTGAAAGTGAATGGGTGGGGGCAAATGGAATTGAGGAAGATGAAATTGAAGCTGTTGGTGGATATGTTCTATTTTTGAAGAAGAAAAGTGTTACAGAAATCAGAGCAGTACAGGTGAGGATGAAGTGAATCCAGTGGTTTGGAGATATTTGCAAGTAGGGAGAAAAATACCTTAAAGTTACCTTCATTTGAACTGATTGAACCAGAGTAATATATGGATTTGGCTTTAGAAATGCAGTCTTTGTAGTGAAGAATAAGATTTGAATACATGTCTTTGTGCACAGTGAGACCAGATTTTCTGTAGAGTCAGGTTGACGTAATTTTGCTTTGAACTGTCTAAGAGTCAGGGTAAACCAAGGTGCAGTGTGCGTGAATGAAACAGATCTGGTTTTGAGTGGAGCAAGATTGTTTAGAAGGTTATGAAAGCAGTTATGTAGTGCGAGAGCAATTCATCTGGGGTGAAAAACCTGTCACAGCACTGGGAAGGCTATTGATACAAGATTGATGTCCTTAATTTTACAAAAAGTTATATTGCGTGGGGGGTTAGATTTAGAGAGTGAGAGATTAACACTGAACGATCTTCAAAGGCTAATCTTCGCCCCCAAACAAACACAGAGATGGATGTCAGCTAACTCATGAAAAAAAAAGGCTGGATTAACGAAAGCTCAACACATAAATAACAACAGGCTAAAAAAAAAGATTTTTTTAAAAATTATTTAACAGCCTTAAGGAGCTTCAAGAAGAAGAAGAAGCCAGGGAGCAGCGGCACCTACGATGTGCTAGCATTGACTCGAGAAATTATGGATGACACTGCCTTATTGAAATAATCCGTTGCTTTGCATTCTCCGATGGATTGTCTGGTGGTCTATGCCGAACAGCTCCGCTATTTCCTTTATTTTTAGACCATTTAATAAATAGCTTTCAATGGACTCGAACGGGATGTTGATGGTTGGTCGTTCTCGTCCCATTTGAGGCTCCACAGCATCCAGCCGTTCCAGGACTGAACAGAGGTTTAATATGGCAACCTCATTAATGTGTAAATCTGTGACGGCAGAGTATGCAGCCAAGCTCTATGACTTGTTCTACTCGGCCACGGGCATCAGATTATTATTATTAGATTCTATCTGCTCAGCTAATTCTAACAGTATTTGCCCAATTTGACGGAGCGCCATGCTCTGTGATGCGTCCTCTAAAGACCCGGCAATTCAATCAATTTCCCGGCACATTTGCAATGTAATGCAAAGCAGATGTGCACACCGCCCCCGACCGAACAAGATGGGTAGCTCGGTCAATAGGGAGCTGAAGAAGAGCTGACGTCACTCTGCTGTGCCGCTCAGATTGCTTTTTCGTTTTCAAATCATGGGCAGTACTTTGCAGGCAGACCATGAAAACGAAAGCAATAATGTGCAGTCTTAAAGAAGAAAATGCAAATGCAAATGGAATGATTGATTACTAATTTTATAAATGAGTCCAATAATGCAGCCACATTCTTAAAATGAAAAAGCATTTCTGCAAATGCATTTTAATTTGAATTATGGTTACTATTTGCTTCCATAGAACATAGCCTTTCCAGTGAAGATTAGTATAAATCTGTGACTCATTCTGTCTGTTGCAGAAAAAAAAATGGAAAGATTAATTAGCTTTTACATTACTAAGTGGTTAGGTGTTCCTAGATGTTTATATACTGTGGCACTGTATGGGAAAAGCATACTCCAGCTCCCAGTATCTAGTCTAGTAAAGGAGTTTAAATGAACTGAAGTTAGGACCGAGCTCCTGTTAGGTGGGAGTAAAGATGTGGTAGTTAGTAAGCTGGTTCAAAACCTGACCAAGGGGAGGAAATGGAATCCAAGAATGGCAGCTCTGGAGGCAGAAGCAACTCTTAGACATACAGAGATTGTGGGTAATGTTCAAATAAGCTGGGGAGGCTTGGGGCTTGGCCCAGGCAAACTGTTGTGGAGTAGAACAGGTCCCAAGGAGAAGAGACAGCTAGTTGTTGTGAGGTTCGTAGACAGGAGGAAATGTTAAGGGGTACAAAGGCAGTGACTCAGGCTAAGCATAACAGTGGTTGAATTGGGAAGGTGTAGAGAAGAAAAAGCTTAGTTGGAAAGAGCTGTGGTGTATGGAGGAAAGGAGTATTAGATTTTAGATAGGGGCAACATATGATGTATTGCCAACTCCCCAGAACCTAAAGCTCTGGGTAAATGGAGACCCGTTATGTTCTGGTACTGCAACTCTAAGGCACATTTTGTCAGGTTGTAAGGTTAGTCTGTCACAAGACCGGTATATGTGGCGACTAGAGTTGCACGATACCCATGGTACCCCACGGTGCCAAGTCGTTACGGTTCCTACTATACTAGAAATTCTACACGACGGTACTACCGTGGATTACTATACTAACGGTGCCAGTTCCCGCTACACAGCGGCCGCCGACTCTCCTCCCGGCTTCTCACCACTTGCCACTCCCTTGTAAACAAACCCACACGGCAACCACCGCAACTGAACTACCCAGCTGCTGAATGATTGGCTGTTTGCCTGTTACTGGTGGCCTCCGGGATATGATAGGCTGTTTCCTCACGCTGGGTCCGCTGTTGTGTGTTTCTGACGGCTAGAACGAAGTCCATGAAGACAGCTCCGCTTCGATAGAAATTTGCTTCAAAACTAAAGTTCTGTCTCGCCCAAACACGAGACAGGAAACACACACTCACCATGACAGAAGGGCCTGAGCGGCGAGTCTGCCGCGGCATCACTAATAAAAAAAAAAAATAACTCCAAAAGCCACATTTGGAAGTATTTTGGATTTAAACAAGGCACAGATGTTAAAGCAATAGACGATGGCTGTCCACTGTGCAGGCGCTGACACCAAGCTATAGGAGCCAAAAGAGGGAACACATCCAACCTCAAAACACCTGCAGTGTCGTCACCCAGATTTATATGCCGAATACCAGGTTAGTATGCCCTGTTTATTTTCTCACTGGCTAACATTAGGCTATATGCTCTGTGTACAGGCTGAGGAATGAATGGTTAAAGGATGTCAAAGTATAAAGCACCTAGAAAATTAATAAAAATATAGTTTTCACAGGGAATCAGTTCCTGTTTATTGTAGTTTGTTATCTATGGTTTATTATGTTGTAGAAGATTATTTTAAAATGCCAGTGGATCTGTTTTTTTTTCAGTTTCAACCTTTTAATAAATGTTACTCATAAAAATATTTGTTTCAGTCTCAGTCGCACTTCACCAGTATTAAGTTTATCATGCACCAAACAACATGCATAATTAATAACTATTCATAACTTGCACAAATACATTGCAATTCATAAAAATAATAATAATTTAAAAAGGCAGCAGTATCGCGATAATACCCGGAACCGGGATACTTTGTCTGGTATAGTATCGTGGTTACTTATTTTGTATCGTGACAACTTTAAGTGGATGATGTGGCCCATGTGAGCCTTTTGAAACCAGGCGGCCATTTTAGGTGAGTTGTTTTGTATGGCCTTGTTTTTGCTGGCATTTTTAGTGTTTATAGGACTATTTAGGTGAGTTTGTCTCCTGAATCTGCTCGTGTCCTGCCTCCACCTCTGGCATCCTCTATACTTTCATTACCCCCTAACCGAACCAGGGTTAGAATCCATTTCCTACTTATCTTTACCTCTTCTATTTCTACCCCCTACCCAAACCAGAGTTTGTATCCCCACCCCGCTATGACTGGTGTGCAGTTGGTGGGAGGCTGGGGTAGCTTATGGTTGTGGAAAAAAAGATGGTTGTTGTGGTGTGAGGAGCAGTGATGGCGACTGAGTCTGGGACACCAGTGATCACTGTCTAGCCTCCTGGAGGTGTCGTGGACCCAACTAGACGAAACACTGATGAAAGGAGGTTCCCACCTGATGACTCCAATGACATGTTGGTCAGCACTGCTCACTAGTCTATATAGGCATTATAGGAATTATTCACTGGTCCATTTTCTTTTGTAGCACAAGTTTCTTGTGTTTACTTTGAATTCATTAAATGTTTCCATCCATGTTTAGGATGTGAGGACAAACATATTTGGCTATGAGTTTTTTCAGCAAGTTGATCATGCACAGCATCACTTTGTCACTGGAGCTACTGATGGAGGGACCAGATAGAAAACAGGCCATGACTCCCAAACTGTGAGGCACTGAGGAGCTCGTTACACAGAGACAAAGGCACAGACACCTGATCTTGGAAAAAGGCTGAGACTTTTAAACTGGAGCCTGTGATGACACTGAGCGTGCACGCTGAATGGCTAGGGTTACAGCCAAGTGTGGGTTATGTGGAAGGGAGTGAAAAGTATGGCAAGAAGGGAGAAAGAAACTGCAAGAGAGCTTCTTCACTTGGTATTTAGCTTTGACATAAAAAGTTAATAGGTACATGTTATTGCTAGAATTTTTTACATTTTTATTTTTTTTTTATATTTTTAAGTATTTCATTAACTCGTGAAAAATAGAGAAACAGATTTCAGTATTACGCTGTTACACATGAACATACTTTGAGCTCTGCTAATAATTCACCACTAGTCAAACACAGGTCTTAAGCTTTGTGAATACAGAATAAAAATGGAACTCAACCAAATTATGTTCATCAAGTAATTTCCAGTTAACAAACATGCATTTTGATTGAATTTGGACAAAAGACCGTTGCAAATGCCATTTTCTTTCCCATATGTTACTTCTTCAATATTTGGTAGTTTTTTATGTCAGCAGATCAAGCCATGAAATAGTACCACCTTACCAACATAAACTCATGATGTACTCCACATGTCTCCGGTTTCTAAGAATGCTGGAGGGATGGCATGTCTGATTTACAGATTGTAGCAGTCAACGCAAGACTGTGTCGTCTGTGTGACGCTACAGAACAAATGCTCAAGCCTTGTATCTGCTCTCTAGGGTTCAAAGGCCTCACCACACACACTTGGCAAGTGACAACAGTATCTGCAATATAAACATGAAAACCAAAGTCCTGCCTGTTGTTGTTGCTCCAGTCTTGCAAGTACCTTGGTGACATAAGGATAAGATTTTGATTCTCAGGATGTTGCTACAGCACAGTTCAGAAAGCGATACAAAGAGACATGACATGACTTTGAAGAATTCCATTAAAACTGGACTTTTGAAATTAAATGTGAACCAAAATTCAGTCTGATTTTAGTCTGACCAAAATCAAGCATCATAAAACTAGACTAACACACCAAGATGATGCAGTTGGGGTTTAAAATCACTCCTGCAGCAGGTATATACTCAACTAGACTTAAATGGATCCAGAATTCCATCTTTCATACATTCATACAGCCCAATTCCAAACAAAGCTGCCACCATTCACATATTTTTGGTTTCTTTTGTCAGATGGCGCATCAGAAACGGTGATTGAAAATCAGTCCATAAAGACCATTTGTCAACTCATAGTCACTTAAAGCATTTCCAGTCATTCAGCTCAAATGAAATCCTAATTTTAGAACCTCAGCATCATCCGACCAAATTACCATTCAGGTAACTGATAGACAACATCTGTGCAGTGAATTCAGTTATTCCTAAATGTTTGATGACCTCCCACAGAGAAAGTTAGAAGCAGCAGAATATCTTGAACTTTTTTTTTTTTTTTTACATCGAAAGTACCTGGGTTGATAACTCTATTTCGCTCCGGTTCATGTATACTTGGACAAAGACAGCGGTTTATTTAAATGACAAAGTGGATATGTAGCCGTAACTAAACTCAGCTATTCGTGTAACCACGCTGATTGTTTGTTGGAGTGGAGAAGGTGTCAAATGGAAGATGACCAGCATTATGACACAAAAAACTTTTGTTCCCCCTGTGGAATGCTGGGCCGTGTGCTTCAGACAAGACATAAGAACGAAGACTTTCATATGTATATATGAAGTAAACATATGAATTTCATATGTTTATCTTCCATAAAGAGGAAACATCACAAAAAAAGTAATTTGGCATTCTCGTGCAGTAGCAGTTGTGGGAGCAGGCTGACTGAATTCTACAGAGCTTTGTCATCTTCTCTGGAGTTAAATGTGACACAATGATGTGAACAATGACCACCTAACGGACAGCTCACTGCACTGTTCTCCATACAATTCACTCTCAGTGCTTCTATTTATCTACAAGTAGGCGTGCTGTGACATGGCTTTTTAGAGTTGACTTTTGAAGCCTGAAATAAGTTCCAGGTTTTGCGAGTTATCTGATCAACTCTGACTATAAACCAGCTTAACAACAAAACAAGGTGTACTGAAAACCTGTTAGGAATCTGTGTCTCTGAGCGATTGTATTAGCAATCTGTTGTCACAGAGATGGTCCGTGTCTATAAAGTCAAATCCTGGATGTTCACCACCTTTTTTTTTCTTTTCTATTAAACATATATTTTGACATGCCATCTAAAAATCCCAATTAATCTGGTGGTGTGGCAACATGCAGCACAGTCTCATTTACTCCATATGGTGTTGCATTGGAATAAACAATAATCCAGGAGATTAAAGTTTGGAATTTGTTTTTCACTACAACATGTTGTGTTAAGAGCATAAGAAAAGAGTCACTCTAAATGGTTTTGCAGCCTTTGTAAATACCAATATTAAATTAGAAAAAAAGATGAAAATAAAGCAAATATGAAGCTGCTTCACGGCACAGGAAAAGAAACAGAGAGAGCAACAGTGGGACAGTAAAACAGTTAACCAGAGAAAGAACAGTAGTTTCTTACTTTTCACAGCAGAAGTTATAAAGCACAAATATATTTATGCACAACTCTGTCTAGTAGCCAGTTCTGCTGCAGTGGAGCTCCATTCTGCTGGCTGCGGCCTCCCCGTTTCTGGATGGTGGCTCAGCATTACCCGTCACACACACAAATGTGCAGCTCTGACAGAGCAGAGACCTTGTTCTTTCTTTTAATGAAGTCAGCAGACTAATTTGGCAAATACCCACAGGTCTTTAGACAACGCTGGAATCATGGACAACTAACAATATTTTACCTAGGACATAAAGATGCAGGTACCTGGCTAGAAAGGGCTGCTGCTCTAACCTATGTGTGCAATGCCCTTTGTATGCAGCATCTGAGAATGAGGTTGCATCGAGATATTTTCAAAGAACAACAGACAGTGAAAAATGTCCAACATTGAACAATGTAAACCTTTATCCCTCAGACAAAAACAAACTAGCCAGTGGTTTAACTTCATCTGTGAGACAGCAACATCTGCAGATTATGAAGCTTTAGTTTATTGTTAATTAAACATTAGTTCAGCCAGAGGATGAGTCTGTTCCTAATGGAATTTTATCTTGCATGCTCACCATCATACAAGCTAAAGTACCATTTTCAGTCAGTGTCAATCAACAAGATCTGAACTAAATTCCAGCCAAAGACCAGCTCAAAGGCACAAAGCAGATAAACTATCTTTGTATTTAGGCGAGGAAAAAACAATGACAGAAGAAGAAAGTCTTTCAGCCAGCTAAATGCAGGAACATCAGAACTCAGTTTGCTAGTTTGCAAGTCGTGACCTGTTGGATGTCATTCAGGTGTCTGTGTGCGGATAAGAGGGGGATGGTAGGGATTTACGACATGACTCTGTGCCACTCACAGTACTGTGGTTGTGTAGTGGTGAGCATAAACTACACATGCACAAAATAACAACAATTGGAGATAAACAGTAAACTTTGCTCAATATTTGTGAGACTGTCACAGCAACATTCGCACACAGGTCAGCAGTAACTGTACTTCCTGAGGAAGTTTGTGAGTAAAGCGACTCTACAACATATCTGAACACCAGAATCATTTTAGTGCTGGTAACAACCTAACTGCACATGCTTGAAAGATAAAAACATGCATAGGCCTCATCAGGTCTAAATGGGTTAAACAGATGAGCTGCCCCCGATCCAGAGACAGTCAGTGGGTCTACATGATGAGATTAACTCGCTATAGTTGGGTTATGCTCCTTATCTGAGCAAGGGTAATTATCCTTGGATATATGGCGTTGAATTAATTAAACCACTGGCACAAAGCATGCCATACCCCAGTACGATAAGTAGTGCTGTACCCATTTCAACTATTGCTAATAGAGCCACTTCCGGTTTACGTCTTCACCACCACCACCACCAACAACAAAACTAAAGCATTCGAGAAAGATGGCTGGTTGACGATCGCGGGAAAAAATACGTCTACATGCACGTTCAGTGTACATTTGGATCGAGTTATCTCGGGGTCTTAATTCGATCGCAAGTAACCCGATCCGATCTGTTTTTTTGTCAGATTAAGGTGTCTACATGAATTGAATAACTCAATCTTATTTAATTTAGCCATAAATCCGATCCGATGGCACTCATGTAACCGCACTTGAGTGGTAACTGACTTATTGTACCTCAGACTTCAAAATCCAAAGACCAGCTCTTCTGATTGTCTGCACACATAGTCGACTACTTCTGTGCAACTACTACACATATAATATTGAAATGCTGTTTGATGCAAGTTTACACTGCATATCATTCACTCTTGATTCAGACATTTCTAAATTGGCATCCAGGAAAAAGGCCCACTGCTTACCTGTTTTGCTCCTCGAGCTTGGCAAGCAGCTCTACATCATCAGGACTGAGCTTCACCGGTGTGGAAGGCGAGAGGGCAGGTGAGGACAGAGATGTGGAGGAGGAGGTAGTGGTGGTCTGTAGGGATGTGGGCGTGGCCACCTGGCTAGCCATCTGACTGACCGTGAGGGACACAGAGTTCTTCACCCATGAGAGAGTAGAACTCAGCTTTCCAGCAACCTTATCTGTCGCCACCTGCAGAAGATGAAGAATTTGCTTAATTGTACCACATTTATTACCTTGAATAACTGGCTTGTATCCCAGTCAAAGTTGATGAGTAAGTACGGAATCATGGCGATCACCAATAGATTTGTTTAATTTTCAAGTGAAATCATCTCCCTTGAACAAGACATTACCCCAATTTGAACAATTCACTGCTACAGTACATTAGTGCGTTGCTTTCTGTCAGGTCTTATTTGTCAGCTTTTTAGGAAGAGAGCCATGACTTGAACAGGACACATCAGCACAATGAATTACCGTACATTATTGCCTTTCCTGTTGATACTATTAACAACAAAAATAAGATTAACTCACACACACTAGGATCTGTGCTCAAAACTGAGCAATTTACACCAAAATACATATTATAGCAAAATAACTGACAAAGGTTTGTTACTAAATGGGATGTGAAAAAGAACTACATGACAGCCTAAACAGTTACTGCAGGGAATCATCTACACATTCTTACCTGCTATTCCAAATAATCCAAACTTTCAGCTGCTTTCCATGGAGAACAAAAAACAGTTTTTAATATATATATATGTATGTATAAAGTGACCTATGTATTAAATTCAACACCAGCTGAAAACCTCTGAAAAGTCTTTTTAACCTTCGACTGTCTTAAGAACACATAGCCGTCTAAGTCATATACCATATCAGTATCAGACTCGAAGGACTCGAAGGAAGGGTCAAAGTTCTACAGAAAAAAATAGTCCTGTTCAAATCAGTGTTGACTAGGAAGTGTATGTCAGTTCTGAGGGAGAAAAAAAAAAAACAACAACCTCATAACCTTTAACAAAAACTGGCACTGCCTTCGCTTTCAACCAAACAGGAAGCCTGGATACTGCTACCCAGCAGGAAACAACTATTTCATAAACTGCACAAAAAAAGATGAGTCAATTCTCTGAGAGTATCTGACCTCCAGAGAACCCAAGATAAGGCACAATAATGGAAAATAAGACTGTGGTAACCACACAGTCAACTGTGTGTAAATAATGCGTAACCAACATGAAATGATGGGAGGTTTTTGTGCTTTACACTTATGACTTCAATTTGATCAGTATCTATCCTCTATACTGATCTATAAAGAATTTAAAGGAGGGAAACTGAAAATTCACACATGCAGCATCAACTGTAAACCACTGATAAGTATATCACTGTAACTGTATTACAAACTTCTACCTTCTAACAGTTCCAGGTTAAATTTTCATGATCTTGCAAACCATTGACTAACTCCTAAAGGACCAGACAACCATAAAACGGGATTAATCCCTGACAGATACTGCAACACCAATAAGTGAATCAAATCTTCACCACACATCCCTTTACAGTGATCACACAACTACGCCAAGGTAGCCTACAAACTCGTACAATCAGTTTTCTTTTTAAAGTTTTTTTTTTTAAACTTAGTTTTTATTTCAGGTTTCATTCAAAATCATACATACAGAATCCTATTCATCATATCTACTGTTTTTCAAGTTTTTCAATAAGACGCAGTGCTTGTAGGGACATGATAACAATTATGACACAACAAGGAAGACAGATAGAAGAAATAAAATAAAACAAAATAACATATTGTATAGGTTCCTCACTACAACAATATACCCATGGCAGGGCTCCACCTTCTAGTGAATATATATTTTGAAGTCTCAGGGAGTATGTTATTCCATTTGATATATTTCCTTTATTTTTTCCATCCACATATTGTATGTTGTAGGGTCGGGCTTCAACCACCTTATTCTAATACATTTAATTGCTGTTGCTAGTAGTATCTGTAAAATATATTGTTTGGCTCTTCCTTTGATCTCTTTTGGTAATAGACCTCGTAAAGCCACCATTATGTCTATTATAATATTTCGTGCAATCAGTTTTGACAGTCAAGACAAAAGATCTAGAACCCAATCCTCACAATTTCCACTCATATCATTGTAAAGCACAGAAAGAAGCCTTTTCAGATCTTTCCAGTTCCAAGTGTCCTTATTATGATGACTCTGTGGCGCGTCAACAAAAATGTACTTCCATTTGTGCAGCTTATGTCAGTTAGGTAGGGGGTCCCAGGACACTAACATTCACACAGTAATAAGACCATGACAATAGTGTCCCTAACTGCCTCTAAATGTAACCTGAGCCATCAGTGCATTCACAGCTGTATCGAGCACGTCTGCTTTTAATTGGTACAGCTTGGACACATATTAGTACCAGCTGATAGATAAATCAATCATTTGTGTAGATTACAATGAAATTAAATTATTCACCCGAAGAGCATTCAGGGAATACAATCTCACTTATAGTCATATCAATCAAATTTCCTGAAATGGAAAACTACGATGATATAAAAATCCAACGAATGACATCTGTGAGAAAAGGATGTCAGGCCAAGTGGGTTCCTTGTGCAAATTATTTCCAATGACGGGTATCGATCAGAATAAGTAGAGGAGAGAGATGAACATGGACAGTAAGCACGCTAATGAGTTGTGTTTCTCTGGCCTGATCTATATGTGGTCTTAACACATCAGATTTGCCTATTTTATTTTTTTATGACATACCTAGACTTTAATCAACTCAGGCCAGGACAAAAGCATGCAGGTGCCAATGTTCAGATGGCCCAGGAATACATTTCCCCCAGGCAAGCTGAGCCGACTGAAGCAAGGCTATCCTGTAAATCTCTGATACATAGATTTGTTACCGTTTTTGTTCGCCAACAAACTGAAAGGGGCCCTGAGATGCAGTGGGCATAGCTAATGAAGCCCACAGCCTGGCAAGAAGAGAGCCTCAGCAAAAAATAACTTCAAGGAAATTGGGGAAGTGAGAAAGACCAGATGCAGAACTGAGGAGCATTTCCTTTCTCTAAACTAATGATGCACAATATGTAACGGAAACTTCACACTGCTCTGAAACAACCCAGACTGTCACAAAAATTAAAATGTTAAATTAAACGCTCAACTGCCAAAATTCAGTAATAGCTAAATAATCAAAAAATAATAACAATAAATAATAATAACAAATAACTACTTATACATCCAAAGCACTCCAATCAATTAATTTCCTGGTATAATCCTGCTGGGTAGTGAATAGAAAACTGTTCAACAATAGGCAAGGATATTTTGACAGGTTTTGAGAATTACACCTGGGATTTTCCTACCTTGAGTCATAACAAGGGTAAGTGCCTCATTTCTAACTTGTTTTGGTGTCGATAATGCAATGGAACTCAATGTATCAGAGGAAGAAAAGTTAAACCATGGTAATTTGAATACAACTGGCCAAACAAACAGGTGCTCAACTGACAAATAGGTTCATAATACTGTATCACAATAGTGAAACATCTGTAAGCCACAACATCATAACCTTATAAAAATGTTCTTACAGAACTGCCGTCTTATTTCTGCCTTTAAAGGAAAAATTGGTTTATATTTTGAATGTTTTTATGTTTGTTAAGAAAAAGTGTGACAAATGGAACAGGATGGGTACACCTCTGTGTGTCCATCCTTCTGTCAAATCTATTCAAAATAATGTTTGACATGTTGCTAAACAGAAAATTTTCAACTTTCTCTAACCAGGAGAGGAGCGATATAACTAGCTTCTTTAGCGTGTGGCACTAAATGATACAATATAGATGAGTATAATCAATAGAGTAGTTGTCAACTTTTTCTAGAAGGCAGCATAAAGAACACCAGTAACCTCAAACAAGTAGAAGCCAATGCTGTGGTTATTCTTTAGCACAAGCATGTACAGGCCATGTTTATTCTCCAAAGGTGGGAACAGCTGGTCGTTCATACCATAAAGTGAGTCAAATGTTTTTCATCTCAAAACTGTTTTCTTTAACACTTATGCACATCAAAACTCTACAGAGTGAAAGATGCTTTTGTAAGATTTTACCATCTCCATCAAACTTTTCTGTTGCAATTTCAAATTACACATTACAATACTTTAATGGAAACATGTCAGCTGACTCTTAAAAGAAAGCAATCTTTATTTTTTTCTAAGTTGGGTTGGGCTTGTCCCCAAAAAGTTGACGAACCCCCTCAGCCTCAAACAAATTGCTTCTGGGCGGTAATAAGGTACAAGGGCGGTGTCTTTTAAAAGCAATGGTATCAGTTTCAATACATTAAAAAAAATTGCAATGCACTTATATAGGAGATAATGATTAAATCAAAGATATAATTAATGCAATGCCTAAAAAGGACTCTATGTCTAGTATATATTACATGTGAATGAATCTTCAGTTTTACTTCCACAGTAGTTTGCTTTTGGAGACTTTTGATAAAGTTTATGAATGTGAAGTCATCATGTGACAGCGTGGAGGAGAGAGAAAAGGAGTGACCTCATGTACAAAGAGTGCGTACGCACAAAAAGTGGGGTACACAGTTTGTCACGTCAACGATCAGATATATCAAGAGCGAAATGACTGTGGAAATGTGCCGTGCCTCACGCCAACTCCAGGGCTGGTGTACGCACTTTTCTACAGCTGTTGAGTCTTTGGCGACTTAGAGGTGATGTTGGGAAATTGTTATAATAAATAAATGTGAGCACAATTTGTCCTCAGACTGAGTGATGTGTACATCTGAGACACATGAACGATTAACACTGATGAACAATTAACACACCCATGTGTCTGCAATAACACGAGTGGATATAAAAGCATGTGCATAGTGGTGCAATGCATACTATTAAAAATAATGGCTGTTTTAGCAGTATTAGAAGACATTGCAATTCGAAGAAACCGTGTGTTCAGGGACAGAGAGGATTTGCTGGCACATGATGGTAACTGGCTCATCAGCCGTTTTGAGGGCAATACTCCTGAAACTGTGTACAGAGCTGCGGCCGGCGTTGGAGCACAACATAATGAGGAGCCATGCGCTGCTTGTGTCCACAGGTGATGTGCACACTGGGGTTCCTAACAACCGGGGCATTCCAGAGGGAGCTGGCCAACCAATTGGGACTGTGTCAGTCGATCCTGAGCCTTTGTGCAAATATTAATAACCCCATGCGTAAAGTGTGAAATGTCTTAACTAGCCTCATCTTTTCCCTGGCGCACTTTTGTACTTACTGTATGAACAGGTTTGTTGTAATTAACACAAAAACATAGGCATTTACCTTGGGGGTAATCAGAGTCACCCACATGTGCTCCCACCACCCCTGAGAGAGCAGTGTCACCCATAGTTGCGATCACTCTCTGTTCAAACAGGTGCACACGCTCTCCCACCCACTCCCCTTACGTTTGCCAAAGAGCACATTTTTGCGGCCTAAACTTCAGAAAGTAGCACCTCCATTTCACTTTCCATGAAGTTCTTCTTTTTTCTTTATTTTCAGATCATGCAGAGAGGGGAATCTCAGGTACAGGGCTCATTTAAATATCATTTGCCCAGTACTTGCTGCCTGGATGGTAAAATTTCTCACAAACAGCCGTCCCACATTTATATATTAATGTTAGTGATGAGGTTCAAGTACTGCTGTCAGCGGCCGACAGTTATTCCTTAACAACTGACATGTGGTCGTCAGTTAACATGACTCCATATATGTCCCTGACTGTCCACACCATTACACTGAGTGGAAAATTTTATCCAAATGCCTCCAAACAACGTATTTTCCTGAGAGTCATACGGCGGACAACCTTGCTGCAGCGCTCAAAGTTGCACTTCAGGACTGGCAACTTTCAGACATAACCACCACCAACGCCGCCAACATTTCTGCCGCCATCAGGTCCCTGCATTGACCGTGGCTTAACCGCTTCGGTCACGATCTAAATCTGGCTGTCACAAATGCATTGCATGACCAGAGGCAAAAAAAATCGAGCGCGCCCTCGGACTGTGCCGTAGTATTGTCGGGGCCTTTTCACACAGCTGGCAATGTAAGACTGCATTGCACAAGAAGAAAGTGGAGTTGGGACTCCCAGAACATAGTCTCATAACTGTAAGCATAAATTTGGTGGTTATGTTAATTCAATTGTTTCACCGTTGTATTAGCTATTGCTAATAAAAGCTGTTAATATTGTGCACATTATATTATTGTTTCATTATTAGTGTTTGGTATTCAGTTTCTGAACAGTGTAGGCACAAGCCAACAGTTGACAACAGGTGATGCTGCCTGAGTCATCATTTTTAATTAGTCATGGTAATACCATATACCGCGGTAAAATGTTGAGACGGCATGAAGGTATCAAAATTTGGATACCATCCAACCCTAGCCCAGGGCTTCAAAATAAGCATAATGTTACATTTTATTCCCCATATGTTGACATACTGCCATAGTTGACCAAACCACAAAGGAACTGGCTCTTGGGTTTGGTGTCCTAAATAGGAGAAGTGCAGTCATATGAAAGAATACCAATTGTTACAGGATTTCAAAGGTGCAACAATCGTATTATGCTACTTTGATCGGTGCACACTGACCTCACCCAGGTCACCCAGGTGACTAACGCTTGCAAAGATGAACTAATTTTAACCTGAATGACCCACTACTGCCATTCTCATGAAAATGAAAAATGCACAACAGATGGCTAACGAGAAGAAGGTATTAACTGTGATGATACGTAATGAATATTCTTTGATTTTGTTTCTTTTTTGGTACAAAAATATAATAAAAAGCAAATACAATTTTTTTTTCTGTTAACAACATTACATTCATTTAGGATGAATATTGTTGTTCAGATTAAATAATGGGAATGATGCATTTTTATATTCTGTGAATATGTAGCAAACAGGTGGACAGAACACTAAACATGTACAACCATCTATTGCTGCTACTAGTGACAGATTTACTGTTACTTCGTTCAGCATCTCCGATCCACACTGACACCAGGCACAACAGTAAAGCTTGTGAGACTTTCTGCCCCAACAGCAACAAGTACTGACTTGTGTGTCCTCTGACCTGACTAGCTCTTATCTCATAAGTTGCTTAAAAAAAAAATGTTTAAAAAGTTGTTTTGCATTCATTTCAGAAGCATTTGGCACATGTGGCACAGCAACTGAATTCAGACAACAGAAACTAGTTTCAGCACATGTCATTCTTATGCAGCCATGTACAGTAATCTTCCATCACAACATAGGCCTACATAATGCTTCTCATTTGCTCTCTGAACATCTCAGATAGATTCGTCAGTCAGGAGTTTCCTTGTCCTTTAGTAAACCAGTCCAGTATGCACTACTTTCAGGAGCTTTACAGGTTAAACTAAAATAGGCTCATCGTCCACTACATCATTTGTAACTCGCCCTTCTACTTACAGTTTGAGTTAAATACGTTCACACGTCCACCCGTTGTGCAGTTTAAATCCTTTGCTTAGGCTACACATAATACTCCCATCTTTCCAAAATATTTTGCTCTACAAACAGGGGACAGATGGATTAGCCGCTCAAGTCCACATTCCTTTTATAGCTCGCCTGCATTGTAAGATGAAATGGGGATCTAACATCAAATTCAACAATAGCGTATGTCTTCCAGAAAAGCTCAAACGTCGACAAGGTAGACGAGATAACAGTTAGCTTAAACAAAAGTGTTAATTCGACATTCAGTTGTACGGTGTTTTTAATTGCAGGCGACACCCGGAGTCCTTTATTATGAGTTCTCTAGACAACCATGAACATTAGCTACAACAATTACAAGCTAAAATAAAAACTAATATTGCGACAAACCATGCGTATAAGTTAAAATATGGTAGTCCCTGCTACTTAATTGCAGTGTCACACTATTAACTTTGATGGACAGTGTCAAGACTTGTAGTCGTTTGGTGAGTTTGAGTCCATTCCAGTAATTAGACAGACCCCGAAAAAAAAACTAAGAACATCCTTTACCTTGACTCGTTTTTAACCAGCGAACGTCCCCTGCTTCCCATGCACGAAATTATTGTCCTGCTATTTTGAAGGGGAAAAGTGACTGGCTTGCAAATACTTTGCGCGTGTATGTATAAATATGAACCAAGATAGCCT
The DNA here is from genome assembly GCF_036924035.1 of Leuresthes tenuis. Taxonomy (NCBI): domain Eukaryota; kingdom Metazoa; phylum Chordata; class Actinopteri; order Atheriniformes; family Atherinopsidae; genus Leuresthes; species Leuresthes tenuis. The sequence continues at coordinate 26,213,908 of NW_027325361.1, forward strand.
GGCTATGTTTGTTCTTGAAAGCTAGCCAGCGTTAAGTTAGCTTGTTCCCATTGACTCTTCAGTACAGCCCATGCAGCCGTAATACGTGTACACAAATGTCTGCGACCGATGATGACGGCCTAAGTGTTTACATTGCACAGAGCATGCGCAAATCTAGAACAACACTACCACCAAGTGTCCCGAGTTAATAACTGCACTTCAAAGGCTTCATAAAATCTTATGACATTCATTAGGAAAAATGAAATATCCAATATCCAAATAATGACAAACAGAGGTATTATCGATGGCACAAAGAATGAATGGAGAGTTTGAGGAGTTGGATTAATGTTAAAGTAAAAGTTATCCACATCCTTGTCGGACAGCTTGGTTTATGTTTTTTGAGAGATCAACAGAACCATATCACCATCTCCCATTACTTCCTTCTAACTAGTGTCCAGCCACAAAACGATGGTGGTCTCTAACCCAGCTTGTCTCAGTAGTTACACTTGATGGAAAATGTTATTTAGAAATATGACCAATTATTTCAACCAATTTCAGGAAACAGAATGCAAGTAAAGGAAATCTTTTACACAAAGCACCAGATATAGGACTGGATATTATCTCAGTTTATCAAAGGTTACGTTCAGCTAGACTTAGCCAGTACATTAAGGATGTTTAAGTAGAAAAATATTCCTGTAGCAAACATTCTCGTCTCTGTATACAGTGTGTTATCCAATCAGTATCTGCTCATCAAAACATCTTACCTGAAGCTCATTGCTGGGAGAAAATTAAAGTGAGATATATTTCTGTTAGAGAAAAGTTGACTTGGAGGTGAAGGAGTTCTTTCTGTTAAGCCATTTTGTCTTCATGGTAAACACAAAAAATACCAGAAATCACTTTCTAAAAATATTGTTGTATGGCTTCACCTAACACCTATTAAGTTATTTCAATGTGTGACAAAAATAAACAGCTAAAAATATCTATAAAGTGTTCGTAACTGACTAAAAGTGTCCCAACAAGGGTTTAATTAAGCCTGCTTTCACGCAGCACAAAATGTCGAAACAAAAGGCAACTATGCCGACTGCCTCAATTCACATACCAAACAGTCATAAAACCTACTTTTCAGGTTATCATGAGAGGAGTGACGCAGATCTTTTGTTGGCTGGCTGGACACTCCTCTGCACATAGAAGGAACTGAAAAGCAGCTGACGTTGTAGGAAACACCACAGTGACTATAGCCCTACTAATCTGGTACATCTAGTGAATAGTTATGCTCAGCACTGAGCAATTTTATGGGCAATATTTCTTCAGGCTTTCTAGAGGGCTCTTGGAGCTGTTCTGTAGACATTGGGTTCTTAAGAACTGGACTGAAAATTAGTGAAAAAAAATTGAGTGATGCATATGAGACTGTTGTTAGAACATTTTTAGTCAGTTACAAACATCATCTAGATTTTTTTAACTTTTTAAAATCAATCAGCTATTAGGTTTTTTTATTTAAATTTTATATTTAAAATTAAATCACATCATGTACTGCATTTCTAGGTTCAATGTAATCTTTTAATCACTGCACCTGTATCCTGCTTCCCTGACAAGAACAAATGACCAACATGCATGATTTTGGATCTTGGGAGGAACCTGAAATACCCAGAAAGAACCCACACTGGCATGGGGAGAAAGAACAAATTTGACACAGGAAACTCCCAGCCTAGAATAAAATCAGAGCCCTTCTTGCTGTGAAGCCACAGTGCAATTTATAACCTGTTTCTGTAGTTATATCCCTCTGTCTACATCTTTAATCCCTGATGACTAAAGCCTAAATACTTTGTGATGCAGAACTAAGTTTCTTCCTTTTGACAATCATTAAGCAGTTGACTACATTTCAAAGTTCCCCCTGTTAAAGACAAGTATGGAGTATATTACAATTTAGTAGATTTTCATTTTACTTCAATTCAATTCAGTCCAATTTCATTTATATAGTCACAACAAATGTCATCTCAAGGCACCTCAAAGATACAATCCAATTCAAGCCTATTAGAATCCAATCCACCGTTAGTAATATGAAGCCATGCTGCAAGTTTTATTTGCAGTTTTGTAAACTGAGACCTGACACCACACAGCGCAATGCCTGCTCATAGCATGGTTCTTTGTTGGATTATGCAATTTCCACTGCTATGCTGATGATACTCAGCTGTACTTATTGATGACACCAGATGAAACCAACCAGTTAGTGAAAATACAAGCATGTCTCAAAAACACACAGACCTGGATGACTCAGAATTTTCTGCTTCTTAAGTCAGACAAAACTGGTTGCTTCAGGAAGGCATTCATAATTACTCTAGATTGTATTTCCTTGGCTTCTAGTACCAGGAACCTTAGAATTATTTTTTACCAGAATTTATCCTTTGATGCACATATAAAACAGGTTTCTAGGACTACCTTCTTTCACCTTTGTAATATTGCCAAAATTAGGATCATCCTGTTTCAGAGTAAGGCAGAAAAAACTGCTCCATGCATTTGTTACTTCAAGACTGGATTACTGTAATTCTTTAACATTGGGCTGTCCCACAAATTCTCTGAAAAGCCTCCAGCTGATCCAAAATGCTACAGCCAGCGATCTGATGAGAACTAACAGTAGAGATCATATTTCTCCAGTTTTAGCTTCTCTTCAATGGCTCTTTGTTAAATTCAGAATAGAATTTAAGATTCTTCTCCTCACATATAAAGCTCTTAATGACCACTCCATCATATCTTAAAGATCTCTTTATAAGATATTTTCCTAACAGAGCACTTCACTCTCATACTGCAGGTTTACTTGTGGTTCCCAGAGTTTCTAAAAGTAGAATGGGAGGCAAAGCCTTCAGTTATTAGGCCCCTCTCATGTGGAACCAGCTGCCAGTATATGTCCGGAAAGCAGACACCCACTCATTCTTTGAGATTAGGCTTAAAACTTTCCTTTTTGATAAAGTTTGTAGTTAGGGATGACTGAGGTGACCCTGAAACATCCCATAGTTAAGCTGCTGGGGTATTCATGAATTGGACCAATTTGGAATCAATTGATTTGATTTCATTGGTGTTGCTATAAATGTAATTAAAATAGACTCTGTTCTATTTTGAGTCCTAGTTAAAAATAAACAATTTGAACAATTAATTTCTGAGGATGTTTTTCATAAAGTGCCTGCAAACAATGAAGGAAAAACATGGAAAAGGTGTACATTCTTGTTACTGACAAAAAAAGTGTGAAAAACAAACAACAGCATGTCCCAGTAACAGATATGTTAAAACCTGCAATAGGGTGGAAAAAACAGTAAAAAGTTCAAGTAGGCTACAATTTATGTAAAGAAAACTGTATCATCAACTGAGAGCCAAAACTATACATGATACAGACAAAACGACAAGTTTCTAAGTTGTTGACCTGCCTAGAAAAGTTTAACAAATGTTGACTTCCTTCAGAAAATGGCCGCCCCAGATCGGTAGAGGGCAGAGTAGTAAATACTTCGCTGCATGGGCTCGCGAGGGCCCATCCTGTGCTTCGGTATTTACTGAGCATGCGCACGATAATCTTCCTTTTTCCATTGCAGCGGAGTCAATCCCCAGTCTGTGGCTCCGGGCTCCTTCATAAGGAGACAAAAATACTGCAAAATGGTTTGTAATTCGTCCTCATATGTGTCTATATGCATACCCAATACATACATTTGGGCTCGCGTGGTGTCAGTTGGGTGGAAACATTCTGATTGTGTGCCGATGAAGATAGATTCAGTCCTGCTAATGTCTATCCGGGTCTGCTTAAACGTGGCCTACCCGCAGCTTTCTCAGAGTTCATGCTTCCTGTTATCCGCAAATTGCTGTACTGTAGTGTTTCCATGAGTAATTAATCGGATAACCCCTAAGCCCACTTGCCCTGAATTTTTTTTTTCCTTCTTCTCCGAAATCGTTAACATTTAACACATTGTCAAGCCTGCGTAGCAGGTGTGCTAACACTTACTGTCCATTTTCATTGGCTACGCATGCTAATCTTAGCGTGGTGTAATGTTACGTTTTGTCAGTTACAATTCAGCTGTCATAGACACAATGACGTGAAGATATTTTCATCAGTTTGTGTTGTGTCAATTTGGTTAATCTCTCTGCAGGGTTTTGTTAAAGTTGTAAAGAACAAGGCCTACTTCAAGAGGTACCAGGTCAAATTCAGGAGGAGGAGAGGTAAAACACCCAGCATCGCTCCTTGACAAGTATCTCATGCTTTGGTAATGATTGTCACTCACTAAGTAACTGGTGTTTGTATCTTAACCAGAGGGAAAGACTGACTACTTTGCTCGCAAACGTCTGGTTGTTCAAGACAAGAACAAGTATAACACACCGAAGTACCGCATGATTGTCCGTTTCTCCAACAGGGACATTGTCTGCCAGGTAAGCATCCGGTAACCTGCTTTCATCCAGAGCAGTGGGGCTTGATTTATAACATGACTCTAAATGTTAAGCAGATGATATTATTGCTTTAGCTGACTGCAATCCCTGTCAGGACGACCATTTTAAAACTAACCCAGTTTACTTTAATATGGTAAATGTCAACATGGTGAAATACTAGTCTTGAGTGGTGTTGGGACTTTCATGGGCTGCTGCAGCACAGCATCAGTGTGTATCGTGTGTGATTATATATTTTCTGCAGTTATATCATTGTGCCGTAATCATGCATGTAGTACTTGGGAATGTGTTTCAGATTGCCTATGCAAAGATTGAGGGTGACATGATTGTTTGTGCTGCCTACTCGCACGAGCTGCCAAAATATGGGATCTCTGTGGGTTTGACGAACTACGCAGCAGCCTACTGCACTGGTCTGCTGGTGGCCCGCAGAGTACGTATACACCTTCTCGTACACGCTGGACAGCTTCCTGATGTTGGCAGATTTTTTTTTTTTTTTTTTTTTTTAGTGTCCTGTTTTATGTAGAGATTTATGGTTGAGATTTGGCTCTTCAAAAATTGCTTAAATTGGGTTGTGGCGAAGTTAAAATGGTAAAAACTTGAGTTTTTAGGCCTGCTGAACAAGATGGCTTCCATGTATTTATTATATTTTTTATTTTTTTGTCCTCAGCTTCTGAACAAGTTTGGTCTGGATAAGGTGTACGAAGGCCAGGTGGAGGTGACGGGTGACGAGTTCAACGTGGAGAGCATTGATGGTCAGCCAGGCGCTTTCACCTGTTACCTGGATGCTGGGCTTGCAAGAACCACCACAGGCAACAAGGTGTTCGGTGCTCTGAAGGGTGCTGTGGATGGAGGCCTGTCCATCCCACACAGGTAGCCTGCCAGACATCTTGGGCACAAACATGCTTTGGTTTGATGAAGTGTAAATAATTTTAACAGAGGCCTTGTCCACAAGAACATGGTTATTTAGACAGTATAATCTCCTTTGTTCCCAAAATAATTCTGTACAATCAGCACCACCTAAAAAAGAAATAAATCTATAACCACAAAATATAACCAGAAAAACACAAGTTCCACAGTGACGACTATGCTACATAAACGTGGATGACTCAGAATTTTCTGCTTCTTAATTCAGACAAAACTGAATATTTGGTAAACCAAAATAAACCAACTTGTGCAAATATGTGCAACTTGTACTTTGGGTACAAGTTGCATGAATTCCAAAGCATGAATTCCAAAATTAGAACTAATCTGAATGATAGTCTGTGTTATCTGAGGTTTTGCTCACTGTTGCTGCTAAATGGGACTGTTTATGGAGCATAATCTAAAACACAACTCGGCTTTTAGTTAAATTTGTCTCATTTTTTCAGCGTACTGATGTTGAAATTAAAATATGCAGGTACCCTGTTATAGTAAGTCTGTATTAGAAACGCCTGTCAGACGGTGAGGGTTTCTCAAATAAATGCAGACTTGGAAAGAAAGGTTGGAGTTGTATTGTCTGCCGGAGTTGTATTGTCTGCCGGAGTTGTATTGTCTGCCAGAGTTGTATTGTCTGCCAGAGTTGTACAGATCATTATACAGTTGGGGGTTACGGTCACTGTAAATGCAAAAATCACAGCTTTTCTGTGATAGATAAGTGTCACCTAATGCTCTTGGTAATCAGTGAGTGTAAGTAATGCTTGTTTTTGCTTTCAGCGGCCATTATTATTGACCACAGGAATAGTTATTTTGAGTTTTTGAAAATATGAATCGGGTTTCAAAGATGAACAGAGTTGTACTCATTGGTTGATTACAGATTTAAAACTCTTCCGTACAGTTTGTGTTGCACATACGTGTTTTTCTGACGTTGTCTCAGAGCTGTTCAGTGTGAAGGAGGGCTGTAATATCTGGGTCAGCCTGTGGATCTGGTCCAGTGTCTTTCTAAACACTATTTAATGTGAGTATTTCTTAAGATTTTTCATTTGCATCAGGTGAAGTAACAGTGTTTGCTCACCTTGGAGACCTGAACAATCCACAGGGTCTGTTATGAGCTCACCACTTGTTATAAAATGCTCTACAGGTTCTCTTTCCTCTCCAAAGATCTGATTGTAGCCTCTGCTTCCATTATCTTGCGTTACGATGAACTGACCATTAATTGGGAGTGGACACTTTTGGATGGGCTGAAGTGCCCTGCAGTACAGGAAACTACTATGCTGAGTTAAAAACGCAAGAGAAAATGAGGACATCGCTGCTTTATAGGAAGACTCCAGACTTGTTTCAGCTGGTAGCACCGGTGTTAACTGCTGAAAATATTCAGAACATCACCAGAAATTAAGATGCATCACCTAAATCGACTGTTCACACCTCAGTCAGTGCATCCATCCCTGCATTGTTTTGGCTTCACGCATCTGTGCTTTAGGAGCGTCTCATGTTAAAAGGTTGCAGTCAAGCACTCTTGACGCGTGCACTGCTGATTCCTAATACTGTCTGCAACAATTTGTGATTCAGTCATTGGGATTACATGAGTGCCATCGGTTTAATGGCTAAATTACAGTAAGACTAAGTCATGTAGACGCCTTAAACTAACAAAAAGAAAACGTATTGATCGGGTTACTCGCGATCAAAGTAAGACCCCGAGATAACGTGATTCTCATTCTGCGCATGCTTGAATTTTTTTATTTTTATTTTTTTAAATGTTAAAAATAAATTCTGCGATCGTCACCCAGAAGTCGAAGGAGACGGTATTACTGTTGCCGTCGGAAAGAAATGAACAACGCGATGGTGAATGCACCATTGTGCATCGAGTTTGTGCCATAACTATGCTCATCACAAACTAAATATAGATGGATGTAACTTCATCTTGCTCTTTGTTCACAATCTTTCTCGAATGCCTTAGTTTTGTTGTTGAAGAGGTCAACTGGAAGTGACTCTATTAGCAATAGTTGAAATGGGTACAGCACTACCTATCGTACTGTGGATGTACTGTGCATGCTTTGTGCCAGTGATTCGATTCATTCACCGCCATATATCCAAGGATAATTACCCTTGCTCAGATAAGGAGCATAACCCAACTATAGCTATAATGGAGTTAATCTCATCATGTAGACCCACTGAGTGTCATAGCCTCTAATTAGTTCTTCTCACACACATGCACACGCCATTTGTCACTCCCTACTTGTTTCATACATATCAATACATTTGAACAAATGAAGAAATTAATTTGGCACTTTTTGCAGTTTTTATGGTGCTGCTAGTCATCTGTACTATTTGCAAAATAAGACTAAGTGGTCTGCTGCCCTGCTTAAAAGAATTTAAAGCAACATTTCTTAATTATGTCTTTTTATTTGAAAGACAAAATGCTGTTAATCAGCTGGGCCTCTAATGTGAAATATATGCAAGGTGTTCCTACTACACCTGGCTTTAAGATGTGTTCTGCATGTGGATACTCTTAGCATTTTAGCAAATTTATTGGTCCACTCATGATGCACAGCAGCCATCATGATGCTTCTATTTTTTTCTATTTCGTAAAGAGTTTGGACAGATTACAGCTGGCAAGTTTGTATCGTTGCCCTCTGCCAATATGCGAAGAGCCTAAATGGTGAGCGCGAATGGTCCCTACGTGAAAATCTGATGTAGTAGGGTTGACATTGATGTGAGAGTTTTCGCCGGAGCTTCCTTTGATTTATTTATTTTTTCTTCTGCAACATGCTGCAGCACAAAGCGGTTTCCTGGGTATGATACCGAGAGCAAGGAGTTCAACGCCGAGGTCCACCGCAAGCACATCATGGGCATCAACGTGTCTGAGTACATGAGCTACTTGATGGAGGAAGACGAGGATGCCTACAAGAAGCAGTTCTCCCGTTTCATCAAGAACGGAGTCGCCCCAGATTCGGCAAGTCTTCTTTGTGGATTATTTAATTACCCTTTTAGTCTTTCCACTATTGTATAGAAATGATCATCATTGTCGTCTTCCATTGATCTATGAACATGGTGTAGTTGTAGTTATGTTTTAATTTCCTTTGCACAATAAAGGTCTAAATGAGGGTCTAAAAATGAGTTCTAAATGAGAGAAGCCAGCTTCTCAGACTAAGTTGTGGTCTAAATGGTTTACAAAATCATTACTCAATTGTTATACGAGTTTTTAAAGTCTCAGAATAGAGCCAACGGCATTGCATCTTGTGTGTGGGTGGCTTGCGTGTCACAAGGTACAGCTGTTGACACAAAAGTCTAGATTTATGAATCTCAACATTCACTCTGGACTAAATTTGTTCTTAACAGTCAAGCTTGGAGAAATGGCATTGTGCCATGTTGGTTGAATATATGTATCATGATACATGGACTGAATAGTATTATGTAGAAAATGACTCAATATTGACAGCAATAAGTCTTTTTTTTTTATTTTTTTTTTTTTTTTTATGCCGACAATAATGGAAACCTACTATTTATCCACACCTGCAAGAGAAATGTAATACTTCTGATAATGTTCAGCTTAGCTGCTTTATAATTTGAACAATGTATTTTAAAAGCAAGATTCAAATGTGAGGTCAGTTTTTGATCATGAATTTTTTTTCTTTCCAGATTGAGGAAATGTACAAAAAGGCTCATGCTGCTATTCGCGAGAACCCCGTTCATGAAAAGAAACCTCCCAAAGAAGTCAAGAAGAAGAGGTAAAGGAACAGTTTTAATGTTTCTGTGTTGACACTGATGCTATTCTTTTCCCTCTCCCCTGTCGGAACAAATTTTTCTCAACACCTCTGATGCATTTAATTACTATAGCGAGTGCCAATTATACGTTTGTGACGCAGGTGGAACCGTGCCAAGCTTTCTCTGGCCCAGAGGAAAGACCGTGTCGCTCAGAAGAAGGCCAGCTTCCTCCGGGCTCAGGAACAGGAGAATGCAGACTGAGGCGTCGATCTGCTCTATTCCAAATGCAGAAATTTGTTCTAATAAATATAGAAAAGGAGTCTGCTCTGGTGTGCTTTTTTCCACATTGTTTTTGATAATCAACTTTTGGAAAAGTATTTGGAAATGTTTTTTTTTTTTTTTAAGTGACTTCATACTATCATTGAGTTGTGAATGGTTTTAGAATCTGTAACAGTGGTTGTGAGTCTGTGAAATTGGACTAATGGTTTGCACAAGCAACACAAATTACTACAGACAGTCCAGATTCCTTAGTCAAATTTTATTTTGCCTTGGGGGGGGGGGTTCTTCACTGCTTCAGTAATTATCTCTATTATATTTTCTATTATTTCTATTATCATGACTTTACTAACAGCTGTAGAACTACCTCACAATGCATCATTTACATAAATGAGGTGGAATGTGTCAATGAAACAGATTGTCTGTTTTAGAGAAGCTTATGGAAGCAGAATTGTTGATGTGCTGTACTGATTGATAATTTTAGGAATCTTTAGTATGAGAAATTTTCTTCCACAGCAATGTTTTTAGATTGTTCAGAACAAGGGAATGCTCGATTTCCATTTGTTCTGCTGAACCTTTGAGTGCAATACAAGCGTACAGCTGCTTCTCCAGTTCTTCCCTCACATCGGATGGAGCACCCCTCAGAATATAATCCTTGAGAGTTTCACAAGCTTTTGCCAAATTCGGCCTCGTGACCTCTGGTGTGCAGCGATGCTTGGTGAGGTCACAAGAAGTGAGGCAGTCCGCCCCATGGAGACAATCTTCATCCACACTACACTGCTGCTGCCTAATTATTTCCTGAAATGTTGCTTCAGGAACGATGAACCGCGCATCCATCACCTTAAAGTCATGACGGTCATTGTAGCCAAAAGTAGTTGTGCTCGCGTCACATATGAGGAAGCTGCCAAAAGTGCCGTGGAAAACATCTTCAACCAGCTCCAGCAGGCCGATTGAGATCTTGGCCTTTAGTGGCCATGACGGGGTGAACCACTGGTCCATTCGGCGGTGCAGACCAGCAGGAATCCACATCTCGATGATCCATGGCAGACTAATCCCATACAAGGGAGAGTATGGTACCTTCTCCATCACATACAGGTCTCCACAGAAGCCCAGTAATTTGGGCGTGTGCCCTCTGTCTTGCAGGACCAATGCTAATAGGAACTCATTGAGCTGCAGCAGGGCCCATGTGGAGCGAGCCTCTGGCAATGAGATGTGGCCGTCTTTATTGGCATCTGCAATGGACAATACTTGGGTTGCCAGGTCGACAAGGTTGGCCTGATCCCCCACTTTAGCCTGTAAAGAAACAGACGTTTTTAATACAAACCAATGTTTTGAATTCAGAACTCTCCAGAGTAGATTAGAACAAAGACCCCCTGACCTTTAGGTGGTTGATTATCATCTCTCTGAACTTTTCTACTGAGGTTCCCTTGGTGGGCTTGTTGAAGGCTGCAGCTTCCCTTTTGGTCTCTATCTCACTTCCCAAATTGTAGTGAGGGGCATCCTCCATCTGGCACTTAATGACTCCTTCTAAGTCCCCCCAGTTCCCTGAATACACCTAAAATCAAGAAGGAGAGCAGTTGCATCAATATCAAAAAGTCTAGCAAGGAGTGTTATTTTTTAAAAAGAGCTGACCTGGCTGTTAGGATTGGCAGTGAAGCACTTTCCCAAGTAAAGTGTGTCTTTCTCACACAGGCTGCTGCAGGCTGAGCCATCAATGACTCCCTTCTTGTATTTGTCACACTGAAAAAAAAAATGAATAGACATATTACAAAAGGGACAGCAATACAACCACAGTGCCATATGATTGGAAGGGAAATAAAGTACTCACTATTGAATTTTTGCAGTCATGCCCTCGACACAGCTCTGTGTAGGATGAGTACTCCACATACACTATCCAGCTTCCCACAAACACTGCCAGCCACGAGAGGAACAGGTACTTCATGTGCAGGTAGGAAAATCTGGCCTGTTGGCAACATGTTTCAAAGATCTAAAGTACTGCAGATTTAATATCAGCTTTAAAACTAACAATCAAATTGGGTTGAAGAATTATTGTAACATACTTAACATCACTTAATCATATAGAAAACAGATGACATGAACCCATTTAATTTGATAGCTAAACATTCTGTTTTGGTAAATATTTAGAAAATAATAATGGTGTAGAAGAAAAAAAGGAAGGCAAAAAATCATATACATGTATAACTCTAAATATATAAATAAGTGTGTAGTGCCTGATTGACAGGAAACATAACTCCAACAAGAGAGCTGTTAGTTAAAAACAATGGAAAAGATTGTAAAACTACTTCAAGAAGGGGATTCAACTCAAAGATTTTGTTTGTTCATAGTCAGTTGTCTCTAAAATTTGGAGCAGGTACAAACAAAATGGGAAGGTTGGAAAGGGGAATGTACAGGTTAACCAGAAGAATTAGAATCTTATTGACAAGTAGGTTTTCACATACAACAAATTTATGTAGTAGAATAAAAACAAACAAACTGGGCACTCGAAAATAAAAAGAGGAATAAGTTTAAAACTAAAATAAAGGTAAGACTAAGTAACGTAAAAAATAATGCAAGTCAGATTTACAGCAGGGATGTGGAATATTTACATAAAATAATGACTAATAATCATGATAATATATTTTTATCATGATGGGAATGTAGTTCTACTGTGGAGCTGTGGGTCAGTGTCAGTGAGGCTCTTTAACCTTGTTGATAAGACTGACAGCAGGCAGGAAAAAGTTGTTTTTGTGGTGAGAGGTTTTGGTTTGGAGGGACCACAGCCTTCTGCCAGAGGGGGGCATGGGTTTGTGTCGTGGGTGGGAGGGGTCAGCAAAAACTTTTGTTGCATGCTTTAGGGTCCTGGAAGCGTACAGGAAGTGGAGGGAAAGTAGATCACCACCGATCACCCTCTCAGTTGAGAGGATGTTGAGAGGCAGCAGTGTACCATACCGTGACGGAGGTGGTGAGGATGGACTCAATGATCAAGGTGTAGAAATTCAGCATCATTGTCCTTGGCAGGTTGAACTTCTTCAGCTGGTTGATATACATCCTCTGCTGGTCTTTCTTTATTAGGGAGCAAATGTTCAGTTCCCACTTGAGGTCCTGTGTGATTGTGGTTCCCAGGAAGTGGAAATTCTCCACAGTGTCCATGGAGGAGTCACACAGGATGATGGGGGCAGGTGGGGCTCATCTTCACTGTCGAGAGCATAGAGCTCTAGGTTGTTCTGCCTGCACCAGGTCACCAGATGGTCGATCTCCAACCTGTAGGCAGACTCATCCCCATCAGAGATGAGTCCAATGAGGGTGGTGTCATCTGCAAATTTCAGGAGCTTAACAGACTGATGGGTGGAGGTGCAGCAGTTTGTGTACAGGGTGAAGAGCTGAGGGGAAAGAATATAGCTGGTGTAACCCAGGCGGATGTTAAAGCGTCAGTCAGGATGGGAGTACCGGCTCATCCAAGAAATCAGTGTGTGTTTGGGCATAAACCTCAGGCTAAATTGTTGCTGACCATCAGCCCAGAACCTTTAACTGAGGCTTGCTGTCATATTAATGTGAAAATGTAGCCAATTAGTCAAGTGTTTTTAAATATATCATGTGGTCACTCTTATTTGTATTTTTGCCACATGGTGGTTATGGAACAACTTCCAAACATGTAATGTTTATATATCATACTCTTCTGAAGACGTTACACGTAAAGTGTTGCCTCCTACTGTTGCGTACTTATGGACCTTATTGACACAGAGCAATATTGATATTCATTCATCTCTAGCCACCTATCACATTTAATTTAGAGGGAAGTATCTAATTTTCAAGCACTTCTTTGCTCCAGTTTCCATTCAGTAGCTAATGTTGTCAGCCCTTCCATCCAAAAGATAGACACATACTTTGAGAAAAGCAGATGAAAGTAAATCAAGACAGTAATGGTAAAGGTTGTAAAATAAAACAATGTGCTAAAAGACTATCATGTGATAGTTTTCTGTGTATGTGTCAGCAGGAGTGATCTCTTTTACAACACAGGAACAGGAAGCTATATTAATTAGAAGATAAGGGGGGAGAGTGCAACAGGTGAGAAAACACTAACATTCCACGATACTGTACTGTTTTGTACCTGTGAAGACGAAAAGTAAACTCTCAAATAACTCTTTGTAAAAATAAATATCAGAATAATAAGATATAAACCAACCGGCATTGATTAGATGCATTTGACTCTACTTACCTCCATGCTTGGTTGCCCCTTGGAACCATTAATAACAGAAAAGTTTTGAGGTATTTTATAGTAAAAATCACGACAAGCACAATATGATGAATTTCAATGATTCCATCTCTTATTTCAAATCGTTTGGCCTATTTGTTTGGTCGGTAAGTTGAATGGAAAATGGGTCCACACTGAGTTGAATCCCAGTGTCACATCATTAATGCGATTCCTTGAGAGGAGATGCTTAATAAGCACAGCAAATGTTTGTGGTGGGGTGTGTGGAACGTTTGAAGTGACTCCATACTCATTATCTTGTGTTTTGATTTTCCTCTTAGTTCCCCAGCTGATAGAAGATACAGTCTACTTCCATCCATCTTGACATTACTCCAACTGGAGTGCATTAGTGAAAAGTAACATTTTTGTTTTCATTTGCAGTGCTGCTGCTCAGTCTGTTGATGCCTTCTGCTCTGTGTTTGACAGTGATGGACTCACTACCTTCAGCAGCTTTAATTTCCAGTTAATTTATTGACATAAGTCTCCCTATCTCACTCAGTCACCTGTTTTTTTTCCTTTTACACTAAGCACATATTTTTCCTTTGACCCTCCACAACAACAGTTTAAAAACAGCTTCTACTTTTTAATAAAAGGCAGGTACATCATTTGAATCTTTCCAAATGGAACTCCCACCCATTTTAAAGCTGTATGAATTGAGTTTTCTAGCCTCTGGGGGGCAGCATATCACACTAAAAACAACATTAGCGTGTTGTTAGGTTATGACAATGCAAAAGTGAAATATGCAGTTCATGTGATTGCAGATAATTCACATGCACTCCAGACATGGAAAAAGATTATTTTTTTGCCTTTTACCTCTTTTGTGCCGTGATAGTAGTTTAGGTCATCACACTGATTTCACATTAAGCATGATAATCTGATTCTCTGCTAAAGTTGCAGTATGGATCAGTACTTTGTTTCCCCCCTAGTGGTGATATTGAACAATTATGAATTGAATTAAAGAATTTTGCGTATGTACAGTGCAAAATGTGCAGTTGGTATATTGGGAATTCATTCATTCGTAAAACAAACAAAAAAATCCTTAAATGTGATCCACTAACATACCTTCTAAAAGCCTTTTTAAATTGTACTTTTCTAGTGATGCACAGATGTATCGACCTAAAATTGATATCAGCCAACATTCAGCTCAGTGTCCTTCAATTGGCCTATTGGCATTTTAAATATTTTATCAAACCTTGTGTGCAGCACATTTAAACAAATAAAAAGGATAACATAAGCTGATGGCAGCAGCTGATATTTACCTGGTGTGTCCTGGTTGTAGATCATTGGCTTTGGCCTGAGACTGACAAGATTTATTCTCATTCCATTTTGTTTGGTACGAAACAAATTCTTGTCAGGCCATGTCAGCACTGAAGAGTCATTGAGTTTGCAGTGGCTTAACGGGCTAAAAGGCCTGGGAAACAGTTATTTTTTTAAGCACAAAAGACATTTTACATGAAAGATCAAGATAAAGTTTTATGGTATATTTGTATAAAATACTAAATTCAAAACATGAAGAAGGGCTGGAACACTTTAGTTATTAATAGTTTCTGGCAGAAACAATCAGTACTGGCCAAATTATTATCTTTCACATTAGTATCCTCTTCTTCTTTTGGCCTCTCCTGTTATCAGGGGTCGCCACAGCGAGTCAATCTTGCATCATTGACTTGGCATATGTTTTACACTGGATCTTTCGCATTAGTATCCATCCATTTTCTATACCGTTAATCGGGTAGCGGGTGGGCTGGAGCCTATCCCAGCAGTCATCGGGCGAAAGGCGGGGTACACCCTGGACAGGTCGCCAGTCCATCACAGGGCCACATAGAGACAAACGAGACAAACAACCATGCACGCTCACACTCACTCCTACGGACAATTTGCGCATTAGTATCATTTTAGAATTTCACAATTGGTGCATCCTTAGTGTCTTTGTATGTTAGTTCCTTTTTACCATCAGCAGATGGAACACAAAAAGATCTGGTGCTGATAATCTATTCAACATTTGTAATATGAGTTTGACTTCTCCTGCTGTATCTATTGATTGGTTTACTTACAAATCTGACCATGACTGTCTGCAATAATAATAGCACTGGTCACACAAGTAAGTGCTGCGTGTACCTCGAATCAATTTTTCTGTAGATGGAATGTATCAAAAGCATTATGGAAATAATGTTCTATGGGGGAAACAAATACATAGTTGGGTATTTTGTAATCAATATTTTTGTGGCTTTCATTGCAGCTCTAGCCAATGCATTTGTATCCATGGGATTATATACTGACCCTTTGTGAGTGAAGAGAATTACACAAACATGGCTAATGAGGCAGTATTGATTGTGGCTTCTGTGACAGCTATTAATTAGAGACTGAGTGGGAACTGTAGACATATGCTGAGATGGGTGAACGGAAACAGCTTGTCTTTATCTGGGTGATCTCCGTCCTCTGCACTAACCCTCAAACTGTGAGAGAACTTTGTATTCAACCCTGAAGGTTCAGTTGAAATTACGTGCAAGCAATCAAGGACATACTGTACTGTTACAAAGCACCACTTGATGTTCAAGTACTGAGGCATAGAGGAGATTAAAGCTGATCATTAGCAGCACATTACTGTCTGACACTTGGTTTTTGCAGCCTGTATACCACTCATCCATTATGTATGATTATAAATCTATCCCTCAGAGGATGCCGTTTAATGGGCTGCTGTACAGAGCAAAGAAAGGTCTGAAAGCAGAGAAACAAAAGATGGGGAAGACATTTATTTGGTGTCCGTCTCATTTTATGGATATGTCGGCTTTATGTTGCGCATATAAAGAGTGGCCCAGCTAAAAAGGTCCTGGAAAGAACCAGTTGACAGAAGAGTCCAGCGTGCTTTCCCGCTGCTTCCTTCAGACTCTCAGATGGAAAAACAATACCACACTGTCTCCACAAACACTACTGACCTGAGTCATCACAGTTCACATAGAAAGCTGAAAATGTAAACATCAAGAAACATCATGAGACTTAGCAGCAGTGGTTTGGTCTGCAATGAGGATAGAAACAGAAAAATCTAATATCAAGTAGCTTAGTATTTTATAATTTACACAGTAGATACATAAAGACTACAGCATCCTGGACTGAAAATGAAAAATTCAGAGTATTACAGTAACTGATGACATAAACAGAGCCATAAAACAAAAAGGTATTAAATGGCAATAGATATTTAAAGCCAAGCTTCTAAATTTGAGCTTACTGTTTTGAACTGATAAGTTTTTTAGCCACTTTACCTTGATATATATTTGAAGCATCCCCTCAGTATGAATTAATCTGTAGATTATGTATACTTTTACAGTGTCATGTGTTCCCGATGGCCAAATTTAAAGAATACAACACAATGTGCACTGGATCTAAATGCCCTGTTTCAGTTTTTGTATTTCAGTGGAAATGTTGAAATAGCCTCCCTCCAAGGGTCACTGAATGACACCTCTTAAACTGTCACTGTTAGGCTGGAATGGCCTAGAAAACTGAACGATGCTTGTAGCTGTCCTTGGGGACAGGCTGTCTTTTCCTCCTTTCACTGCACTTGACAGTTTTGTCCCTAATGTGCATACACACAAGAAGTGTGCAGCAGCAGCTGAGATGTAACTGCTTTGACTCAAAATGCTTCAGCCGAATGCCTCAAATGAAAAAAAAATCATCAGTTACAATAGTCTGAAGGAGAGAGCAGGGTTTCAAAGCCAAAGAGTTCATGGTCAAGTTTCTATCTTTGAAATAAAATTTGTGGATGCTACACTTGAGTGGCGCAGATCTCCACATGTCCTTGAAGGGACTTCCCCCATGCTGCTTAATCTTACAAATGAAGAAACCCAAGGGAACATCACCTAGTTTCACTCACATCCAAACTGTTTCATAATGTTCTCCAACAGTTTTCCAGACGAGTACAATCAGGGATGGCGTATGACTTCATACAAATTTTGTATTGAAACATACTTTTCCACAAACAGGCAGCTCAAAAGCAGCTCCAAATCAAAACTATGGCGAAATCAAATTATTTATGCCATATAAGGTGATGGTAAACTTTTACAGCGTCAGGAACAGTCTCTTTAAAATGTATGATGCACCAGCTACACCATGGAAGTAGTTGCTACAGCAACCGGAATCCGGATGATGGTTGATTCCCGTGCAGCCGTCGAGTATCAAGTGACTTTATGAGTCATTCTGAGAAATCTCTTGATTATTCTGTCAATTGCCACCAATTCACGAGCAACACAAAACGCGTCTAAAGGCTAAAAAACAAACAAACAACAACAACAACAAAAAATCATTATTGGAATAGTGATCAGCCGCATCATCGCTTATTTAGCCAACATGTATCACAGTCCAGTTTATGGAAGCAGATGCTTATTAGACGCAGTGGATATCAACCTGACACCAGAGTGAAGAGGATTCTCCCGCGAGCTTACCTGGATGTATAGACTCTTTCTGAAGAACCCCCATGGAAACAGACCTCTTGCCATGGCAGACGCAGAACATCTCACGACCGCTGCCG
Source organism: Leuresthes tenuis (assembly GCF_036924035.1). Lineage (NCBI taxonomy): Eukaryota > Metazoa > Chordata > Actinopteri > Atheriniformes > Atherinopsidae > Leuresthes > Leuresthes tenuis. The sequence continues at coordinate 26,231,970 of NW_027325361.1, forward strand.
ACGAAATTAACTCGGCGCACACTCCACATTCGTATCAGACAACCCTCGGTGAGCAAACCGTAAGAAACTGTGATACAGAAAACATGACAGATCCCATCAACAACACTGTGGATGTGCGTTCGGACGAAGCGACGGAGCAGACAGAGCTGCTCTGCCAGCGGCAGCAAAGTCAGACTCATCTGGAGCCAAGATCACTTCTTGGGGGGGGGGGGGGGGGGGGGGGTTGGTTGTTTTTTCAATCATTGTTTTTCATTTACTGCAAATGGACCACAGTTACTCAGGAAATCATAAATGTTCATGAGCTGATATGTTGCATGTGAATGTTTTGGGCGCATAGTTTCCTTTAACAAATCTTTCAGTTTTGTAAGAGCAAACAGACAAATATTTTTAATTCACCTGCACTGCCACAGCAGTTTTTTTTAACCGACTGATTCAAACTGCTCTTTAGTCTTCATCTAACTTTGTTGATTGGTGTGTGCTTTGATAAATACTATTTTGCTCTTCAGTGCAAAGAAACGTCTACTGATTTTTCTGAAAGACACCTTCTCTTAGAGTAACAAGGCATTGTGGAAACTAGTAATGTACAGACCAGTGAAAAAAAATTATGCTCTTATTCAATTCAGAGGTTGTATGTATCAAGAAATCACCATCATAACATCACCAGGTCTTAAAAGGAGGTAAATACAGCCTTTGATGAACAGAAACACGTGACATATTACAGTGCCATCACTTATTTCAGTCATTATTTTGTGGATTGGCTGGTGTGCTATGGGATCATCGATTCAATTCAATTCAGTTTTATTTATATGGCGTCAAATTACAACAAATGTCATCTCATGGCACTTAAATAAAATAGTCCAATTCAAGCCAATTGTTGTTCAATTAATTGTAATCATAATCCAATGAAATCCAATTAATTAATTAAAAAATAATTCAATTAATTCATATAGAGCCAATTCAAAAACAATTTGAAAAGCTAAGGAAACCAGCAGATTGCACCTAAACTTCTCTTCAGTCCAATCTTTCGCCCTGAGCTTGCCAGAGGCGACTGTGGAGAGGAAGAAACCTCTGACAGAACCAGACTAAGGAATGGTGGCCATCCACCTCAACCAGTTAGGGTGAAGGGAGGAAGGTGTGACAGCAGGCTAGGCCTATAGCAGCTTAACTATGGGATGTTTCATCACCATCTGAGCCATCCCTAACTATAAGCTTTATAAAAAAGGAAAGTTTTAAGCCTAGTATTAAAAGTGGAAAGGGTGTCTGCTTCCCGGGCATTTACTGGCAGCTTATTCCACAAGAGAGGGGCCTGATAACTGAAGGCTCTGCCGCCCATTCTGCTTTTAGAAACTCTGGGAACCACAAGTAAACCTGCAGTTTGGGAGTGAAGTGCTCTGTTAGGAAAATATCTTACAGTGAGATCTTTAAGATTTGATGGAGTTCGGCCATAAGAGCTTTCTATACGAGGAGAAGAATCTTAATTTCTATTCTGAATTTAACAGGGAGCCAATGAAGAGAAGAGAAATATGATCTCTCCTGTTAGTTCTCATGAGAATTCTGGCTGCAGCATTTTGGATCAGCTGGAGGCTTTTCAGAGACATTATTCAGACAAGCCCAATAATAAAGAATTACAGTAGTCCAGTCTTGAAGTAACAAATGCATGGACTAGTTTTTCTGCATCACTCTGAGACATGATGTTCCTGATTTTAGCAATATTACGAAAGGGAAAGAAGGCAGTCCTAGAAACCTGTTTTATATGTGCATCAAATGATACATTCTGGTAAAAAATAACTCCAAAGTTCCTCACTGTAGTACAAGAAGCCAAAGAAATACCATTTAGAGTAACTATTTAGCTAGACAATTTCTCACTGAAGCGCTCAGGTCCAAAGATAATGACTTCAGTTTTGTCTGAATTTAGAAGCAGACAGTTCTGAGGCATCCAGGTCTTTATGTCTTCAAGACATGTTTGTAGTCTGTAATCTTGATGCATGCCCCAATTTTGGTAAAGCTTTAGTTGTCTGACAGATGTCCTCATGTTTGATAGTAGAATACTTTGGCATACAGAGGAATAGTATACATTAATAGGAGTTTCACAAAAAATATTGCACCTGGAAAGGAGTAAAAGAAGTGAATGAGAAAATATAACGAGGGATTAATTGAAGATTAAACTTGGAAATAAGAACAGGCAAAATGTAAAAGAAAATAAAATAATAAATACACGTGGAAACATTTTTATGACTTTTTTTACATAGTGTAGTTAATTGATTTACTTTTCCATGTCTTGAATGCTTTTGCTGCTGCTTTTGTTAAGTTTGAACAGCCTTTGCTTTAATATATCCTGTTTTGTTTTAGTTTTATTTTTCGTCAGTGTTTTTATAGTTATTTCTCAATAGATTATATTTCATAGTATTTCAATTTCTGTTGGTGTTTGACAATTCTTATTGGCTTTCCTTTTGTTTCTTAATGACTTCCTAATCACTATGACTTTAGCACCCACCTCTAAAAAAAACTTGAAAATTGAGCAACAATTTCAGTGCAAGTAAATGCAAAATATATGACTTGTATAACATTGTGTTTCGCATTATTGCTTGCAGCTGAATTAGGGTTACACATTAGGGTCACATAGGGTTACACATTGAAAGTTTCTGTTAAAGCTTGGTTGCACACACAGGGAAAGCACATTCTGTTCCTCAAGAACTGCTACTATAGTCACACTTTGCATGTGCTGTCTCTTAGACAGCATCTTGTTCTGTGTTGCATCTTGTTGTCCATATTACCAAGCTCTTGCCAGTGCAGGGATGGATTTGTATGTATATAGTTTGAAAACTCATCCTGGCTTGACCTGTCTATTGGTAGATGAAGTCTAGGGGTTAGCTTCATTACTTTGATAGCTGAGGTTGCTGGTTCAAGACTAGGCTCTGTCAACAAAAAGACATTTAATCTTCTGAGCAGGACACAAGGAAGGGAAAAGAAAAAGCCATTCAGAGAGGAGAAAGGGATAAGCAATTGATAACAAAGGTGAAAATAACAGTAAAAATGATACAAAATGAGGAAAAAGGTAATAGTAAAAGCTATACAAAAAAATTAAAGTAATCCAGGTTTACATGAAAAGCTATTAAAAAAGAACACAAAAAAAAGAAATAGAAAAAGACTAATTCATCATAAATAAGAGCAAGCATTACTGACCCAGCTCCAGTGGAATCTATGAAAGTCTATGCCACTGCATTCATGAGTTTCAAGATAGTGTTGCATACTTCAGATAATTATCAAAGCTTTTGCCACATTTTATTCTCCCCATTAGGCTAATCTTAGTCTCATTTGTCCAAAGAATGTTGTTCCAGATCTGCTTTGGCTTTTAAAATAAATTTTTCAGAAAGTTCAATCTAATCCTGCTTGAGGCTTATGAATGGTTTGCACCTTATGTCAAACCCTCTGTATTTTTCTTGTCTTCTCTTCAAAGTAGACATGGATATTTATATGTCTATCTCCTGAAGAGTGGTTTTCACTTGGTTCAATGTCGTGTATGTTGTGATCACCACCACTGTTTCCTTCTGTGGACATCCAGGCCTTTTTATGTTGCTGAGATTTTGTCAGGCTGGACTGTACATTTTGATCAGCCCTCTAGACAGTTACTGCTTCATATTCTTCCCTGCATGGTTTAAAGGTCAAAAGGAGACAGAAAATTTTCAATTTCTGAGATGATAAGAGAAGCTACCCTGCTTATGAGAACTGTAATCTTTCTAGGCTATATTGTAAAGCAGTTGACTCTCACACAATACTTCAGTTCCCCATTTTTACTACCTTGCCTCAGTCTTTCCATTCACATTGGAGAATGAGACAGATCTCCTCCGGTGTTCCTTAGGGGCAAGTCTCACAGCTCAGAGAGAGACTTGTCACATCAGAGGTGGAGGATAGAGAAGAAGCTGTTAGCTTCCATACCAGTTTTAGTCCATGAATCATCTTATCTTTCTATTTAATGCATATTTTATTGGATTTAGCCTACATCTGCATCCCATGTATGGTTTTGATTCTAGGGAAGCAGAAGTAACACTCAGTGGGTCTACATGATGAGATTAATTCGATAATAGCTATAGCAAGGGCATTTATCCAAGTATACATAGTGGTGAATAAATGGAATCATTGGCACAAAGCATGTCATACACCAGTATGATAGGTGGTGCTGTACCCATTTCAACTAGTGGTAATAGAGCCACTTTCGGTTGACCTCTTCACCACCAGCAACAAACTCAGGCATTCGAGAAAGGTGGCAAACGAAGAGCAAGATGAAGCTACGTTCCTCTACATTTCGTTTGTGCTGAGCATGGTTAGCGCACAAACGCGATGCATAACGGCACATTCTCCATCGCGTTGTTTGTTTCTTTCCGATGGCGGCAACAACAACAGCAATATCGTCTCCTTCGACTTCTGGGTGACGACCGCGGGAAAAAATCTTGAGCATGTCAAAGTCCAATTCACCACGTGCTTCACCGCCTACAAGCACGTTTATTGTGACTATCAAGCGAGTTATCTTGGGGTCTTAATCCGACTGCGAGTAACCCGATATGGTCCAATTTTTTAGCAGACTAAGGTGTATACATGAACTTAATAACTCAGTCTTATTGTAATTTAGCCATTAATCCGATTTCTACAGTGTCATGTAACCCCGCTGACTTGTAGCGTCCTCTAAAACATGTCCTCAGATTAAGAGTTGCCAAAAAATAAAAGATTTGTGCAGTACAACAGAGCTCTTATATGATAGCTGTGTTGTCCATTCAACAGTAAAAGGACAGCAACAAAGCAGGTAAGCATATTGGATTTAACAGGAGCACAGTTTAGAGAAGGAGAGCAGTTAAAGGAGGCAACACAAAATATGGATAGAGATGAGGTGTTTCCTGTAGTTATGTAATGTGGAGTGCCTCGAGGCACTTTGAGTGGGCAGATAGAGAAAATGCTGTGTCTATAATAGAACAAAAAACATAAACCGTATTGGTGCAGAGACAAAGCCAGTGGAACAGCGGAGTCGGACAATCTGCCACAGCCTTAACCTCGTCTGGATCCATCTTCACTTGCCCGCCCTTAAAGATATAATCGAGGAAGGTTATAGAGGACGAATTGCGCACTTCTCTGCCTTGATGTAGTGGCAGTTCTCCAGGCCGAACGGCATGGTCAAGTACTCAAAGTGGCCTAAGGGTTTGTTGAAAGCTGTCTTCCATTCGTCCACCTCACAAATTCTGACCAAGTGGTAAGCGTTGCAGAGATCAAATTTGGTAAACTAAACTAAAGTATCTGATGGGGGTTGACTGGAGGACTGAAGGGCTTATTTTAAGCAGTTAAAGAGACAGTAACCGGGCGCTCACACCAAAAGCATCTTGACCGGCCGTGGTCGCTCAAGCTGCTCACAACCATGCTCCAGCTTTCAATCCAGCGTTCTGACCAGAGAATGTATGGGTTATGTAAGGCTAGCCAGGGAAAACCAATGATCACTGGAACACTAGAGACGGGAAACAGAAGGAACTTAATAACTTTACTATGATTTCCTGAGACAATTAAAGTGATAGGTTTGGTCTTGTGAGTAATTGTGGTCAAAATACCGCCACTAGGGCGGATATCATGATAGGGGTATAGGCAGAGGCTCCAGGGTAAGATGAAGCAGGGAGGCCACACCAGGGTCCAGGATGTTCTGTTTGGCTCCCGAGTCCACTAAAGCTAAAAACTCCTTTGTGGTGTTGCCTAGTTGAACGGTCACCAGAGGGGTTAGACAAGGAGGACTTTCTTTGTGTGTTCCACCCACCAGTATTCCTGTCCCTACCGGTGAGCTCTGTTCTTTTGGCTGCAGCGGACAAGCGACAATGAAATGTTCCTTCGAACTGCAGTAGATGCACTCATTAGCCTTTAGGCGGCAAAGTCGCTCCCCAGGACTAAGTCTCACCTGTCCCACCTGCATGGGCTTGGGAAATTCCCCTGAAGAGGTTGAAACAGTTATGGCAGTTGCATTGGGGGTTAGAGAAGTGGAAATGTCATGGAGGGCCCGAAGAGGAGGTGGTTGACAGGGGCAAGAATTCTTTTTCTTCCTATTCTCAGCTAGCCGATTGTCAATGTGTATCGTCAAGGTAACAAGATCCTCAAAAGAAGATGGCTCTGCCTTAGTGTCATGATCTGTGTCTTTCTGTGTCTGTGTCTATCCATGCTGTGTATTTCCATTATGTTGTTGTTAGGGTTTTTTCTGTCTTGTCTCAGTTCTGTTCACCACCTCACCTGAAGTCTCTCTTCAGTTCGGTCTTCAGCTCCACTCCCTTCACCTGTGTTATTTCTCTCAGCTGTCTTCACTCACCAATCACCTCTGTATTTAAACTCCTGGGGTCCGTTTCACAAAGCAGGTTCAACAAACTCTGTATAATCCTAAACTCTGAGTTGATCTACTCTGAGATTGAAACCTCTGAGATTCTGGTTTCAGAAACGCTGATTTCAGCTAGTTTAGTCAATTCTGAGTAGTTTCACCTTGAGTTAAGCGCGTGTCACCATGGCAACGGGGAAGAGAACAGTAATGCATGGGATCCACGGGATCGTTGTCAAAAGGACATGCCATGTTTTAGAAAAAAGTCGCCTCCTACTGTGCCTAATAGACTTCCAGAACTTCTAGAAGAACTAGGCTATGCCAAAACTTGCCTGCTAACTGAATGAATGAGGAAATCAAATGTCGCATGTGGCTGAAAGACAGAGAGAAACTCGAGATTTACTCAGAAAAACCTGGTCCCGACCAGGTTAGGTTCATAGAGTCTGTTACTACGGCAACTGACTGAGAGCTTAAGTTATCTCTCTCTCTGAAGAAACAGGCTAGAGTTGCCCCTTTCCCTGGTTTGAGTTATCTCCCTTTGTGAAACGGAAAACTCAGAGTTGCCCTCATTTCAAACTCAGAGTTTTCACTAAACCTGCTCTGCCCTTACAAGAAGGTGAGCAAACTGACTTGGATAACATTAGTTTTGTAAGTCTTCCCCCTTATGGTGAAAGTTATTTATTGCAGATTTACAGCCAGGCCTTTTTACATCACTGGTCTGTATGCCCCACTGCCCAAAAACATGCATGTTAGGTTAATTGGTGACTCTAAATTGTCCGTAGGAATGAGTGTGAGCGTGCATGGTTGTTTGTCTCGTTTGTCTCTATGTGGCCCTGTGATGGACTGGCGACCTGTCCAGGGTGTACCCCACCTTCCGCCCGATGACTGCTGGGATAGGCTCCAGCCCACCCGCTACCCGATTAACGGATTGAAAATGGATGGATGGATGGTCTGTATGCAATATAGAATAACTTTAGAATTTTCAGAAGTGGAAAATATTAATTCTTTATCAGATAAATAGGGAAACATAATTCATTTTTCTCTCCGTTACATATGTGTAAGTAAAAAGTAAAAAAATTGGACTACAGCTCATTGCTTTTGTAACAGAGCTTCTTTGTTTTCTAAAAACTCTAAAACACATCATTCAGCCACATTGATGCTCTGGGCGACATATGCTTTCACTATGAGCACACAGAAGTTTAAGTTAATCCCATGTATGATGCACTGCTGCTCAGAGCTTTAAATGTGTAGTAATCCACAGCTGAGAATAGTCCCTACAATATCAGAATTTCACTATGCAATCATCTCAACCAAAAGCATTCATAATAATGATATATTCATGACAGCTGTAGGCTGGAGCCTATCCCAAAGGTCCTGTCCTTGTACACCCTGGTGTGGTGGAAATTTAGTAATGCACAGAGTCAGTTATTTTCTTCTGAGGAGATAAGATGCTTTAATATTTACCCAGACACAGTCGTAAATATCAGCCTCAGCCCTGTCCCCCTTAAAGTGCAGCTATCTCATTATAACAAGCCCACCATTGTAAAGAGGAATTTCAGAAAAACAGGACAGGTCATTTGCAGGTTATACACAGTAACACTCAATACAATGCATATAAGAATTCATTTTCCATTACACTGGACAGGTCACCAGATATCAATATTTAATTATTTTAATATCATGATTTTGTCTGGACAGGTTGATCGTGACACCCAAACTAATACATTTTTTTGTGTTTAATCAACATTTCCTCTAAATCAAATACCTTGCTGTTTGGGAGAAATTAAACAGCTATTCTTTTAGCGAAGGGGCTCATGGTTGTGTTTTGTTAAGTTAAGTTTTTCACTCACAGAAATGGCAACAACCAACTGTGCAAATTTCCAGTCTGAGCAAGTTGAAGTTAAAAGCCTTTCCCGAGGCCTTTCACTTAAAAAAGTAAACAAGGGGAGGATTGAATCCCCAACCCTCATGACTGCACTATGTTTCTATGAAAGTGGGACTAAACTGTAATTATCTGGAACTTTTTCACGTTGGCTCAGGGCTGAGTGTCACAGATAAGGGAATCAGGAATGTTTGCAAGATAAACAGGTCCCAATCTATTCATCAGACTTGTTAACAAGAACAAAAGTAGAGAAAAATAGAACATGATCAGCCTTATTTTTTAAGCACATGAACTGATTGTTGTTGCATAGAGTGTGTCCAGTGAAGCATCTTTTATCTGTCAGTGACAGGCAGTCACAATACTGCTTGGCCAATACTGGTCTGATATCACAGATGGTGTACATCACTTTGAGGGTGTTTTATGAAACTCAGCCACAGGCACATGACCAAACCTATGGACATGTGATCAACAACTGTTAGTAACTGGTAGTATTTTATTTAGCTGCTACATCGTTCATCAAAGCATGTCAAACTGATCTACCTTCAATGCTTGTTTCTTTTTTCTTTTCTTCTGTTTTCTTTCTTCCTGTTTTAGAGAGACAGTGCTTTCTTGCTCAAAATAGTAAAAAATGTAGCTATGATGTAATAATTTCTTATTTTGTAAGAGTGTCTTATGGGAAAATAGTTCAGTTTCGAGTATATATTAGTTTAGAATGATTCCTATGCTGCATCTGTCTGGGGCACTCCTTAGGAAAAAGCCAAAAATGCTTTTAGCAAGCAAATTCAGTTCTCAGTAGAGGTCAGCTGGACATTATGCCACACACTGTTTCACAAAGTCTGGTTTATGATTTAAAAAAATATAGCTGATTTTGTTTGTGTTTCTGCATGTGACCAGCCTGCAGGATGAGAAAGAGTGCGAGTCACACTGCAGATGGAAAACATGGAACGCCTGGGAGGCGCGTGAGTTCATGCAGGGATGTGTGGCAAAGTAATAACAGTGCAGGCTATTTGCAGCTGGAATCAGTTTTGAAACTGAATATCACAGGAGCAGCTTGTAGCAGCTTCCTGTCATGTCCTCTCAATGTAAAGAAGCTATACAGCAACTAAAATACAGTTACAAACTTTGTTTTTATGAATTCCAACTCACAAGTGAACTTCTAATCGTGGTAGTCACAAAAAACTCTAAATTGGGCACCACATCATCTCCAGTCAAAGTGCTTTTCTGTACCTCTACTCCCACCTCAACCAACAGAGCCAAAACAAACTACCAAGGAAAATGAGACAGAGAGGTCATGAGCCACCTGACAAAGACACAAGCTTTGTGTTGCAAAAACAAACATAAAGCTATACAGATCCCATCTCACGTTGCTTTGACATAGTGTTTCACAGATTTATCTTGAATTAAGCAGGAATTATTCTTGTTTTAGATGCTTAAAGGACCATGCTAGCCAATACATAATGAATAACACATTTTTATCAATTTTATTTATCACCTCCAACATATTTTAGTTTTCTCCAACTTCTGCTTTTCCCAAGAGCTTTGTCACCTCAGAGTAAGTGAGAAAACTATCAATATTCCCTCAGGGCTTTGCAAGGCCAATCTTATGACTTGCTAAGTGTAATGATTTGTACGAAGAGAGGGCTGTTTTCAGATGACTTCTAGACATGTGCTGTGGTTATGGCCTATAAAAAGCCAACAATCAGCAGCACTACAGCTGAGCTACAAAACAAACCAGTGTTTCATGCGCAGTAGAAAGAGAGGTCTGTGCTGGTTGAAGGTTTCAAATGTAGAGCATTGTCAGATGCTGAAATTAATCTCTGAGGATCATCCTTTAGTCTTGTGTTCGCTGAAGCTGCTGGCTGTTGTGTTGCAAGTCAGTCAGTGTCCTGGTGTTGAATCTCAAATTTTGCAGTTCAGATTCTCAACAACCAAAATGAGCAAGTGTTACAGTGAGCTAACACAGAGGGAGCAGGCATTGCTGAGAATTCGCAGAGACAGTGACACTAAGGCTACTGAACTCGCCAAGATGGAAAAGATGCTGCAGCAAACCAAGAACCTGCTGGATAAGAAGACAGAATCAGGCTCAGAGAGCATGGACTACCAGGACAACATGGGTCTGTATAACGAGCAATGTCTTCTAACTTTCGAATCTTGAAAATTCTCATTAGCATTTATGGTTTGTGAACATGTTTTTTTGTTGACTTGTTGTTATAGTTGAGGACCTGGAGGAGAAGGTGCGCTCCAGCAGACGATACAGGAGAAATTCCCTCCATCACACGCAGATGCTGGAAAGCCAGATGAAAACAGTGAAAGGCGAGCTGGTGGGCACGCTGGACCATCTCCAAGAGCTGAGGAATGTCCTGCGTCGCTCACAGCAGAAAGCAGAAGAGCGCAAAGCTGCCATGGAGAAGCTGGCAGCAGGGCTCAGGTGAGCCCTCCTCTGCTTTTTGTTTGGAACCAGCTTTCGACTTTTCCAAGCTCCAATAAACCTGACATCATACATCCTGCCAAAAAAGCTGCGCAGAAAGAAGAAGCCAAAAATATCCCATCTGCATTTCATTACCAGGACAAAAGCTTAGAAGATACTTGAGCTGCTTTCATTTCTACAGTTTACTGGTAAATAAAAGATATATACAAAGTTTTCCTTCTTTTTGTATGAATCCTGGTTCAAAGCTTCTTGCAGATAAATTGTATTTCACAGTACTTGATTCTCTGGGGTAATTAACTGATATTTTCTGTGTACTTTGTTTCATAGATGAATGTTATGTCAAGTATGTTTGTAGATGTAGCATAGAAAGTGATGTAAAGCTAATTTGGGAAAGAAACCAGACAATGCTGATACATAATAAAGACCCAGACATCCATCTTTTTTCTGAGGAATTTGTTATTTAGGAAATTAAACTGAACTGGTTGTAGTTTTACCTTCACTTTATGGCCAGCTAAAAGTGGCTTTGACAAAGAGATGCTGTAGAGGCTCACAATTAATGAGCCCACAGAGGGCACCAGAGACTTGTTAGAAATCAGGGAAAAAAATGTACTTCTACTCTTCTGCTTAAACACTCATGTCCAGATACAGTTTTAATTAATAGCTGTAAGTGTTACCTGAAACTATTAAGAAAAGATTTTGTTATTTAACCACTACTCAATGTACAACCAATTATACAGATAACTACTAGCAAGTTGATTTTTATCACAGGGTTTGTGGTTCAGGCTCCTCGTCTGTGGGTCGTGTCTGAATGTCTCGAGAAACGTCTATCAGTCCATTACCTATACCCGCTTAATTAGACTCATGATCGCAGGGGGGCTGGTGCCTATCCCAACCATGCACACTCACACTTTCTCCTAGGATCAATTTACAATCACCAATTAACTTGGCATGCAGGTTTTTGACTGAGTAGAAAGAAAGAACCCATATATGCACAGGGAGAACATGCAAACTCCACACAGTAAGGCCCCCATCAGGATTTGAACCAGTAACCCTCTTGCTGTCAGGTAATAATAATGTTAACCACCACACAAGCAACAGTTAATCCTAATTTTGCTCTCTGGAAAGGCAGGTACTTTGCAGTGTGATGGATGATCATGAAGCAAATTACAAGCCACCTGTAATAAAAAAAACAACAACTGCCTATCTATGTTTATGTTTATGCATTTAGCAGACGCTTTTATCCAAAGCGACTTACAAATGAAGATATAACATTACAGCTAACATCAAAGCTAGCAAGAAGCTACACAGAAGGAAACCACCAGTCAGACTCTGTTAGAGGTGACAGGGGTGACAGTGTAGAGATAGAGTGCAGGCATAGGGGGAGGAAAAAGATGAAGTGCAGTCGAGGGGGTAGGAAAGTACAGGGTAAGTGCTAGGATAGGAGATGTTCTCTGTAGAGCTCCATAACCATATGTTATGTTGTAAGAAACATGTATATAGTTGATTGATCTGTAGACTAAACATACAAATTGTGGTTACTTTTTGGCTGTGTGTATGAACTTTTCACTGTTTCTGCTTGTTTTCTGGCCACTGGCCACAAGACACCAGGAAGCCAATGCCATTGCCTGATAAATACCAGAACAGCAAATTTAACCAAACCTCTGTTGCCTGTGCTTGCTCAGAGCCTTAGTTTATTATTGAATAAATTCTCATGGATTCCACACACAGACTTAAAAAAAGGACACTTGCATCTTTTTCTCGACCAGTTTAACCTGTTCAACCTTGGTGCTGGAGCCTATCCAGATGTTGTGTACACCCTACGCTTTAGGCACAGACAAACACCATGTACGCCCATGCCTGCAGTCAATTTAGAATCATTAATCTAGCATGAATGACTTTAGACTGTATGAGGTAACCCAGAGAAAACCAATGGAAGCAATGGGAGCACTTGCTCAGTGTTTCATATGCTAAAGGAACACTTTTCCTGAGCATTTTGAGAATTCAACCAGCTGTCACGACTGCCATATACTTCCTGGTAATTTCACTCAGGAAACTTTCCAAAGCAAGAATGACTATTCCCAGGAACTTTCTTACTATGAGAATACAGTGTCATACACAGGGTAGACACACTATTATTGTATTTGTAGACAGCTGGAGTGTGATCAGAATTTGACTGATTACACCTTCTAAATAATTCTGTCTTTGTACCCACATTCTTTATTTCTGTGCCTTCATCTTTTGTTTATTGTCGGACTCAGTTGGGTTGAATTGGGGCCTGGGGTATATCTGGAGTTTACATAAAGATTAGATTAATGCATATACCAGCAAAGCACAGGATAAAGACATAAAACAAGAGGCAATAAAAAATGTGTGCGAATCAAGGTTTAAAATAAGATTCACAGTGGTGATATTTGAATCAGTTTAATCAAATTATTCTCAAAGAATAGAGACAGAAAATAGGTTAGCCTGGTTGCAAACAATGTTCTTACATGATGTGTTGTAGCCCATCCTACACATGTTAACCACACCTGTTATGAAGTAGAGGAGTCTTTTCAGTTGCCATATTATTCTGTTTGTGTTTACAAGATTTGCATTCTGAATCCACAGAGAGATGAGGCGAGCAATGGTGAAACAACATCAGTGGGTTTAATAAATGGTTTGGAATTGTTTGTGTGAGTTAGTGTTTACAGTATGTGAAGATCAGATAACAACAAAAAAACAAAAGCATATTGTCTGCCAGAGCTATGACAGATGTTCTTGTTATGACAGCTTCGGAACATTCATGAAAACCAACAAGCCCCCAAACAAACATCAAAACAATTAATGTGGTCAAAACAACCACTTTACTTTGTTATCACTGGATTTTTTAGATACTTAAGAATATTTATGGAATATGTTATACAAGCAGTTTAATAAGTTTACATTTGGAGATGTGTGCATACGAAGAATAGAGTTTAACATTCATATTCCGCAGGCTGCATGGTGTTGTGGTGGTTAGCACTGTTGCCTCACAGCAAGAGGGTTTCCAGGTTCAACTCCCAGCTGGGGCCTTTCTCCTAGGAGTTTGCATGTTCTCCCCATGTATGCATGGGTTCTCTCCAGGTACTCTGGCTTCCTACCACCATCCAAAATCAGCACATTAGGTTAATTGGTTTCTCTACCATTGGTGTGTGTGGTTGTTTGTCTCTGTGTGGCCCTGTGATTGGCTGGCAACCTGTCCAGGGTGTACCCCACCTTTCACCCAATGACTGCTGGGTTAGGCTCCAGCCCCCCCCACAACCCAACCAACAGATTAATCAAGTATAAAAAATGGATGTATGGATTTATTTTCTGACATTTGCTACTGCAGCGGTCTTTAGAATATATTTTATTATGTATGTTAAAAAACATCATATGTATCTTCTCAATGCAAATCAAGGAATTTAGGTCTTTCAACATCCACACTGGATAAAATTGTAATTCATGGAGAAACTACTGTTTCATATTACTTTTCCAGGGCTTAGGCAGCCTTGAATGAGAAAACATGATCAATATAGTCACACGGGCTGCAGAATTTTGTAAAACAATTTTAATTCATCACAGTCACTGCATCCAGAATTCCCTGAAAATATGTTATGCAATGAGCCATTTTCAAAAGACAGCTCATGCCAAGTTCTCTGGGCACAAGCTTATCTAAAATTAACAAAAAGATGTTAACTGTGTCTTCTTTTTTAGCTGCTTTTGAAAAAAAGGACATCTGGTTCATTGTGCCAAACATGAGAAAGACTCAGGCTAATATTAGCAGAAACTGTCCTCCTTCTCATGTGCCCTCGTGCCCATGTGATGTTTGTTCAGGCAGGCAGATATGGTCAATAATGTCATTCAAAGAATTACCAAAATCTAGTGATGATGACAGCAAATGAAGGATGAAAGTAGCAACCGTGACAGTGACAGCCATGTTGAAAAAATAATAAATCTTTTTCTGACCCTACAACCCCTCCTTACATCAAATGAGGAATTTGCATCTTGAACCAAATATTTGAGAATGACGTCTGCTCTGATGTGGAAATGCTCATATGAGTCCTCTTTCCCTTGTGTCACTTGTAGGAGCAATACTTTACAGGATGCTGTTATAAACCATATTTAGGGGTATGAATACGTGACTTATATTATAATTTCAGCTGGAGGACTTGTATCAGAAAAAGGTGTAAATACCAGTGTCTGAGTGTACTAGTGTGCATGGGAGTTCACAGCATGAATGAAGATCTATATTCCATTGAAAATATATGGCGCATTATGAGAATAAAGGAGCAATGACTGCAGCCTCTTGAGCAGCAGTTATCTTGTGTTCAGCAAGAATGGACACAGATTGCGATTGTAAAAACTGGAACAATTACCATCCCTTACCAATCTCAAATGATTAAAATGATAAAATTTTTTAGAAAACCTTTTCAAAAATTCCAGTACAGTAGAAGTTATTTATTTGTTGTTTCAGTTTTAAGGTGATAGCAGAGCCGTTTACTAATGGTCACAGTCTGTGAAGTTTATGATTACACTATAGTTTCTGCAGGTGAATGCTCAATTATGGGCTCTTTTGTGACCAAAAACAGTTCTCACTCTTGTAACTTATGAAAGCTCAAAAACTACAGAAAATACACAGTTAACTGGGTAGTATTCCTCATTTGCAAATTCCTTATTATTATTAACTTATAATTATCCTTATAATTATTACTAGCATTGTTTGATGCAGTCGGGAATACATTCACACACACACCGTATATATATATACATATATATTTCCACCATGCTGCAACAACAATAGCCTTCATACTATCCTGACCTGCCTTTCAACTGTACTCATAAGGTAAACTCAAATTCCTCTTCCTTTGCAGCATTATGCAATATTCATCATGTCAGGTTATTGCTCTCCCTCCTTGAATCCACTATAAATCCTATATACATCTTAAGTAAACCTTGCTAAATGAAAGGCAGGGTGTTATACTGGGGTTTATAAGGTTTGCACATTATCCAGAAGTATTGCCTAGCAGATTTAATTTAAATGTAATATGAAAGCAAACTTGCTGACTTGCTTTGTTTCTCTTTTTAATAACCCAGAAGTTGCCCTTCAGTCACTGCACTGACAGTTCTAATTTTTTTGTGTTTGTTTTTTTTAATCTTTTTATCTGCAGAATAAAAAGATTCTCTTGTAACTTATGAAAGCTCAAAAACTACAGAAAAGAAAAAACATAATTATTGTTAGATCTTGAGCAAACCTGAGCTGAGATGTGACAATTGATACCACTGTTAAATCTCCATATTGTATTGATAAAGCCACAACACAGAACACTCAAGTTGGTCTCGAGGGAAAGCAAATGAATGTAATTCCATAAAATGTGAAGCTTTTCCTTTGAACTATGTCCAGGAAACCTCAGATTCTTGATGGAAGTGACAGATACTTTATAAACAGCTCTGATCTTTTACTGTCTACAAAAGCTATTTTACATGAACAAGAGCTGTAGCAGGAAATTAAAATTGAGAGGCATCTGCAGGGACTTTTGACTCACAGATCCATGCATTTGTGTGTTTCTCGCATTTAACCAGAGAGAATCCCTTGTATCAGACAGCCCCATATGCTAAGGTAAAAATACTGCTTGGGGCAATCTATGCTTTTGTATGAAACCCTGTTGATTATGATAGCCCATACCCCGAATAGTTATGCAACATGTATTGCAGGGATGTTTTCTCTCACGCAAGTTAGAACAGGTAGCCTGCAGTTGAACAATATTGTGCTCAGTCATTTTGATGGCATTGTGTATGTGTTTGGTCTTGTGGCAGGGAGGTGTTATGTCTGAGATTGTGACTGGGTTGTGTGTACTATGCACAATGAGGCAGAATGTGCTGATGCAGCTCTGACAGTGGGAGTGATAGAGCCAGCCCTGACCTGAGGCGACTGCCGGAGCTCAGAGGAAGGATTTGTGCCTTCGTTCTCTGTCAAGCTGCCACATGGGCGTCAACGTACCCACAAGCTCAAGCCGCTGACAGGCCAATGCCAGACAATCACAACTGCAGGGCTGAAACAACAAGAGGGCAATTGCCAAAAATCATCTGTGCAAGCAGAGAAGAGGGGGGATTGACTAAGACTTCCAAGAGATGGGCAGCTGTTCTGGCTTTTACAGATCCTCTACTATAGAAGCAGATGAATCAACAGCCCACATTTTTTAATTATTACAGAATTATTACTGTGTCATTAATGTTAGCTCTGTCTTAAGCATTCCCTTTAATGGTTACTTCCAACCACTGTTCCATTTCTATGAAGCACTTTGATTTTATAATATATTCACAACAATATAATCATTTATCAGATTTATCTGCATAATTTTTTAAACTCAACTGTCTCTTGTTTTCACCCAAAGCATTATGGATTACATGATGAAAAAAATATATAGAGAAATCTGCTTGTGCAAATAACTCTTATACACCAGTTATATTGATTTTATCAACTGTCTGTCATATAGAATAGCTGCATGCAGAGACTGTAGGCATGAAAGCTTTGTATATGTAAGACAAATACTCATACCATCTACTGCTATTCTGTTGAAAGTTTTTTTTCACAATGTCTGTTAAATCCTGCCAAATAAAAACTACATATTAATATGTGCACTGTAACAAGTGTAACATGTACACAAAAGCATGAAATGTAAATTATTTAATGTGCAAGTTCCTCAAAATTGCTTTCAACTAACTTCCTATGTCTAACTATCTATTTACGAATCTTTGCTGCTTGAGGGAGGATTTGTGGCTTTTGCAGGCTGGACTGGATTGGGAACACGCCTCTCTATGTGAAGGCGGAGGTCTGATCTGCTTATAAAGCTGAGAGCAGACAGCCTCTGTAGAAACCTGGAAGAAACAGCAGTACAACTTCTCCACACCCAGCATCTGACTTCTGTCCTTACAGGTAATGAAAAAAACCTTCAATCCTGTCGGTTTAATATTTTCTTTAAGATGCCTTTCCATAACAGTGTTGCCGTTCTGACAGCATTTATAAAACAGTGCCAGCAGAGCTGTTATGTATTGCCGCAAGCTCTGGCTGATTTCACAACAATCGAAACAAAACAGTCTAAAATAGAGCTTTGATTGTTTTTTTCTTTTTTAAAAGTTGTATTTAAGAAGAAGAAAGAATGCATTTATAAACTTACTTATAAAGATAAGCAGTGATTCCTGCATGATGCTACATAGATGATAACTACCACTGCTGGGTGTGACAGCGCTTTTATGTTTTTCCACTGTGATGGTATTATTACATTGAAGCCTGTGAACAATTAGTAGCACAGTCTTTGTCTTTTCCTTTGGGGAGTGACTCTTCATTTCTAAAATACCACACTGACACTTTGCAGTATTTTTTTGGCAGTAAGTGGAGTAGACACACCCTGGTATATCAAATAATTTTCTCCATGAGTAGGTCTCGTGATGTGTAGTTTACCCTTTTGGGTTTACTTTTTAATGCTTTGTGAGGTGCAGAATTAGCAGTCGTATCAAGGGGAGGGAGAAAGTAGGGATCACTCTAACTTGTCCTGACATGGTGAGTCAAAAAGTTTCAGTAGCAGATGCCAAACCAGCATAGTTTCAGCAGTTGTTTTCATCACTGAATAATGATTAAACCCCTAAAATGTCAGAAAGGAGTGAGAAGCATTTGGTACAATTCACCCATGTGATGATCATCAGGAGATGAGCTTGCTTGTTTTGAACAAACTACTTTCCCAATGTAATGATCATATAAGATATAGAGAGTCAGCAAATTACGTCTTTTGATAAGCTCCAGGAACAAAGTGTATGAAATATAGGCTGTAAAAGTGAAAAACTTTCTGTCAAGATATCAAGCCATCAACTGATTTTATGGAACGATAAACCCCTGTATATTAAAGATAGTTATTGTACTTGCTGTGAAGTGAGTGACTATTTGTTAATTTGTGGATTTGTCCTCTCAGACTTTCATCACAATGGTACATAAAGAGTTCCAGGCAGCAGGGAAGAAGCCTGGTCTGCAGATATGGCGGGTGGAGAAAATGGATCTGAAACCAGTCCCTACTCCACTCTATGGAGACTTCTACACAGGAGATGCATACATAGTGCTCTGTACCACCCCAGCTCCTTCTTATAACGTGCATTCATGGATTGGTAAAACAAATTTAGATCCTAATATTTTGTGTACTGTAGAACACTCTTGTATTCCATCTTGTACTCACAGGGACTCACTTTTCTTTTCCTTTTATCTGGTTATCTGTTGCACTGCAGGCGATGAAGCCTCCAAGGATGAGAGTGGGGCTGCTGCCATTTTCATAACTCAGCTGGATGACCACCTGAGAGGAGCTGCAATACAGTTTAATGAGTTTCAAAACCAAGAGTCAATCACCTTTCTGGGTTACTTCAAGTCTGGCATCAAGTACAAGGTGAAATGTTCCTGTTCTCATGGGGGAAAAAAAACCAGTTCTAAAATATATTTGAACAAATTTAAAAGTTATTATTTTGTGACCAAGAGAGATTAATTAATTTCTTGATAATAAACAACAAAATCCTATTTTGAGTGGGAGAATTAAAGCAGTTTAATCATGTAGCCGACAGTAGAGGGGTTGTTTAAGTATTGCGTTTATATGGGAAGTAGAGCTATTCTGGGAGCTGTCGTGGGTTGCTTCCTCAGCTTTTCCGTGGAGGGTTGCCATGGAAAGTTTGAAAGAGCAAACAAGGCAAGCAGAAACATGCTCTCTGAATGCCAAATCACCAAATGGCTGCAGATATCATTGGCTTCTTTTTTTCCATAAAAACCACTGGGTCATTTTCAAAGAAACAAAGATTTTGGTATGTACTTGTAATCCAGTATTTCACTCCCATTATACTTAAATGGTTTTACCAGTGTACTTACACTGAGCACTTTGATATAAACAGCATTTTGATACTTTTCTTATTCCGCTCCATGTTGCCATGACTCATCACATAATGTATCTAGATTTGTCAGTTGCACATTTATGTAGTCAAAACTCTGTTCCAACCCACCCCAAAAGGTGCTCTGGTAATTTCAGATTTGTTAAGAAGTCCACTGAAGTCATTGCTGTGTTCATAAAACTTGTTTAAATTAATTTTGCTTTGTGACATGGTGGAAATAGCCTCGAGAGGTTGGATTAACATCATCTTAACTAAATAGGATGAAGCATTCAGCTATTATGCAGTAGATCCCATGGCAACTTTTTGAGATCTTCCTTAAAGCTCCCATGTGATAGTATTAGATTCTCAACAATGGCATAGAAAACTGAGCAAAATTTAGCTACACTATCCAAATGAAAACAATGGACTATTTAATTGGATAATAGATCGATAGATCCCCGAAGGCAGGTTAGTATCAACAGAATCTTCTCCATGGTCCGTCTCTCTGCCACTGACATCAGAGAGTCCAGCTCTGTGCCCACCACAGATCCAACCCTCCTTACCAGTAATTAGATTTGTTTGATTTGATAGTCAAGTTTCTCTTTCGATAAATCCGTACAAAATAAGTATTCACAGAGTACAGATACCATGGAAAGTTTTACAGCTGTCAGTTCTTAGACTATCATGTGGACAAAGGCATTAACGTCCTAGAATCATGACTGGTTACCTGTCAACGTGGTGGTGACAAGACTCCAATAGTTAAGACAAACATAAAATGTAAAAACCACAAAAAAATCCTGTTTAAATATGAGCAAGGAGTTGTGGGCGTGGTAGGTGTGAGCTTTAAACATAAGCAGATTTTGAATTGTTTAACAGAACTGAATTGGTAAAGAGATTTAGAATATGTTTGCATTCAATACTCCTCTTACTTTTGATTAAATGGCTATCCTTTTAAATGTAAATACTTGTATAATAAAGAAGAATGTTTTTTTACAGAAAGGTGGGGTCGCGTCTGGCTTCCAGCACGTGGTGACCAATGACATGAATGTGAAGCGCCTATTGCATGTCAAAGGCCGTCGGATGGTCAGAGCCACAGAGGTGGACATGTCCTGGAGAAGCTTCAACCAGGGAGACTGTTTCATCATTGACCTGGGAAAGGTAACCAAAATAAAAAGTACATACCCAGAAATCTATCACCCAAAAGAGACAGGCTTCACATGTTGCAGTGCATCACCACAACTGTTTTTCCCTCTACTTTTCCCTGGCTCCGCTTGGTGAAATAATAGGACATCTACCACTGGTCTGGTAGCGACAGCAATCGCTATGAGCGCCTCAAAACCACTCAGGTGGCCAACGATATCCGTGACAGTGAGCGAAATGGACGTTCCACAGTACATATGATTGAAGAGGGTGCTGAGCCAGAGGCTGTCATTAAAGTGAGCTTTTTTTTCCTTCAACTTTTAATTAGAAAATGTCAGCATCTATGGTAGTCATTAATCCAGCTTGTTAGAAAAAGATCTTAAAAACAATATTTTGTTTAATTTTAGGAACTTGGACCCGTGCCACAGCTCCCACCAGGAAGCTGTGATGTAGCTGCTGAAAAGACAAAGAAAAACCAGGCGTCTCTCTATTTGGTAAATAAACACACACAGTAGGGTCCAGAGTGAGCGGTTGAATCGCTTGAAAAATGTCTCAAATTAATTTAAGGCCAGGTGGAGGAAAGTCCATATTAGCCAGCATTCCTTGGTACTCTTTTCCTCTTAGATCTTTTAGATGTTCTTCTTAAATCCATGATCCTGATGTAATATGAATCCCTATTCATGAAGATGCACATCAGAATGTCCAGCAAGTCATTAAAGAATGGTATGCTGCTTCTCCTTAGTAGTGGTTGAGTCAGTGCAGGTGTTTAACTTCAGAGGAGCAGAGACCCTCAGACCCACCATGTGGGTTTGATAAACTACAGTATCTCTCTCCTGTTTGTCCCATAATTAGGACTTTTCCATCAACAACTACAATGATTGTCACCAAAGTTTGGCTTTGTTTGCCCTCCTAACACACTCCTCATCCTCTGAAACTACTAGGAGGGCCTATTCGCATTCTCTGTTTTTTTTTTGTTTTTTTTTCTGTCTTTAATTAAACAGTTTTCTATCTCTCTGCTATTTGATGGCCTTGTTACTTTTGGTCTTCCCAATCATGCTTTAAAAACAACTGATTTAGTTTCCACAGAGCACAATCTACTTTCCACCTTATAAATCTTCAGTTTAACTGTTATTTGATGTAAAGAAACCCTCTTTGGTAAGAATATAAGTCTGAGCACTTTTAAACTGAGCAATCCCAGGGGCTTGTTTACCTTAATGGGGCAATATAAGATTATTAAGATCAGATTTATTATAATATACAGCGAAATACACAAAATTTCTCCTCCGCATTTAACCCATCCAGCTGTTGAACACACACATGTTGACACACTCATAGAGACAGATGCCATTCACAGCACAGCATGGGGGTATGGTGCCTCAAGGCACCTCAAGGGCAAGAAGGTGGACTGCCACCCCAGCTGTCAGTTTACCAATCTGTCACCGACATTCTGGTTATTGAACAACCCACTCTAACCACTGAGACACAGCTGCCTCATAGGGTATATGAACCCTGTTGTGACAGAGCCAGAGACTTGATACATAATGAACAAAAATGACCTCATAATTTTTCTGTACCATATCCTGTGAGTTAAACCCAGGCCTCAGTTTTAGTCAGTTCTACAGTGTTTAGTTTAATTATTTTAGAGGCTAATTAGTGTTCATATGGATTATGCTTTGTCAATGTTGATAAACTTTTAGTAATATTTGGTCACTGAGCTGTGTTCTTTTGTTCAACCAGTCAATGTAAAACTCATGTTAGGAAAGCTCTTACACAGAGGTGGCAGCTTAAAAGGCCCTGTAGAGGAAGTTCTATTAACTACTATCGGCCACTGTTGCTGTGGTTCAAAAAAGTACTGAGAGCTATCCAAGGGTAGCCGTGGTCCAAAAACTCTTTTAAGCTATTATGTAATGTTCCCCACGACCAAACTGCTTCTTAGTAAGCAATGTTCTGCTGAAAACTCAAGACAAAGCTACATTTAGCTGAAAAATAGAAATTTGTCAACTTGAATAAGTCTCTGATGAGTAGAACAAGTCCACCTGAGCGTCATTTGTATACTGCAACATTGTTAACATGCAACTCAAGGAAGTCTCTACATTAATACGTCTTAATGCTTAGTGCCACAAATTTGCTGTAGTTTGATTGGTGACTTATATAGAGCCCAAGCTGAAAAGAGTATGGAAAAAATTTGGATAAAAAAATTGAGATGTTTTTGATTTTTCCTAGATTTCAGATGCTGCTGGCTCTATGAAGACAACTTTGGTGGCCGATAAAAACCCATTCAAACAAGACACGCTCTCTCAGAATGAATGCTACATCTTGGACAATGGAGTGGATAATAACATATTTGTCTGGAAAGGTATTAGACTTTCAACTCTTCCTTGTTGCAATCTCTTGCTCTTTAGATAAACTTTGTTTAGTATGTTTGTTAATGCTCAGCTTGTTCATAGCAACAAATTGCCAGTCAGCACTCTATAGTTCCTCTCTATTTGAGAATTAATGACTCATTCAAAGATTTTTCCAAATTTGTCATCTTTGACCACTCATCACACCCCATACTGCAGGGCGGAACGCAAACTCAGATGAGCGAAAAGCAGCACTGGCCGTTGCGCACAAGTTCATGAAAGACCACAATTACTCCCAAAAAACACAGGTAACATGTTCATGCCATGAAAGCTTGCGGCTAGAACTCTGCTCTTCTTATCACCTCTTCCCATTTACTTACTCTTCTGTGTTTCTGCCATTGACAGGTCCAGGTGATTCCAGCAGGGGGTGAGACTACCTTGTTTAAGCAGTTCTTTTTCAAATGGTTGGAGGGAGAGGCTACAGGCCAGACATACACTGTGGGCTGCATTGCCAAGGTGGAGCAGATTCCCTTTGATTCCTCCAAACTCCACAGCAACAACGTCATGGCTGCTCAGCACGGCATGGTGGATGATGGCTCTGGTAAAGTCCAGGTAAAGTAATTTGCTTGTCTACAAAGGATTTTTCCAAACATGAATGGCCCATGTATTTGAAAACACAAGAAATGATTTTTTTTTTTACTATCAATGTGTTCATGCCATGATGGTGGGTGTAGATCTGGCGCATAGAGGGAAGTGATAAAGCACCCGTGGACCCATCCAGCTATGGACATTTCTATGGAGGAGACTGTTACCTGGTGCTGTACTCCTACAATGATGGAGGCAGACAGAAGCATATCATCTACACTTGGTGGGTGCAACCTTTTCCGCATGGCCAGAGTTTTATATGAGGTGGCCCTAAGCAAAAGAGTCACTATGGACCCCATTCACATTCACTTCTCTTTATCCCAATTTAGGAATCTGCTCCATGGGTAGAGTATGAAAAAAATGTGTTTAAGCTTTAAAACTAGACTGTGAATAAAGTACAGAATTAGTGTTACAAGAGCAAACAACCTGTGTAATAAATTATTTATTGTACCATTCACACATGTGAAAAAGTCCAGAATGTAGTGTTTGACCAGTTGTTGGCTTTTGACATATGGGGACAAGTAAACATCTGATCTCTTTGATATAGTACTAATAGATGAATAGAATAATGGATGTGAACTTGAAAACCCCACAAAAGAGGAAATGATTTGATAATATATTCTGGAAACGGTTAACAGATGTTCTTCAATTGAAAAAGGAAAGATACTTTTGGCCTCAAAAGGTATCAGTGCTTCATTTAGCAAAAATAACTCCTTGTACACAATTTATGCTATTGCTTACCAGTCTCTCTCTCTCTCTCTCTCTCTCTCTATATATATATATATATATATATATATATATATATATGTATGCAATATTAACATTACTATCACTGTGGATTCACTGCAGGCAGGGGCAGAAGTGTACTCAGGATGAGCTTGCTGCTTCAGCTTTCCTCACTGTCAACCTGGATGATTCCATGGGAGGAATTGCTACGCAGGTGAGATAATAATCCATCCATCCATTTTCTATACCCGCTTAATCCGTCGGTCAGGTCGCAGGGGAGCTGGAGCCTATCCCAGCAGTCATTGAGCAAGAGGCGGGGTACACCATTGATAGGCCAGTCCATCACAGGGCCACACAGAGACAAACAACCATGCATGCTCACACTCACTCCTAAGGACAATTTTAGAGTCACTAATTAACCTAACATGCATGTTTTTGGACGGTGGGAGGAAGCTAGAGTACCCAGAGAGAACCCACTCATACACGGGGAGAACATGCAAACTCCATACAGAAAGGCCCAAGGTAGGGATCAAACCTGGAACCCTCTCGCTGTGAGGCGACGGTGCTAACCACCACAAATCTGAGGCCATGATTCTCAACTGGAAAAAGGTGGAATGTTCACTCTGGGTTGGATATGAGTTTCTGCCTCAGAAGAAGGAGCTTAAGTATCTGGGTATATTGTTCACGAGGAATGGAAGGTTGGAGTGAGAGATGGACCGATGGATTGGGTCTTTGTCAGTTGTAATGAGGGAGCTCTTCCAGTTCGTTAAGGTAAAGAGGGAGCTGAGCCAGAAGGCAAAGCTTTCACTTATCTGGTCCATCTTTGTTCCAACCCGCACCTATGGTCACAAGATCTGGGTTGTGACTAAAAGAACATAATTGTAGATACAAGCGGCTGAAATGGGTTTCTTTTGGAGGGTGGCTGGGCTCAGCCTAAGAAAGGGTGTGGAGCTCGGCCATCCGGAGGGAACTCGGAGTAGAGCCACTGCTCCTCCACATTGAAAGGAATCAGCTGAGGTGGTTCGTACATCTGGTTAGGATGCCTCCTGGTTGCCTCACTTTGGAGGTTTTCCGGGCACATCCTACTTGGGAGAGGCCCCATTGCAGACCCAGGACTCCCTGGAGGTATTATATGCCCCCTCAGGAGCAGCTGGAGAGTGTCGCTGAGGAGATGGATGTCTGTTTTTTTTCCTGAACCTGTTATCTGACCTTGGATAAGCGGATGACAATGGATGGATGGACACTGTAGTTATACTCATGCAACAAGATTAAATATCTTGCATAGTAGAGTAGCAGTTCACATAGACATGAAAGAGAGTACACAAGGAGATCTGTCTGCTGAGACAGGAGCTCCCCTCTGAAAACATAAGTAGTGAATTTTTGGAAAGTCTGTCATGGAGAGTCACATTTTATCTTAATAAATAGCCTTATGAATTGATTGTGAGACTTATCACAGTCTTCTTAACACTCAACAGAAAAGCAAATAAGAGTATTCCTGAAATGTTTTACTGTTTCTTTATATTTAGAACATTTTACATTTAGAAGAGGTTTTTATCCAAAAAACTCAACAACAGTCAAGCTTACACTTTACAGCTACAGCACACATAACTTGCGTAAACATCCAGGGTGAATTATTGCTGTGTCTCTGCAGGTTCGGGTCACTCAGGGCCAAGAGCCGGCTCATCTGGTGAGCTTGTTTAAGGACAGGCCTTTGGTTGTCCACCTGGGTGGGACATCTCGTAAGAGTGGCGACAGCAAGCCCAGCACTCACTCACGTCTCTTCCACATTCGCCAGAGCTCCACCAAAGCCACAAGAGCCGTTGAGGTCAGCTTTGTTGGTTACACTCAGCTCACATAAACAGACTCTATTCAATGAACAGTAGACCCAATTTCCCCTTCACTTTTGTCTTGCTCGTCCAGGTGGTACCCACAGCCTCCTCTCTGAACACCAACGATGTCTTTGTGCTGAAGTCTCCTAATTCCCTGTTCATGTGGGAGGGAAAAGGAGCAACTCCAGATGAGATGGCTGCAGCTAAGTATGTTGCCAGCCTCCAGGGTGGAACTGCCACTGAGGTGAATGAGACTAAGGAGCCAGGTCAGTGTCAAAAACAAAGTCTTGGTTACAACAAGATGGTTGTGCATAACATTTTCTGGGAAAAACTATGGTTGTCTCTATATTGCCAGCTGGTTTCTGGACAGCACTGGGTGGGAAGAAAGACTACCAGACCTCCAAGTCCCTGCAGAAAATGGTCAGACCTCCAAGGCTGTTTGGCTGCTCAAACAAGACCGGCAGGCTGATAGTGAGTTTTCAAGTTTTCATCAATTTTGATTTATGAAATAATGTTCTTATTTATCTTATTTTGGGTGTGAACAATCATATTGTTATATATTGTGATTTTATATATGTACCCATAAGCATGTGTTGTTCAACATTTAGGCAGAAGAGGTGCCTGGCGACTTTTCGCAGATCGATCTGGCCACTGATGATGTCATGATTCTGGACACTTGGGATCAGGTATGCCACCAATTATGATGAATAACATGGGTCATATAAATTCCCTTCCTACCTCTAAACTGGATTGATTTTTTTCATCCCCCAGATCTTTGTTTGGATTGGAAAGGATGCCAATATGGCAGAGAAAACAGAAGCACCCAAGATTGGTAAAATAAATAGAACCATCAGGCAAAAGTATGAATTATAGAACAAACTTCACTTCAGAAATGTATCCTTGTCTTCCTTTTAGCCCAAGACTACGTGAATTCAGATCCCTCTGGTCGTCGTGGTATCCCAATCATCACCATCAAGCAGGGGCAGGAGCCACCCTCCTTCACTGGCTGGTTCCATGCTTGGGACCCCAAGATGTGGGACAAAGATCTTTTGAAATGCATGCAAGCCTATACCAAAAAGCATTAGTTGAAAAAAGACAAAGAAATAGCCTCTATGAAACATCTGTTTCATATATTAATGAACTTAGAATAGCTTAGAATTTCAGACCTTTACGTAGATGTAGGGCAGCAACGGCTGCTGAGAAATGTTCTTGAATTATTTTTTTGTTGTGGTTGGTTTCATGAATTGATTTGGTTACAACAATAAATTGGCAGAAAATACACAGAAAAATACGCAATGCATTGTCCTCTAAGTTACACGTGATCTTCGAAAAGTTAAGATTTAAATGTTTCAGAGATGAGGTGATGGCATTCAAATAACAATAATAAAAATGATGTTATTGTTGCTTTAAATTTGACATAAAATTATGCTACTGTATTTACAGAATAGACCATAATGAAAAATTCTGACACTGAATTTCAATAAAAACACAATTTTCTGATCCTGTGCTTTTGCAGTCAAGTGTTTTATGTTTTCCACATCTTCAGTTCACTGCAACAACAGACTTGTTATCACAAGCCTAAATCCTCCATATGCAGCAGCACCATGTGTAGGCCATGCTTGATGATAATCTCCAGGCCATGTGCACAAGGGTTCTGCTGAGTTGCAGGCTTGTGGATTAAGGAGTGGGCTTTAAGAGTGCCTCACATCGCCTTTTACCTCCCTTCTGTTGTTCACTTTAATTTTCTGCTGCTGTAGTTGCAAGGCAAACACTAACGGGCACAATGAACCAGAAGGTGGTACTCATCACTGGCTGCTCCTCTGGGATTGGCCTTGCTCTGGCGACCCGCATAGCAGGAGATGAGAAGAAGAGATTCATGGGTAAATTTTTAAACGTTTAATCTAAACCTACTGTGGTTGACAGCTGCTTTTCTGTAACTATGAATAGAATAGAATAGAATAGAATAGAATAGAAAAATACTTTATTCATCCTGCAAAATAATAATGTCAGGATAATTTCAAAAGAGATCAGATGTTCAAAGTTTCTGTTTTGCATATGTTTCACTGAATATTTATTTAATACAAAAAATTATTAGAAGGAGCGGGGAGAGATTTTTTTTTATGATACATACGTTGTCTTTTTACTGAAAAGAGGGGAGTAAGAATTTTCAGGAGAGCATTGGAGAATATTTCAAAATGTTTCATTCCACATTGTCTTTCAAGTTTACCTTTATCTGCTGCCTGTGCTCTTCATTTTAGCCCTTTTTACTAGCAATAAATAATCAGGGCTTGGGAGCACTACCCTATTTTTACTTTAATTTCCAGTGGATGATTTTAAAACTTTAAAGAACAAGTGTTTAATGTTCAAGCTTAAAATGACTCACAGTCTGAATAGTTCAAGCACCCCAAGAGCATGTTTTTTTCTATTATTACAGAACTTATATTGCAGTATTTTGCACTGAAAGTTTTTATAAATACTGACTTAAAGCTGCTCCTTGAATCTAGTTTTAGAGGACGCTCAAAACTTGAAAGATTAAATCCAGTTTCATAGTGATGAATATAAAAGATTGCAGCACTGCAATTGAATTACTAATTTATTTGTTATAGTCAAGCAAAAATCTTCACGAACATGAAAATACCTATAAACTCGATTTATCCATAACTGAGCCATCTCTACAGCTATGTTGCATGACCAATTTACTTCTGTCTTACCATCAAAAGATAATATGCTATTTAAAACATATCAAAACTGACAATAAATGTCTGTACAACACCCTGTTTTAGATAAGTGAGTGGCAATAAGTTTTATTTACATTTTACAGAGCTTCAAACCTTTTATGGAACTTGGGTTGTAAATGGCAGCACTGCCTCAAATAATTAATTTTTTCTTGTTTTTTTGTTAAAGTCTATGCAACCATGCGGAACCTTAGTAAAGCCGAGGCACTGATTGAGGCAGCCGGTCGGACGCTGGGCAGGACCTTAGAAATCAAACAGCTGGATGTGTGTGATGAGGATTCCATCAAAGCCTGTGTGGACAGCCTGCCTGATCGCAGAGTGGACATTCTCAGTAAGTATCTAATTTGCTTCAAAGCAGTCTTAAAAAAGTTTTAAACACAAAGTTCATCAGGGTATCATTTATGTATTTGTGTATATTTTTTTTTGGTCTGTAACAACTGTGCAGCACATGCTTTCATAACATGTCTGACTCTCCTTGGTTTTCTGTTAGTTAGTAATGCTGGGATGGGCCTGATTGGGCCCATTGAATGTCAGTCTATAGATGAGATGAAAACTGTCATGGATACCAACTTCTTTGGGCTTGTGCGATTACTGAAAGAAATCCTACCTGACATGAAGAGGAGGAAGAAAGGCCATATTGTGGTCATCAGCAGCGTTATGGGTATTCAGGGTGAGGACAACAGCTATTCATTATCATCAGACCATTTCTTATTCAGTGTATTAATAGTCTCCTTCTCTGTTCTAGGAATATTATTTAACGACGTCTATGCAGCATCCAAGTTTGCAGTGGAAGGCTTTTGTGAAAGCTTAGCAATACAAGCCCTGAGGTTTAATCTGAAGTAAGATACAGATTCCCTTAAACTATAAAGAACATAGAAACTACTAACATGTTTGGCCATTTCATCTTCCACAGGCTTTTCTGTGAGAGTTCAAATGTGCCCAGAAAGCTGTGGGTCAGAGAAAGAACATCCCTCTAGTATTTTTGCTTACATGAAAACACCTGTAAACCAGGCTTATCCATATCAGAAACATCTGTGCAATCATGTTGCACAACCAACTCATCACTGTCCCAGTATTAGAGAAAACATATGCTAGTTAAAGAATGCCAAAAAGTAACCACAGCACACCCTGTTTTATGCAAGTTTTAACACAGAACCAATGAGTTAGGGAATATCGAAGTTTAGCAGCATGACTTCAATAAGGATTAGAATAACTGGAATGTATTTCATACACGTTACATGTCAGTAATTCCTAGTGCCTTACACTTAAGCATACTGCACATCAGTTTTGTACTGGAAGTAGAATGGTTATGATTCTCATTGCACTTCTCATCCTTCCTCAGCATCAGCCTGATAGAGCCAGGTCCAGTGATAACAGAGTTTGAACGTAAGGTTTACGATGAGGGCTTGAAGACTGATCTCAGCAAAGCTGACAAAGTGACTGCTGATATGTTCACAAACATCTACCTGAAGAATTACAAACAAATCTTTGAAACCCTTGGGCAGACTGCTGTGGATGTAGCAGAGGTATGGTATTGTTCAACGACAAATATACTTAATCTCATCATGTGCTATTGATTCCTTGCAACAGAGTGATCTTAAAGAATTTGCATTTAGGGTTTAAATTTGCACTTTTCCCCCTAGCATACACACAAGATCATCACCATGGAGAATCCTCCTTTCCGTCATCAGACAAACACTCTTTACACCCCGATGACCACACTGAAGTATGCTGACCCCAATGGTGACCTTCCAATTGACACATTTTACAAAATGGTCTTCGAACATGACAAGGTCTTCAATGCTAGCCTGAACTTCCTCAAGCTGCTGCGCTGGAGAAGCCGAAAGAGCTTTACCTTGGAAAAGGAGAAGAGCAAATGAGGGATTTCTTAGCAAGCAGCTGTAAGAGTTGTGTGACCGAATGCTGAAAGAAATAAATTGATATTCCTGAATAGTGGTAACAGTCCCTTTATGTGTTTGTCACGTTTTAAACCACAATTCATAAAATTTATATGCAGTCTCCTTGAAAGCATTTTTAAGCATAGTCAAGCATGAATTTGAAAAATCATTCCTTACTACATTACTTTGCTTACCAGATACAGTATGTCTCTGACAAATTCTGCTAGTGACACTAGATTATGTAAAGTATTAACACATTGCCTAATCTGGGATTCAGTTGTTTTGCTCTGATCCTCACGTCATAATGAGCTCAACTCTATGAGAGTTTATTTTTAGAAGTTCTTAATATTTCAGTGGGTAATTGAACACAACAGGAACAAAATGATATAACATGAAACAAGCTGTACTCTGAATGAACGCTGAGCGGCGGTGAACAGTAGTTGGCCTACTTCAAAAGCCTCCCGGTGACGCGCAGTTTCTGGGTCTTTATTTGACGTTATATCCGGACAACTTTAAGCTAATGTTGTCCAGAATTCACAATGTTCAATTCATTACTATAAGCTTTAAGTTCATTAAATGTTTTGGTTCCTTATGCGATGCAAAACTGAGCAACTTGGAGAGTTTTGACAATTGTATTCTAGTCTTCGCCCACGTGAGGCTAACTATTAAGTTGCATATGCAAGGGGCTCTTTATTGTTAACCTAGCTTTAGCCATGCTCTCAACCTCCGCTTTCACTTGTCTTCAGCTATACGGCTTCCTTGCGACGGGGACCACAGCTACTAGCTAGCTTAGTAGCTTGCATGTTAAGTTTTTTTATATAGATATACAGTGTTAACGTTTTTGTATTTTGTTATTTGTGCTATAACTTTTGTTAGAACTTTCCTTTTAGTCAAATTCCGTATAAGGACGTCGATAAACAGGAACGGCCTATTGTTTGTTTTGACACGCACAAATAGCGATTAGCTTGTTTAGCCAGCTAACTTTGAGGAAACGTCTCATCGATTCATTTACTTCATGTTTACGTACTATTGACTTGGATGGTATACTTTAACTACGGGGACTCAAGAAGGCTCTTTAACCATTGGTAAACCCCCTCCCTTACATTGTAAACAAGCGGAGTTAGCGGTTGTTTTTTCATTTTCTTTTTTCTGTAGGTACATTTTTCTTGTCACAATGGCTTCCTCCTCTGGAAACGACGACGACCTCACTATTCCGAGAGCAGCAATCAACAAGATGATTAAAGAAACTCTCCCTAACGTACGAGTCGCCAACGACGCCAGGGAGCTTGTAGTTAACTGCTGCACAGAGTTTATACACCTCATTTCCTCAGAAGCCAATGAAATATGCAACAAATCCGACAAGAAGACTATATCTCCCGAGCATGTCATCAACGGTGAGCCCCGGCACATGTTTGCACGGTGGTAAATGTATTGGAGAGGGTGTGTGTCCTGATTTGGAAACACTGAAAGTCATTCTTACTCTTTAACCTCTTGTTTTTGCATTGCAGCCCTCGAGAGCCTTGGTTTCGGATCATACATAACAGAAGTGAAAGACGTTCTGCAAGAGTGTAAAACGGTTGCTCTGAAGAGGAGAAAGGCCAGCTCTCGACTGGAGAACCTGGGCATCCCAGAAGAAGAGCTCCTCAGACAACAACAGGAATTATTTGCTAAGGTATGATCCGTAGCAGTAAGTAACTAACAAACTTTGCATGTCCTATGCCTCCTACCCCTGTAGGATGTATAGGTAATTGCAATTGAAATTACTGGAGTAGTTCAAATTTGCAGGTGGAGATGCTGCCACTGTGCTTTAAAATTCTAACATAATTTGCAAAATGGGCACTTACATGTGAAAGGAAAAACTTTGACTTTTTATGGCAGCAGAATTGTAGTCTGAATACCTTTGATGCCAAACAGATTTGCTTTGCCGTGTGTGTGTGTGTGTGTGTGTGTGTGTGTGTGTGTGTGTGTGTGTGTGTGTGTGTGTGTGTGTGTGTGTGTGTGTGTGTGTGTGTGTGTGTGTGTGTGTGTGTGTGTGTGTGTGTGTGTGTGTGTGTGTGTGTGTGTGTGTGTGTGTGTGTGTGTGTGTTGTGTGTGTGTGTGTGTGTTGTGTGTGTTGTGTGTGTTGTGTGTGTTGTGTGTGTTGTGTGTGTTGTGTGTGTGTGTCTTGACAGTGTCGATGCAACACTCATGATGCTTTAGGCTTAATGGATCTGAATGGTTTAATTCAGCAGCTCTTCAACTCTTTATGTTATATAATTCATTTTTTTCCAATGCCTAATACATTATAGTATTGAGATAATGCATGTAAGGGGAAAATAACTATGACGTTTCACCTCTAAAAAGACATCAAACGTCACCATCTTGGTCATCTGTTTCGCCTTATAATTGTCTTGCCTTCTTATGTCTGTGAACTGTCTTTGTGCAGGCGCGGCAGCAGCAGGCCGAGCTCGCCCAGCAGGAGTGGTTGCAGATGCAGCAGGCCGCCCAGCAGGCACAGATGGCGGCAGCATCTGCCAGCGCAGCCCAACAGACCGGCTCCTCTCAGGATGAAGATGAGGAGGATGACATGTGATCCCAGGATATCACTCAACTTGTCCAGATTGCGTCCTGGGACAGTGCTGGCACACAAACCACCTAGTGCTGTCATTGGCAGAGACATTAGACGTGTTTGACTCCTTGAAAATGCACTTTTGGAATGAACAGTAAAGAGAGAGGTGGCAGGGGGTTTCACCACAGCCCCACATTCAGATACCAGAACCTGAAAATGATTTGAATTGAAAGGCTGTTAATGAAGTTTTTGATTAATCTAATTTTTCCTGTTTTTTAGTTTCCTCTCTTTAATAACATCTTGATATCACGTTGTACTTTGTAGATGTCTGGATGTGTTGTGAACACACTGAAGGCAGATGCTGCCTGGCACATGTCGGTGAATTTCGGTGATTATGCAGCAAGTCTGTGCTCCTTCAGGTGCTGCATCAGATGACTTGTGTATGGCATCCTTAGTTCTCACTCACATTCAGTGCTTTAGGAGAACTGCTCTTGAATGATTCTAGAGCATCCAATTCCTCCTCATTCGGTGTTTGATGGTCCTTTTTATTGTAAGGATTTTCTTTCCCCCTCCTCGGGATATTTGTTAAATGGTGGATTATTTGAAAGGTTGTGAATATTGAATTTGTTATGTCACATAAAAAATAAATGGACATTTTGTTTAATTTTAGCTTATTTGGATACTTTGTTCCATTTTTTTTTTGGTCATAGAACCACCCACAGTATTAGTGATTAGCTACACCTATGAGAAGCTGAATATTTTTGTTTAATAGAACCAAAGACATAGGACAGATAATAACCCAAAGTTTGTTTTTTAAAGGTGTAGGTGCTACTGTGATTTTCACTGCTGATTCCACATCAGTGTAGACAAAGTTGGGGATTATCAACCTGCAACTTTGATATCTAAGGTGACTTTGTTATTTCCCTTCGTCTTGGGTGCAGCATTAAAACATTTGCATCATGACTTTGGTCAATGCTCAGTGTAAAAACAAGTAACCTAGTTGTGATACGCATTCACTTGCCTATACTACAAACTGTATTCTTTAAGCAATAAAGGATTCATTTTTGTAGACAACTGTTGTGGTTTTTTTTTTAATTAGCTAAAGCTGTAATGTTTCCATGTCTTACCCACATACTCTGCACACATGCTGTTTGGTGTGAGCAGGTGGGCAATCTTCAGTGGACATGAGCATTAAAAATCTGGCTGTATTTGGGCTCTTTATCCTTTAAAGATTAATTGATAAGTAGTCGTTTGTATCTGCTTTGATTGCAGATGTTATTCAGTCGACTCTGCAATCATCTGCTTCTGGCCGAACATCAGTCCGGCTGGGTCTGGAACTGCTAAGCTATCTTGGAAGGAGAGGTTACTAGCACTTCACTTCCCGGAAGAGGTCTTTACCACCTCTTATTCCCTAACTAATCCTCTTTTAGGACACTTCAGGATATAATTCAGCCATACAGTGGTTGGAGGCTGTAGATTGTTAGACGTTACTTGGTGGAATGAACTCTTCAAATCAGCTTTTCATTCAGTTGGGGTGGAGCGCTTAGCTTCGTCCTGTAGTGGTTCTGCTGCTGATGCAGTTCATCAAGCTGTGGACAAATGTTAGCAGGAAGAAGCAACATATCATCTTTACAATGCTCTACATTCAGGAATTGTCTTTTAATAGGTCCAATTCCCATGTTCATTGGTCTTTCATATGAACGCAAAAATAATCATTAAAGAAATCATTGAGAATTCACTCGGGGTCATTCAAAGTACTTTAAATGTTATCTGTATCATCGTCTCCATCATCCATGTGTCGCTCGTTGTCATCATCTCCCTCTACCTGTTGCTACATTATGCAGGTGAGGATGGTTTCAGTCAGTCTTTGGGACAGTCCTCTCAAGCATGTGATACAACATCAAGCACAGGTGGCTACTATGGCTGTGACAACAGAGACCAAACCACTTCTCCATCATGTCAGTGAAGGGTAGTGATGGGATGATGCTACCTCAAGGAGTGTATTGACACACTACACAAACTGTGTCGGCACTGTATTGAAACTGTGTTGGTCACTCAATAGTGACCCCTTCAGGTGTTCTGAAATCATTGCAGGTAAATGAAATAAGAAGATGGACCAGGTAAAATGCGGCAAATCCAACATGAGCCTGCGAAACATTTAATCACCAGTCCTTTATTTAAGATATAATCTCATTATTGTATAACTTCATTCGCTCAATTTGTGAGTCAAGTTGTCCATGAGAAGAGTTCAAAATAGGCTTCAAACCTTGTTGATGTAAATGCTAAACTGAGTTGGTTTGTAAAATATAGCAAATTTGTATTAAAATTCAGAGTTCAACTTTTTATCTTATGTGTGGAAGTTTGTTAACGCATACAAAATAAAACAAATTACATATAGATTAATTTATGCATTTTTATTGAGGAACAACCGTTTTTGTAGGGTGTTTGCTCCAAGGCGATTTCTCCTCTTACACACCAGTTCCCCTGCCTTGGAAAAAACTCTTTCACAGGGTACAGATGAAGAGGGTGAACACAACATTTTCAGTGCAAGTTGATGAAGGTTTGGATAACAACAAAACTCCATCCAACAAACCCACAACATGTTGACACAGTTTGCTTTCTTATAAACACAATTTGGCGCCGTCACATTCAAGCGATGCCGTTCCTGTATCGGTCACGTGATTTTTTCTTAAAGTGATACACGCACCAATACGGGGTTTCACTCTTGGGCTCTCGACACAGAGCTGACGCACCAGTGTCGTTCGTCCCATCACTAGTGAAGGGGTCGTTGATTTTCTATCAGCTCTGCAGAGAGTGAGGCGAGTCCCTCTTTGTGATTCTGCCATCTGCGGAACTATTGTTAGGAATAAAGGAACAGGAAAAAGTTCCAAACATTTTAATTGTTCAGCAATGCCTTGTGGATGTAATTTATCCAATAAACATTTTTATTTATTGTTGCCCACCAGAAAAGAAAAGATTCAAAGTCTGTAGTTACTTAATTTCTAGCTTTAAATTCATCTGGGACTCAGAACTCCAAAGCTATCCAGGTACACTCTGTTGTCAAATGAACCTCCAGACGCAGTTGAACGCTTGAGACGTTGCAGCTTCTCACCCAAGGCCTTAAAGTCCCCCACAGGGAACAGACGGAAAGGCATCAGTAGTTGGGCTATTGTGCAGCTGCCAGTTAGGCGGAAGGACGGACCTCAGTTTCATATCCCCACACAGCCACCAGAGGTCCGCTCTCATGGAAGTCTGGTTCCGAAACCAAGATGCTGAGCAGTTACCTGCGTCCCGAGTGACAATAGATGGATTCTTGACAATTATGTGACATGAGTGTACCCACATTCTTACCTGTACCCCTGTGGATGAAACATATATAAATTACCCGTATAAGCCAACGCTGAGGGCAGTTGTCTCTTTTCTTAACTGCTGGGAACAACAAAGAGAGTTTTACATTGCTCTGTGTTAGGTACAAAAAATTCATTATGCAATTGTAATGCAATTGTAATGCTTCATTTCTAAATTTATATTCTGGCTTTAGCACATTCAATACAATTAGATTGGATATTTTGTCATGCTGTATACATTCTAACAAAATTCCAACTGATACACCGGCGATTCTTCAAAAATCTTGTATTGTATCTTGTTCTCATGCTGAATCATTGTTTGAGCGGACTTCATTCGAACTACAGTTAACCCTTTTTCTTCTGGAACTATTCTTAGCTGGAATAAATGGAGTAAATCCCTTCCCAGCAAGTTACAGGGACACAGAGTGGACAAGACAACTTGACAATCAGCACTTACCCCACTCCGTGTATCTGTTACTGTCAAGAGTTTTGATAAACGCTCAGGATGGCTCTTACCATTTCCTGATTTGACCCAAATAATTTCTTTGGATTCCTCAACTCCCGGAATGTCATCAGGATGGATTACAGTTCGTTTTGCACCTGTGTCGCATAGAAAAGTTACCTCCGTCCCGGAAACATTCAATGTAATCTCAGGCTTGATGTCATACAATAAGAGAAGTTCAATTCCCTCTAAGTTTAACACTTTTTCTGGCTTTACTGCTTCTATCCTGGTTACAGCTCCTGTTTTTTTTCTTATCTAGTCAGAACTGACTCTCAAACTCTTCCTCTATCTTACTGTTGCTCCTGCAGTCGCCCAATGCCCCCTCCTTCCACACAGCCGACATGTATCTCCTCCTGCTCTGTCTCTCCGTCACTGCTCCTGTTGTGATCTGTGTTTTTGCTTTCCCTCATCACCTAAATAGTTGCTTCTCTCCCCTCCAACAAAAAGTTTAGTCCTTTCTTCCTTTTCTTTTTGTTGTTAGAGTGCTCCTCTGCATGCCCTCTTTATTCCATTGCTGTGCAAACACATTAAGATGACTGTTTATTGTCATGTTACAAGTCACACAAAATTACTCTCTGCATTTGACCCATCTAGTTTGGCACCTGTTGAACACACATGCACAACCTTTCTGTTTAATTTAATATTTATCTGCAGGCTTCGAAACTGCTTATAGTATTAATATATTACGCTGATTTATTGCAGCTGACTTTAAATTTCTCTTTAAGAAAACTATTGTTTGATATCTGACTCACATGCATATTTCATTGCTGTGTTGGTTTTTAAAAATAAAAATTATATATATATATATACACTAATACTCTTTTGGTTCCCATTCTGTGAGATAAATGCTTTAGTCTCTGATGAATATGATGTCAGTTCCTAAGCTCATAAATTCATAAGTTTTAGGGAAGTTAGTCAATCAGAAGTAATGAAGCATTACTTAACCATAGCATTACTTAACATTAATATGTTAAATTCTCTATTTCCGGCTTATGTTTCTGATACACTTATGATTTTTTTTTTTTTCCAGAAGAGCTAATCTCAAATTTAGAAAATGTTTCAGTTTGGCTTGAAAATCATCTGCACCTGAAAGGTTTGACTGTCTGGTCTCAGACCTGCTTCAGGTGGAAATTATTTCATTTTTAATGCCTTGAACTTTGTCATTAAAGAATATTCTAACTTCATTACCCTTATATGTAGAAATGAGTTCTAAATGCAACCTGGAGGGTTTGCTAATCTGTTTACTGTAGCAAGCAAGACATGAGAGTTGTTACTGCAGTTTTTTTTTTTTTTTGATTTCAGAAAAATAACTCTTCATCTATGCAAAGTCACACGCTGAGTTAGACCAAACATTTCAAGTCCCCTGTTATGACTAAACAGTCAACAGCAGTGCACACAATTTAAAGAAATTACAGTAAAATCATCAATAAAATCATTCTGCGGTGAGACAAAGTATTTAAGATAATTTTATCTCCATTTTTAAATGACACATGCTCGAATTAAGGACAAAAATAAATGTTTTATCTTGTGAGTGGGTATATTGGCCCTGAATATGGCACAAAGACCCTCCCCACTCTCGTCTTGTTGTTTCATCGCTCAGTTAAACACATAAAATCAAGACTATGAGAGGCAAGTATCAAAAGCATTGTTAGACAGGAAAAAGTCAGAAAGCTGTTGGTATACAACTTTTCCTAGGACTTTGCCTAAGAATGGCAGGTTTGATATGGAAATGATAAAAATCTCAGCTTGTAAAACATCTTTTGCTCAGACAGTTTTTCCTGTGAAAGGAGTAAAGATTTGAAATGATCAGTTTGTTTGTCTGAGATCTTCTGAACTTTAACTCTGCTAAAACTTAATACACAAACTTGTACAAATGTCTAGCTCTAATCCTTGTTGTTCTTTTTTTTTTTAAACTAGATTTACTTTGTACATTACTTTTGTCTTCCCCTTCTCTAGGATTGGGCAATTTCACCAAATTTATTTTGTCATCTCTCTAAGTATTTAATATTATCTGTTTTTTCTGAAACATGATTTTAGCACTCCCACTTAGCTTTAAAACAGATATTTCCCATACTGTCCTCTTGCAGCTAATCAATTTTCGGTGGAGTTATTTATTACTGTAGTGTTCTCACACAGACTATGGACTAACCTTTTCTGACTGCATTTTTGTTTTCCTTGGTTAATCCCACCACAACATACAGTTACCAGTTAAAAGGCTTTTTTCCTTTGCCTCACCTTTTCTGACTGCTTCTTTTATGGGTTCATCCAGCACAATTTACACACAGTTACCAGTTAAAAAGATGACCTTTTCTGAACGCTATTAGGTTTCTATGGGTTAGTCCTATACACAGTTACCAGTTAAAAGGCTGACCTTTTCTGACTGCTTCTTTTATGGGTTAATCCAACACAACCTACACACGGTTACCAGTTAAAAGGCTAACTTTTTCTGACTGCTTCAATTGTGAGTGTTCCAACATAACTTATACACAGTTATCAGTTAAAAGGCTTCTTTACTAGGTTGCATTCCAAATAGTAATATTCTTAGGAAAATAGCAACGACTCAATCTATTTAAAGGCCTCCATTTTCTATCACTATAACTGGAGCACCATTTTATATCAATTTTCCCTAATAATAGCACTTTTTCCAACCAACAATAGTAATACAAAGGGTTCCTTACCATATGTAGTAAAGTGAGAGATGCAGGGCCCCACAAGCATCACGCTGGTCAGGAGGTGTACAGAGTACAAGTTGACTTTTATTAACTCATCCAAAGTAGCCTTTTAACAAAGGGAAAATGGTGTGTTACTCTTCCCATAGCACATAAAACATACCCCCTTCCAACCTGACAGAACAAATCCCAACAGACATATATACTCTGATAGGCCTCCTCTCCAGTTCAAACGAGCCTATCAGAGCAGATCTGGGGATAAGAGGACAGACATCATTAAATATGAAATCATACAGATCTTAATTTGTTTGTGCCAACAAATACAAATTAACTCCTGCAAAATAAAGAAAGAAAATATAGTGCATTCAAAACTAATCCACAAAATGTACAACATAAATAATCCAACTTAATTAACTGAAAATATTTCCACCCATTTTGTCCACCAATCACAACAATCCCCACCTCTTTCTGGTCTCCATAAAGGAAGACCTATAGAGGCGAGCTCCCTCTTTGGTGTTTTTGTCATGGGGGGCTCGCGAGATTTCGGTGCGGAAGGATAGTTTGGTGGAGTGCGGTAAATTCAAAAACAACACGAGAGGAAAAAAGTGAAATAAGGAGTGTTTAACATCATCACTAGAGTATAGAAGGTAGGTAGAAAAGTAACTTACGGAGAGTAGAGTGGGGGATATCGGCCGACGGCCTGTACAGGTCCGGTAGCGATATCCTAGCGCTACTTTTGGTAAGCGGGTGTAAAATGGAGGGGGATAGAGAGAGTTGTAACAATACGGAGATGAGTGAAGAGGAGTTTGAGATTGATAAAGAGGGTGGTGAGTGGGAGCAAGTAGGGAGAGGAGGAAGGGGTAAAGGGGAAAGTGGGAGAAAGAGAAAGAAAGAAGATAAAGATAGCGTTGAAGACACGGAGAGTGAGGGACAGGAAGATGAGGAAAGGAATAGGAAGAAGGGAAACCTTAATGTTGTAGTGAGATTTGAAGGTGAAGGGGGAGTTAAAAAAATGGATCCATTAAAAATTACAAAAATAATCAGAACACAAGTAGGGGAAGTCAAATACGCTAAAGTGTTAGGAGATGGAAACTTGCTAATCGGGTGCAACACAGATACACAAGTGGAAAAAGCTCGGAAAATGGTGAGTGTAGGAAAAATGAAAGTTACAAAAACGGTGAGAGTTGGAGAGCAGAGAAGTTTTGGATGTAAGGGAGTGATAACAGGGGTTCCCCTTGGAATCAGTATGAAAGTTGTAATAGAAAACATGAGAGTAAGAAATACAACAGTTAAAGATGTTAAAAGAATGACAAGAGGGCCTGAGAAAAAAGAATCAGAAACAGTGGTTATAGAGTTCGATGCAAAAACTATCCCAAAAGAAATTTATTTTGGATTTATGAAGTATAGTGTTAGAGAATTTGTCCCAAAACCAATGAGGTGCTTTAACTGTCAAGAGTACGGACATATTGCTAGCAGGTGCACAGGGAAAAGAAGGTGTGCAAGGTGTGGAGGGGATCATGAATATGGGAAATGTGGGACAGGTGTGAAACCAAAATGCTGTAACTGTGGAGGAGAACATAGTGTAGCATACTGGGGATGTGAGGTTATGAAGAAAGAGATAACAGTGCAGCGGATGAAAGTGAATGAGAAAATATCGTATGCTGAAGCTGCCAGGAGAGCGGGAAAGGAGGATGATAAGCAGAAGCATAGAGAGAAACAAGTGGTGACGGATGTTGGGCAAGAAATTGAAAAGAAAATGGTGGAGGAGAAAAAAAGATTGGTGACATTTGTAGCAGGGGTCATAAATGCGACTGCAGATGTTAAATCTAAAACCGAAAGAATACAAATCATAGTCAAAGCAGCAGTGCATCATCTGGGTATGAGAGGGATACGATGGGAAGAAGTGAGAGACGAGTTAAGTATTCAGGCCAGTCAAGATTCATCATGTATTGGATAGTATTAATAATAATGATAATCCTTCAATGGAATGCAAGAAGTCTAATTGCTAATGGTCAGGAATTTAAACAATTCATATATAGTCAGCAGGAAAAACCAGACATATTGTGCATACAGGAATCATGGTTAAAACCAAATTTAGAGTTTATTATCACAGGATACATGGCAGTCAGAAGGGACAGGGAAGAAGGGGTAGGAGGTGGGTGTGTCACGTTTGTTAAAGAGGGCATTCCTTACAGGGTTATCGATATAGGAGTTGAGATGGAGACTATTATAATAGAAATATGGATAGGGAAGAGAAAGTTGGCAATAATAAATTTTTATAACCCATGCAGGAAGTTGGATATAAAGAAACTGGAAGAAATGGGGGGCAAGAGCAATGGAAATACAGTGTGGTGTGGAGATTTTAATGCACATAATACATTGTGGGGGAGTGAGAAAAATGACAGTAATGGAGAAATAGTAGAAGAAATGTTAGATGGACAGAATCTGGTTTGTGTGAATGATGGAAGAGGGACAAGGATAGATGTAAATACTGGGAAGGAGTCGGCTATAGACCTGACAATAGTGACGAATGTATTAGCACCACTGTGTGACTGGAATGTGTATCAAAAAGGGACCATAGGAAGTGATCACTACCCTATATATAATAAAATAAATATAGAGACAGTACAGGACACGGAGAGAGTAGGGGGAAGATGGATCTTAGAAAAAGCGAATTGGATAGAGTTTACAAAGGAAAGTGAAAAAAATCTGGATCGGGTTAATGATAACGTGGAGGTGGAAATGATGGAGAGAGACATAAAGCAGGGGATTATATCAGCAGCAGACAGATGTATACCTAAAAGTTCAGGGAGAAAGAAAAACAAGTTAGTACCATGGTGGGATGAAAAATGTAAACAAGCAATAAAAAGTAGAAATAAAGCGTTTAAATTAGTTAAAAGGTACCATAACTTTCAACACATGATTCAATATAAGCAAGCACAAGCAATGGTAAGGAAAACAATAAGACAAGCAAAGAGGTCGTATTGGAGGAAATTTTGTGGATCGATTGGGAGCAAAACTAAGATAGGAGAAGTATGGGGAATGTTGAGGAAAATGGGTGGGGATAGGAAGGATTGGACTTATCCAGTCCTGAGTTCTGGAGAGGAAGTGGCTATAACTAATAAAGAAAAGGCGGAATTAATGGTTAAAACTTTTGTTGCGGTGCACAGTTCAAATAATTTAACTGAGGAGGGAAGAAATGGAAGGAAGAAAAAGAGAGACGAATACAGGGAGGTGTTAATAAGAAAAGAAAGTAGAGAAAACGAAATAGATGTACCATTTACAATTAGAGAAATGAAACGAGCAATAGAGAATACAAGAAGGAGTGCGCCAGGCAAAGATGGGATATGTTACACTATGATCAAACATTTAAGTGAGGGGGGATTAACAAAGATATTAACATTATTCAATAAAGTCTGGAAAGAGGGGAAAGTACCACGAAGTTGGAAGGAGGCAATAATAGTACCAATTAGGAAGCCGGGGAAAGATCATAGTAAGACAATAAATTACAGGCCCATAGCACTAACATCCCATATAGGTAAGATAATGGAAAGAATGATAAATGAAAGAATGATGTATTATATAGAAATAAGGGGATTGGTAACTAGACATCAGAGTGGGTTTAGAAGAGGTCGGAGCACTATTGATCCAGTAGTATGCATTGAAGATGATATAAGAAAAGCACAAGTAAATAGAGAAACAGTGGCAGCAGTGTTTTTTGATGTGGAAAAGGCATATGACATGTTGTGGAGAGAGGGATTGCTAATTAAAATGCATCGAATGGGAATTGAGGGAAACATGTTTAACTGGACTATGGATTTTTTAAATGAAAGAGTTATACAAGTTAAAATAGGGTCGGAGGTGTCAGAGAGCTATGTGGTAGAGAATGGCACACCGCAGGGGAGTGTGATAAGTCCAACGCTATTTACAATAATGATAAACGATATATTCGACAGTGTACCAGCAGGAATGGGAAGATCTTTGTTTGCAGATGATGGGGCGTTATGGAAGAGGGGAGGCAACATAGATCACATAGTTAAGAAACTACAGGAAGGGATAAATCAAGTGGAGAAATGGGGAGAAGAGTGGGGTTTTAAATTTTCAGTGGAGAAAAGTAAAGTAATGTTCTTCTCAAAAAAGAAAATTAGTGAAAATAAAAAGTTAAACTTGTACAGAAAGAACTTGGAGAGAGTAAGCAGCTTTCGATTCTTAGGAATGATAATGGATTCTAGATTAACATGGAGGGAGCATGTGAAGGGAATTGTAGAGAGAAGTAAGAAAGTATTGAATATTATGAGGTGTTTGGCTGGGTTAGAGTGGGGTGCTGATTTTACAGCATTAAAATATATATACATAGCATTAATAAGGTCTAGAATAGATTACGGTTGTGTGGGATATGGATCGGCAGCAAAATCAGTCCTCTCGCAAATAGATATAATTCAAGCCAGAGCATTAAGAACTTGTCTCGGAGCAATAAAAACAGCACCAATATGTTCACTACAGGTTGAAGCAGGAGAAATGCCACTAGGGCTCAGAAGAAAACAGCTAATAGCCAACTACTGGATAAATTTAAAAGGACACAAAGAAGAACATCCAGCAAAGACAGTTCTGGAGATGTGCTGGGAAAAGGGGAAGGAGGAAAAAACGAGTTTTGGGTGGGTCAGTGAGGGTTTAGCAGAACAACTAAAAATACAACATGTGGAATTCAGCCCAACAGTTCTTTGGACAACAATACCAAAATGGATGCTACAAGAAACAAATGTAGACTTAAACATGTGGAACATCAAGGAAAGAAATAAAACAGCAGATATAGTGC
The DNA here is from genome assembly GCF_036924035.1 of Leuresthes tenuis. NCBI lineage: Eukaryota > Metazoa > Chordata > Actinopteri > Atheriniformes > Atherinopsidae > Leuresthes > Leuresthes tenuis. The sequence continues at coordinate 26,276,703 of NW_027325361.1, forward strand.
AGGAATTTTATAACTATGTGGAGGAAAAATATAGAGAATATGTGTATATATATACAGATGGGTCCAAAGAACAGGCAACAGGAGTAACAGCAGCAGCAATGGTGGTTCCCATTTATAATAAGACAATTTCAAAAAGAACATCAGATCATTTAAGTATATATGCAGTAGAATTATGTGCAATATTGATAGCAATTGAATGGATGGAGGGGGTGAGGGATAGGAGAATAGTTATATGTAGCGATTCATTTTCATCACTCTTAAGTATTAAAAGCGGAACAGCAAAAACACATCAGGAAATTTTATATGAAATACAGTTAAAAACATCCAGGTTAATGCAACAGGGGAGGGAAATAGTGTTCATGTGGGTACCAGCTCATGTAGGAATAAATGGAAATGAAAAAGCAGACAAAGCTGCTAAGGATGCAGTAAAGAAAGAGGTGGTGGAAATGAAAGTAAAATTATCAAAAACAGAAGGGAAAAGTTTAGTATGGAAAGAAATAAACAATCAGTGGAATCAATATTGGAAGAATCAGGAAAAAGGAAGACATTTATATAAATTACAAAGTATAGTAGGCGAGGCAGGGTGTTATGGACAGAACAGAACAGAACAAGTCATTATTAGTAGGATAAGAATAGGTCATTGTAAACTGAATAATACACTTAAGATAATGGGGAAACATCCAACTGGGCAGTGTAGCTGTGGGGAGAAAGAAACAGTGGAACATGTGTTGATAGCATGTCCCAGATATGGAAGGGAGAGGGAAATAATGAAGATAGGGCTGCAGAGGGCAGGAATAACAGAATATAATTTGAAAAACATAGTAGAATCTGCTAAGTCTAAGGAAGGGAGGAGAATAACAATAAGATTCTTGGTAAATACTGGAATAATTAAAAGAATATAGAAAAGAAGAAATAAGAAGGGAAAAAAAGAGAGAAATTTAGTCCAGTAGATGGCGGCATATGCAACACCAAGGATGCCAGCTGCCATTAAACATCAAAGAAGAAGAAGAAGAAGAGCTCCCTCTTTGAGCCCATGCCCAGATGCAAACAGGACTGGAGAGACCAGGTGACAAACCACACCGCTCCACACCTACAATCCGACCCAGCATACAGTGAGAAGGTTAGCACTTTCTCACACCATAAATCCACTGGTAAGTTAAACAACGAAGAATCCAGCGAGTCTGTCCACTGATTCAAAAATAGATTCTGTCACCTTTCCTCCAGCCAGTAGCAGCCGGCCTCTATCAGAAACTGTGCTGAGAGGACTTCAGTTAGGAGTCCTGGACTCCCCCGTGCACGGTTTCAGCTCCGATTCTGGAAGGTGGAAAGGACTTAGAATCCGGCTCGAAGGACCATTATGTTAGAAAAATTCTCTGTAAAATTAGGCTCAGAGTCGCTGGATACGATTAATTAACACAAAACATTTATTTCTTGCAAGAAAGAGACAAGTCCGCACAAATCCACACAACCTGTCGGGAAGATCGCTCAGAGTTGTCTCCCCACAAAATGGTGCTCCAGCTATTTATGTTGTTTATGCTTGCTGATCACACAATGTTATGAGAAAAGGCGCTTTTCTCACCATTCATTATTATGGGTAGGAACATTCAATGTTATGGGGAAAGGTGCTTCTCTCCCCATTCCTTGTTATGGGAAGGAACATAAGAGGTGCTTCTCACCAGTTAATATTATGGGAAAGTCTAGTACCAGAGTCAAAACACTTTTGCTTGAATCATAGAAGGTGAACAGATGGAGTGACTCTTCTGTCATAGTATAACTATATAATTTTTCCAACAGTGTTTGCAGAAGCATTTAATCTGTACATTTTCCCCCAGTGCAACTGAACCTAGCTTTATTGTTTTGAGGTTTTTAAAAACTACTGAAACCACATGACGGATTTCCTTTATGGTGGCTTCCATTCACACTATACAATCTGCTGCTTGGCCACAAAATTCTTTAATCGGCACAGGACACACATCTACCTCATGCCGTGAGTAGTGTGCTGGCAGAGCCACGGGTTAGATGAGCCTCAGCGACACCGTTTTTGCCATGCTTGTACCTTTTATTAGGGAGATGAGACATGAGTTTCAAATGAAATAGCACAATTTGATAAATCTGTTGTAATTATAAATGTGAGCATTCATTTGAAAAAGTTCCTAATGTTCTTTTTTTAAGGTTTTATTGATTTTGTTTTTTTGTCATTTTCAGCATTTTGTGTCATCTTTTATGTGTTACATTTTATAAATCTAGTTAGCTATTCTCCCCAGAGATTTCAAGCTATTTTAAGGTTAGGGATAGTGAGAACTTAAACCTACAAAAGAACTGCAAACTGCAAACCCTCTGGCATCCTAAGTATAAGATGTTTCAGGATGTTATATGGTCAGCAAAACTTCTAAATCTGCAAAATCTAGGTCACTCAACCTGCAGCAGAAGAGTTACTTGTCTTTTTACTTTTTCCATTCTGCAGAGTATCAGTTTGACTGTGAGCCAGAGGACTCAACTGTCACTGTAAATGGTGGCAGGCTGGAGTAATTTGTTCTCATATCTTATATTTTTTACATATTTGATGCATTTTGCATCTGCAATGGACTGCTTTAAGTATTATAAAAGCTGCATGAATGTGGTCTCTCAGTGCTGATAGGTAGCAGATAGGTCAGTACCAGTACTCTCTGCTTCTTCAACCGTGCCTTTTTGATATGTGCCGAATGTGGTTTCATATCGTCCTGTTGAAAAATACATGGATGTGCTTTGAAGAGATTGTTTTTTTTAAGCCTTGTTTTTTCAACTTTGTAGTGATGGTCCATTTTCTTTTTGGAGCACACAGTGTGAAATACTGAAAATACACACACACTCTGAAATACTGATTGAATGCACTTTTCTGCTGCATGATGCCCCATCTTAGATACCTCAGAGCCCAGGGAAGTTGAAGCCCAGAATGCCACCTATGGTTAACATGTGTCCTCTTTTTCTTACAGTAAAGTTTTACCTGGTATTTGTGAATATTACCCTGAATTGTAATGCTTGACAAGGGTTTGATGAATGCTTTTTTAATGAATTTCCTGTACAATTGCACAGTGATGAGCATACCACGGGTAATGTGAGGTCTGCTTATCTTGTCCAATGACAAAGTAGAAGATCCTCTGTTGATTTTTGCTCTACACACACATAAAATACAGTTCATGAAACCAAAAATACCCTGCAGGTTCTTAATAATGAGGTAAAAAAACAGATTTCAACCAAACGTTTTATTATAAAATGTCATCATGGTCAAGTTATTTTATTGCTGTTTATACTGTTGGGTAGATTAATCTGCTACAATGACTCAACAAATTTTGACATTGTAGAATTGTGCTGAAGTTCTAATGAGGGTTGCTTCATGGCAGCAAGACAGCAGCGACCACCACATCTGCTGACCTCCCTCCTCTTCCTGAGAAGAATCATTCTAAATTCTAAACTATGACATGTCAAAATTGGCTGAATATTTTAAAAAGTTGAATTAGATAGTAACAGGCGAATGTCTTGAGACCCGTTCAAACCCAATTAGACCTGACTTGCGCACATTAGCTAGCTGCAGTTAAACTACACTTAACTGGTAAACACGATTAATTAAGTAAAACTTAACTTACTTAATTAGTTAAAGACCAGTCAGCTAATGCCTCACAATGCCAAAATATTTTGTAATTTCATCAACTTACCAGAGAAAATACTTCAGAAATACCAAAAATGTATCAAATGTATTATTACTATATATAGTATTTTGGTACTGTTTTAAAATCTAACAATCAAAACAACTTTACATAGTGTCACCTGACAATAAAACGTTGACGGACTTCAGTGAAATTATCACGTTAATTACCTCACGTTAGCCTCCATTACCAAGCTTTCAGTTAGGTCCCTAATCCATTACATTTTTAACATCAACATTCCATGCAAACCAAATGCAAAAGTAACGATGTCTAAGAGTATACTTCTGATAGCTAATTCTTAATAATGTAAAATAAAATAAAAAAATTTAAATGCTGTTATTTCATTAACTGACCAGTAATTGTTCTTGATGAGCTATTGACATCAACTGAGCACCGTCCCTTGTTTCAAGAGGTCCTGGCTGCAGACCTCCACTGTCAGGCCCGGAAATGCACGCGATACATTTCAAAATAAAACTGCAGACCTCCACTGTCAGGTCATAGCCATATATACATAGACGCCGCATTGACTGCTGCCGCTCACTAGAGGGGCATGCCGACAGGGTAGCCATCTTGGTACAGTGCCATTCGCTCCTACAGTACATTACATCAATGGAGGAATGTTGTTTCTACACAAATGACAGACAGACATAAATAGAACGAAAATAACCCAGGAAATGTTCAGGTGTATTCAGGTCTTTATTTAAAGCACCTATAAAAAAATTACAAATGAGTATTTCCATTTTACCTGAGTGGCACTCAAGCCTGTCTTGCAGCTCTTCATTCATGAAGTTTTTCTCCCTCAGATCCTCGAGAAGAGCGTGCACATTTTTCTTTGCCCTTCGCTCCCGGAGTATGCTATTCCTCTTCTCACGCTCCACTCCAGCCAGAGCTTCATTAAGTTTGGCCTTTAGAACAGTGGGAGAAGCAGGCAAAGCATAATTGTGGTCCTCGTGGAAAGAGGGATGGAAATACACAGTGATATTTATAAAACATCACTCACTGATGTAGCTGGCCCACATTCTTAATTTCATCCCTCAGTCCCACTGTTTGCACAACAACACGGCAGCTCTGAACTAACAGTGCAATAGTACGCGTTCATTCATTCTTTCGTCTTAAAGTTTTGGTGAAATAAAGACAGATAATGCCTTATTTACAGGTCATATTGTCTGTGCCATATTCACTCCCATTATATGTATATACGTGGATCTCGAGTAATCTAAATAGCATCCAAAGGACGCCGACTTTCACCAAACTGTTATCGGTGAATAGATGAACGTATTTTACGCCAGAAATAAGGTCCAGGTTTAAAAAAAAAATGTAATTCCCCTTTAAGAATGAATGATTAATCTAATGATTCGTTTGCATTTATTAACCACTCATCTCAGCTATAGAGCACAACACTCTGCAGTTAAGTCAGTTTAAAGTGGATCATCCCGTAATACCTGTTTTTACATGTCAAAATGTATGGTGGCCCAGAAACGTCAATGCACTACAAAAGTCACAACACAAAAGCCGCAACATAAATGCAAAAGTCACAACACAACACAAAAAGCTGCAACACATTAGCCACGACGGAAGTTACGCCATAACAAAAGTGAGTGTTTGTCGAGTAACATATCCCCTCTTTGTGTTGAAATACAGACACTCAAGGGTCTAATTGTGTATCCTACATCATAATTGACATAGTATAGAGTTTCATATATGTAATTTATGTACTGGCTTTAAAAAATGTGATGCAGATCTCGGCAAGCCCAAACTTAGCACTGCCAAATGCACTCTACAACAAATCTAATGCGCTGATTGTCACGATTTATGTTTTGTTTTTATTGATTTTGATTTATGTCTTGTCTCGTCATTTCCTGTTTTATTCTGAAACCACTAACTTCTTCTCGTTTCAGGTACCTTGCCTTTCCTCCTGTGTCAATTGTCTGATTTTCTTCCCTGATTCCAAAGTGTTTCCACCTGTTCCCCTTGGCTTCTCTTGTGCTCAAATAGTCTGCGTCTCGGGCCAGTTTGTTGCCTCTCGTTATGAGCCTCATTTTAGCGTTCTTTTCCACAGTTATCCACAGAATCCCTGAGCCTGCAGTGCAGCGATCCTCCTGCAGAGCGTATTCTTTGTTTATTGATAATTTATTCTTTAGACCTAGTTTATTCACGGTAAGTTTCCATAGCCTGTTTTGTTCCTCCCGTTTGGAGAGGTTTCAATTTGTTAACGTTTCATCGAAACCTCCGTAAATGGAGCGAGTTGTGTTCTATCACGTCTCCGTTAAAGGAGTGCTCAAGTTAGCGTTAAAGTCTCGTAGTAACTCTGTTTTCTAAAGAGCGTCTTTTGTTTACGTCCGCCTCAGAGAGAGAGAGCGTAAGTTTATTTTGTAATCTTTAATAGCCTTTGTTTTCCTCCCAGAGTGGAGGTTTTGGTTAATTTTCATAGCCGCACTCTCCACAAGCGCAGTTATTGAGGAGAGCGCGTTAGGAGTTTCACAGTCTGATTGCTTTGCTCTGTCTGGAGATCCTCTGGCTGATTGTTAAAAGTAAAACCTTTGTCACCTGGAACCTTCTTGATTCTGAACTGACCCTGCATCTGTGTCCTGTCTCCTGAGGCCGTGACACTGATGGCATCATCACAGTGTAGAAGGAGTGTTATGCTGTGCCAGACAAACTGAACACACTGATCAAATTCAGATTAAGCATATGAAGAACGTTTCTCTCAGTGGAATAGCTCTAAAAGTTTGTAAACCTACAAACAATGCTTTGATTTTTGACCCGTAATACACCTAATAAATCATTGCAATGAGCGACAATAACCGATAGGCTCCGTTCATTTAGCTGTGCGCGCTCCCGCGATGCACATGCAGTAACAGGTGTTCCGTCGAGCCGCGTTGCCCCGTCAGATACGGTTTCCAATGCATCTCTTCGCCGCTCCGCGCTGCACACGCGGCAAAGAGCGCGCGTGCCTGTTCAGCGCTCGTAACCAGCGAGACGTGCTTGCGCGCTAGACAACTACAGACACCGTGAAAGCTAAAACGTCTTTCAGTGTAGTTGTCGTACTTTTTTGCACTTGCGCTGTCATCCAAAACATTCACACATACATATATATTCATATAGGCTATTTTTATATATAGCCTTCATATGTGTGTATATACGATAGATAGATCGATCTGATGACCAAATGACAACCGTCAGATACTGTTCTCCCTGTGTTAAAGTGGGGGAACGGTATCTGACAGCCAAATAACACCCGTCAGATACTGTTCCCCCTGTGATAACGTGAGGAAACGCATCTTGATGGCCAAATAACACCCGTCAGATACTGTTCTCCCTGTGTTAAACTGGTTGATGGCGCCATCACTTTGAAGTAGTAGCACCATCACTTGGACCGTAATATTATTTCATAGAAACGTCGCAGTTTTTTTTACTATGAATGTCCCCTAATTTAACATAACCTCGATATCTGTGGGGCCTATCTATGTAGGGGACATGGGCCACGGTGTGTATTAATGATGTGCATGCAGCGCTTGATTGTTTGTGGTTGGTGCTGAGGCAAGGGATCACGATCATGGATTAGGCGTGTGAGAGTAAAGGCTTGCCCTCACCTGTGGCACAGCTGAGTGAAGCTGACTCACGTGAAAAATTCCAGCAAATAGATTAAATGGTTAGTGCTCCGTTTGTGCAGGTTTGTGCCGTTAAAACGGTCGTTTGTGCTGCTTTTGTTTCTGAGATATGAATTATAATTTCGGCCGATAATGTCGGTCATGCATGACGTCACCATCCCAAAAATAGATCTTTCTTGCTCCAAAACAAATCAAAGTGGTCTACTTTTTAGCTCCGTTTGTACTGGCTCTTATTTCTGGCTCTTATTTCTCCTTTCCTCTGAAAAACAGAGGGGCTATAAAAGTTTTATATTCTAATTGAGAAATGAAAAGTAATAAACTATGACTTCTAAGGTCACGCATAACAAAGTTACTGTTTGAAAATGTAATATACTGGATACTTTCAAAGGAGAATAAACACTTTTGTTAATTTGTAAAATTAACTCTATGTTAACAATTGAACATTCTGATATCGAAAATGCCTTTTTTCACACAGCTATATGATCAAAACAAAAGAAAATGCCGATTTCTGGTTAAGGATATTAAACAATGGCATAAAAGTATTTGCCTTTGATCTGCAGTTCTCAGAAATTTCATCCATATCATCTCCTTTATTCGCGATGTTACATGCAATAAAGCCACGAAAACATATATGTGGATCTCAGCGTATCTATCTATCTCTATCTATCTCTATCTATCTCTATCTATCTCTATCTATCTCTATCTATCTCTATCTATCTCTCTCTATCTCTCTCTATCTCTCTCTATCTCTCTCTATCTCTCTCTCTATCTCTCTCTCTCTATCTCTCTCTCTCTCTCTCTCTCTCTCTCTATATATATATCTATCTATCTCTCTATCTCTCTATCTCTCTATCTGCGCATGCGTGTGAGATTGAGCCGAGTGTGAGTGACTAATTCTCTAACTTTATATTTTTTTGTTTTGTCCTTGTGACATTTTTTTTTCTTTGTTTGTTGGGTGGTTTGTTTTGAGGATAATTGTGGTGTTTGTTTGATTTTTTTTGCGGAGGTGCGCTCCAGCGTTTGCTGGGAGGCCGGCACCCCGTGGGAGAACAATGGATTTTGAAAGTTTGACAAGACGCCATGGCATCAAGGTGGTTTCTGATGTCAGTATAGAGGAGTGCAGTCTAGCTGTTGGGGAAGTCGTGGGGCATGAGCATATTGTCTCTGCCTCGCGGATGAATCGGGCGATTGTTTTATTTCTTAGTTCTGTTGAAAAAGCAAATTCAATTTTATTTATATAGCGCCAGATTACAACAATTGTCATCTCAAGGCACTTAAGTAATATAGTCCAATTCAAGCCAATTTGAATTCAATTCATTGTAATCATAATCCAATTAATTCATATAGAGCTAATTAAAAAAATTTATATCCTAGCTAAGGAAACCAACAGATTGCACCGAAACTTGTCTTCAGTCCAATCTCCCGTCCTGAGCGTGCCTGTGGCAACTGTGGAAAGGAACGACTCCCTTTTAACAGGAAGAAACCTCTGGCAGAACCAGACTCAGGAAGGGTGGCCATCCGCCTCGACCAGCTGGGGTTTGAGAAGACAGAAAAGAGGGAAAAGAGGGGGGAAAAACACCATAACGCCATTCAAAGGATATCTGTTGGAACAGGGAAACATAGGTTAATAACCACAATAATGTCACATGTACATAAAATCAATTTTGAAATTAAACAGGGGGAAAAAGAGAGCAAAGTGAGGAAAGGTGTGACAGATGAGGTCCCCCAGCAGTCTAAGCCTATAGCAGCTTAACTATGGGATGTTTCAGGATTACCTGAGCCATCCCTAACTATAAGCTTTATCGAAAAGAAAAGTTTTAAGCCTAATCTTAAAAGTGGAAAGGGTGTCTGCTTCCCGGACATTTACTGGCAGCTTATTCCACAAGAGAGGGGCCTGATAACTGAAGGCTCTACCTCCCATTCTACTTTTAGAAACTCTGGGAACAACAAGTAAACCTGCAGTTTGGGAGCAAAGTGCTCTGTTAGGAAAATATCTTACAATTAAATCTTTAAGATATGATGGAGCTCGGTCATTAAGAACTTTATATGTGAGAAGAAGAATCTTAAATTCTATTCTGAATTTAACAGGGAGCCAATGAAGAGAAGCTAAAACTGGAGAAACATGATCTCTCCTGTTAGTTCTCATCAGAACTCTGGCTGCAGCATTTTGGATCAGCTGGGGGCTTTTCAGAGAATATGTGGGACAGCCCAATAATAAGGAATTACAGTAGTCCAATCTTGAAGTAACAAATGCATGAACTAGTTTCTCTGCATCACCTTGAGACAGGATGTTCCTGATTTTGGCAATATTACGAAGGTGAAAGAAGGCAGTCCTAGAAACCAGTTTTATATGTGCGTCAAATGATAAATTCTGGTCAAAAATAACTCCAAGGTTCCTCACTGTAGAACTAGAAGCCAAGGAACTACCATCTAGAGTAACTATATAACTAGACAATTTCTCCCTGAAGCGCTCAGGTCCATAGATAAGTACAGCTGAGTATCATCAGCATAACAATGGAAATTTATGCCATGCTGTCTGATAATGTTACCTAATGGAAGCATGTATAAAGTAAAAAGAATCGGTCCAAGCACAGAACCCTGAGGAACTCCATGACTTACTCCAACGTGTGAGGAAGATTCCTCATTTACAAGAACAAACTGGAATCTATCAGATAAATATTACTTAAACCAGCCTAATGCAGTTCCTTTAATCCCAATAACATGTTCAAGTCTCTGTAACAGAATGCTGTGATCGATTGTATCAAATGCAGCACTGAGATCCAACAGGACAAGCACAGAAACAAGTCCGCTATCAGAAGCTAACAGGAGATCATTGGTAACTTTCACCAGTGCCGTTTCTGTGCTATGATGCACTCTGAATCCTGACTGAAACTCTTCAAACAGATTATTTCTATGTAAATGATCACAAAGTTGAACTGCAACTATTTTTTCAAGAACTTTGGACAAAAAAGGGAGATTGGATATAGGTCGATAATTAGCCAACACTTCTGAATCAAGAGTAGGTTTTTTAAGTAAAGGTTTAATTACAGCAACCTTAAAAGTCTGAGGTACATATCCTATAAACAAAGACCGATTGATCAAATCCAATATGGAAGTGTCAATTAAGGGGAAAACCTCCTTGAACAGTCTGGTTGGGATTGGGTCTAACATACAAGTTGATGGTTTAGAAGAGACTATTGCTGTTGTTAGCTCAGAAAGATCAACTGGACAGAAGCTGTCTAAATACAATTCAGGTTCGAAAGATACTTCTAAAGCTCCTCTACTTGATGATACATCAGTGATAATAATGGGAAGGATTCCATTAATCTTCTCTCTGATAGAAACAATTTTATTGATGAAGAATCTCATGAAATCATCACTGCTGAGAGTTAAAGGAATACATGGCTCAACAGAGGTCGGACTCTTTGTCAGCCTGGCAACAGTGCTGAAAAGAAACCTGGGATTATTCTTATTCTCTTCTATCAATAATGAATAATACGCAGTTCTAGCTTTACGAAGTGCTTTCTTATACGTTATTAAACTATCTTTCCAGACTAATTGAGACTCTTCTAAATTAGAGGAACGCCACTGTCTCTCCAGCTTTCTTGCAGTCTGCTTTAACGCACGCAGCTGTGAATTATACCAAGGAGCCAACCTCTTCTGACAGATTACCTTCCTTTTCAGAGGGGCAACATTGTCCAGTGTTGTACGCATTGAAGCTGTAGTGCTGTCAACAAGAGAGTCAAGTTCTACTGGAGTAAAATTCAGGTAGCCATCCTGTGTCATATCAGCACATGGCAGTGAAGAAAAGGATGATGAAATCAACTCTTTAAATCTGGTTACAGCATTCTCTGACAGACACCTTCTATATGTAGAATTCTTCTCAGAAACCGTGTAGTCAAGTAATGTAAATTCAAAAGTTATTAAAAAATGGTCAGACAAGACAGGGTTATGAGGGAACACTGTTAACTGTTCACTCTCAATGCCATAAGTCAGCACAAGGTCAAGGGTATGATTAAAGCAGTGAGTAGGTCTGTGAACACTTTGAGAAAATCCAATAGAGTCTAATATAGAATTAAAGTTAATATTTAGGCTGTCATTTTCAACATCTACATGAATATTAAAGTCACCCACTACAATGACTTTATCTGTACTCACCACTAACTGGGATAAAAACTCTGAGAATTCAGACAGAAACTCAGAATAAGGGCCAGGTGGACGATACACGACAACAAACACAAGAGGTTTTTGTGATTTCCACTTTGGGTGGGAAAAACTGAGAATCAGAGATTCAAAAGAGCTAAAACTAATCTTGGGTCTAGGACTGATTAGTAACCCTGATCTGAAGATAGCTGCCACTCCTCCTCCTCTACCTGTGGTTCTAGGAACATGAACATTTAAATAGTCAGAGGGAGTTGATTCATTAATGCTAACATGATCCTCCTGCTGCAGCCAGGTTTCTGTAAGACAAAATATATCAATATATGATGATCACAAATCAAATCATTCACTAACAGAGACTTCAAAGGGAGAGATCTAATATTCAGCAAACCACATTTAATAGTTTGATGTTTTTGTTCAGTTAAAGTTTTTGTTTTAAATTTTTTTTGCACAAGAGGATTTGCTCCTTTTGTGTTTTTTGATTGAGGGGGGGGGGGGGGGCAGCATCAGGTGGGAAGCCGCAGAGAAGTGTGTAAGACTACAACTCTGCATCCTGGTCTCAACCCTGGGATGTCATGTTTTTGGATGACTAATAAATTCGTCCATATTTCTAGAAATGAGAGCCGCTCCTTCCAAAGTGGGATGGATGCCGTCTCTCCTCATCAGACCAGGTTTTCTCCAGAAAGATTGCCAATTATCTATGTAGCCCACGTTGTTTGCTGGACACCATCTAGACAACCAGCGATTGAATGAGGACATGCGGCTAAACATGTCATCACTGGTCAGATTTGGCAGGGGTCCAGAGAAAACTACGGAGTCCGACATTGTTTTGGCAAAATTACACACCGATGCAACATTAATTTTAGTGACCTCCGATTGGCGTAACCGGGTGTCATTACCGCCGACGTGAATAACTATTTTACCGTATTTACGTTTATCCTTAGCCAGCAGTTTTAAATAGGATTCTATGTCGCCCGCTCTGGCCCCTGGAATGCATTTGACTATGGTCGCTGGTGTCTCTAATGCCACGTTTCTGACTATAGAGCTGCCAATTACCAGGGTTTTGTCCTCAGCGGGTGTGTCGCTGAGTGGAGAAAATCTATTAGAAACGTGGACAGGTTGATGGTGAACCACGGGCTTGACTTTAGGACTATGACTCCTCTTCCTGACAGTCACCCAGCCACTCTTAAGTCCCGGCTGCTCGGGATCTGCTCGGGGACGACTAACAGAGCTAGCTACGCTAGGTGGCTCCGCACTGACTAAAGGGGCCTGGCTCGCTATCGGGTGGTTTTCAACAGTGCAGAGCCGAGCTTCCAATTCAGATAACCTTGCCTCCAAAACTACAAAAAGACTACATTTGTTACATGTACCATTACCACTAAAGGAGGCAGAGGAGTAACTAAACATCTGACACACGGAGCAGGTGAAAGCAGGAGATAGAGGAAGAGAACTGGTAGCCATGCTAAGCTAGAGAACCAGACACACCGCTAAAAAGTGAAAAATAAAAACTAAAGATCTGTAAGAGTGAGCGTTAGAATATAACAAGTATGGGATAGAGTTAACTATGCAAGATGTGTAAATTATAGGGAGAAATAAGGTGATTATTAGTAGTTCAAGAAGAGCGAGAACTGTCACAGTGCACAAACACAAAGCAACAGGAAGTGATGCAATACGTCTTACCGCAAAGCAAAGCCGTCAGACCGCCGAAACTTCAACTCTTGTTGTTCTGTGCCAGAATGATGCCACTCAACATGGTATTGTTATTCAGGGTTCCTTGACACCTGTTCTCCCCTTGAGTAGTCCCTCACGGAAGATAATTCTGTCAAATGTCCCCTCCCCCCCCCTCCCCCCCCCCCCCTTTCTAAAAGATGAGCATATTGCCCGTGAATTATCACGTTTCGGAAAACTGGTATCTCCGATAAGAAAGATCCCCGCTGGTTGCAAGTCACCTCTGCTCAAACACCTTGTGTCTTTTAGGAGACAAGTCTACATGGTTTTGAATCATGGTCAAAATGAGCTGGACCTAACGATTAAATTTAATGATGATGGTTTTGACTATGTAGCCTTTGTTACCTCGAATGTAGCACTGAAATGTTTTGGTTGCGGCAGAGTCGGGCATTTGGTGCGCGACTGCCCTGGTGAGCAGGCAGCGGCCGCCGGTGATGAACCAAGCACGGAGCAGGGGGGAGCGGCTGCGACAGAATCTGCAGGATGCGTAACTGACCCCCCAGCGTCTACTGATGCAGCCGGTCCTTCTAAGACTGGTTCCCCTGAAAAATGTTTCTCATGGTGATCTTGTATTCTCTGTGAGAGACCCCTCGGCTGCTGTAACTATAGCAACATCTGCGGAGCAGGGACCGGGTGGGTCTGCTGGAACTGAAGCTGTCAAAGACAGTGTCGTTCGTAAGTGGGCTGCCCTGGCAAACAGGATGGTGCCTGGACCTGCGATAGTCGACTGTGATGTTGCAAAATATATTTCACCTGAACCCAACGCTGGTTGCCCCCCTGGGCCTGTTAAGCAGGTAGAGCAGGTGGATGATCTAATGACAGATATAGTGTCTGATATGGAGGCAGACGCACAGTTTAAGGTACCAGACAGAAAGAGAAAGCCACAGAGAACTCTAAAAAATGCCAGCAAAATGACGAGGGGGGAGGATAGTGTTGACCCCTCTGACACTGGGGAGTCTAGCTGGTCGGAGTGTTCAGACTGATGCATCAAACACCGTTTATACGTCTGAAGAAATATTGAGTTTCCTTAGAACCCATAAAGGGGAAAGAGGTGTTGACTTTGAAAATAAATTCCCTGATCTCCCACAGTTTGTTAATGATGCGACTTTATGGATGAGGGAGGGTGTCATTCCCAAGCCAGAATTTTATCGACTTCGAGCAAAGGTTAGCCAGATTCGAAAACAACTGCACGGTAAAGATGCTTCTAAGTGACATTTCGGTTTATCGGTTGACCGTGGTTCATAATATCTCCACTAGGCTTGTTTCAACATTGTGAGGAACTTCACTATTGGAACTATTAACTTAAATGGTGCAAGGGACATTAAAAAGAGAATGATGCTTTATGAGTTTCTGAAATTGAGGCGTATCGATGTATGTTTTGTGCAGGAAACACATAGTGATGGGGTCAATGAGGTTGACTGGAGAAGGGAATGGGAGGGTTTGTCTGTGCTAAGTCACAAGTCCTCCGTGAGTGGGGGCGTGGCTGTGCTTTTTTCTAAGACCTCTGTGCCGCTTCACTATGAGATAGATGAGATTGTTAAGGGACGATGTTTAAAGGTTGTGGCCAAATTTGATGGTGCGACCATGATTTTCTTAAATATATACGCACCTACGTTAGGTCCAGAGAGAGTTCTGTTTTTGAATGTAGTTAATAATATTTTGAAAGATGCATGTACAGATGACTTGTTATTTTGCACTGAGAACGACACTTTGGATAGAAACCACTCGGAGCCCCACTCTGCTTCTCAAAGGGCTCTTATACAACTGACTGAAGCCAATGACCTTTGTGATGTTTGGAGAAGTTTCCACCAGAACACTAGACAGTACACTTGGGCGCATAGTAAAGACAACCTTGTATCTCTTGCAAGATTGGATAGACTATATGTTTTTAACCATCATTTAAGCTCTATGAAATTGTGCAAAATATCCCCTGCTGGCTTCTCTGATCATAGTGCAGTAATTTGTAGTGTAATTATGGAGCCGATTAAGCCTAAAAGTGCCTACTGGCATTTCAACGTGTCTTTGTTAGATGATAAGCACTTTCTGGACATTTTTGCCTTTTTTTGGGAAACTTTTAGGAAGGAAAGAGGAACGTATTCCTCCCCGCAGCAGTGGTGGGATTGTGGAAAAGTACAAATTAAGCAGCTTTGCCAACAGTATACACTGAATGTAACAAAAGAAATGGCTCAAGCGATGACAGCCCTGGAGAACGAAATCCTTGATCTGCAAGGGCTGGTAGCTGCCACTGAATATGAAGAACATTCTACAGTACTTAAGCGTAAACAGAACATGTTGTCTGATTTGTTAGGTACAAGAGCCCAGGGAGCCCTGGTGCGTTCTAGGTTTCAATGCGTCACCCAGATGGATGCACCCTCCAAGTTCTTCTTTAATCTGGAGAGGAAGAATGGGCAGGGTAGACTTATCCGCTGCCTGCTCTCAGACACTGGGCATGAGCTCACTGATCTTACTGATATTCGTAAGCACGCTTTAGGTTTTTATGCTGGTCTGTATAAATGCGAGCTTGCTAATGCAGCAGATATAGCCAGTGATTTTTATGATGGGTTACCCAAACTAAAAAAATCCGCCACCACTGCTTTGGATGAACCTCTGTCCCTTCATGAACTCCACTCTGCACTTATGAGTATGGACAACGGTAAAGCGCCAGGAATTGATGGTTTATCAGTAGAGTTTTATAAATGTTTTTGGCCAGTGATTGGGCAGGACTTGTTGGGTGTCCTGCTTGATAGTTTTAAAAAAGGCCTACTACCACAAAGTTGCAGAAGAGCTGCTATCACCTTACTACCCAAGAAAGGTGACTTACGAAATATAGCAAACTGGCGTCCGGTTTCTCTCCTGTGTGTAGATTTTAAAATAGCTTCCAAGGCCTTGGCCACAAGAATGCGTGGGGTAATTGAACAAGTTGTACACATCGATCAGACTTACTGTATACCACAGAGGTCAATTTTTGATAATATTGCTCTGGTTCGCGATCTTCTGGATCTCTCTCACAAAAAGGGCATTAAAGCTGGCTTGATTTCATTGGACCAACAAAAAGCTTTTGACAGGGTCGAACATGTGTATCTTTGGCAAACGTTAGATGCTTTTGGCTTTAGCCCTGGTTTTAGTGCCATGATAAAAACAATGTACAGGGACATTGAGAGTGTGCTTAAGGTCAATGGTGGTTTGAGCGCTCCTTTTAAAGTCTGTAGGGGAGTTAGGCAGGGTTGTGCTATGTCAGGGATGCTTTATTCCTTGGCTATAGAACCATTGCTTCACAAACTGCGATCTGAATTGAATGGTCTGACATTTCCTGACTGCAACAGCTGCTTTTATTTGTCTGCTTATGCTGATGATGTAACAGTTTTTGTCACCTGTGCTGATGATGTGCGCAAACTTGAATGTATTGTGGAAGTTTTTAACAGCTTATCTTCTGCAACAGTTAACTGGGGGAAGAGTGAAGCGTTATTGATGGGAAACTGGAACGGGCAGCCCCCCAGCTTGCCTGGTGGGCTGATCTGGAAAAGGGATGGTTTTAAGTACCTTGGGGTTTTTTTGGGTCATGACGCTTTTCCTCAGAAGAACTGGGAGGGCATTGTGGATCGGGTCAAGGGTCGTCTGGAAAGGTGGAAATGGATTCTTCCCCGTTTGTCCTATAGGGGGCGAACCTTGGTGATCAACAACTTGGTCGCTTCTTCGCTGTGGCACAAGTTAGCCTGTGATGAACCGCCTGCTGGACTCTTGACCCAAATCCAAAGACTCATGGTTGACTTTTTCTGGGACAAGCTACATTGGGCCCCTCAGAGTGTGCTCTTCCTGCCCAAGGATGAGGGCGGGCAGGAACTTGATAAGCAGAAAGGCCACCTTCCGCCTACAGTTCATCCAGAAGCTTTTGCTGGGGCCAGAAAGCATGGTTTGCCGCCCCCTGTCGCTGGCTATTCTGCGGGAGGTGGACACGCTGAGGATGGATTGTGCCTTGTTCCTGGTGGATCCTAAGAGACTTGCTTTAAGTGGACTGTCACCCTTCTACCAGAGTTGCTTCAAGGTCTGGGGCCTGATCAAGCACCGCTGGCTGAATCCAGTGGTTTCTCTACATTGGTTGTTTGAAGAACCGGTCATCTTGGGGGCTCGTTTTGATTTGTGTGGGGATGACACCCCAGGACTGAAGAATATATTGTGTGCGTGTAACTGCTTTCAATTGCGACATGTCTTTGAAAAAGCTGGGAACAGTTTACAGGATGCAGAGGCTTTTGCCTCTTCTTTGGGACTGAGGTCTGTGAGGTATGCTCATAGGCTTTTAGACAAAATGGCTGCACTTTTGAATGGTGGGGAGAGGGCCCTCTTAGAGGGGTACTGTTCAGGTATCCTTCAGCCAAATGATGAAGATCCTTTTCCTGACATTGTTTTTAGTTCTGGTTTCCGTGAGTCCAGCTACACTAGTCCACTGCTGGACCTAGGGATCCGTGGCAACCTTAACCTGCGTTCAGCTGATGGGAAAGCAATGTACAGAATGATGGTGAAGATTCTGAATGTGAACCAACTAAAAGATAGACCTGATACGGTGTGGAGAGAGAAATTGCAAATTGATGGAAAGAGTAAGCCAGCTTGGAGGGTTCTATACAAACCACCATTGACAAAACTGACAGGAGATCTTCAGTGGAGGATCTTGCATGGGGCCATAGCTGTTAATGCACTTACTGCTGCAATCAATCCAGGAGCAAGTGATAAATGTCCATTTTGTGACGAGAGGGAAACAGTGTTTCATTGTTTTATGGGGTGTGACAGGCTTCTTCCTATGTTTATTTTTTTGAATGGGTTACTTCGCCCATTGGGGGTGATGTGTTCAAGGCAAAGGTTTATTCTTGGGTTCCCTTACTGTCAAAAACGTAACACAAAGTGTTGCCTGATTAACTTTATTGTTGGGCAGGCAAAGCTTGCTATTTATTTAAGTCGCAAGAATAAAGTTAACCAGACACCAGGTTATGAGGCTGTGGCGATCCTTAAGAATCTCCTTATGTCGAGGGTTTCACTGGAATTTTGTTTCTACAAGACAATGGGTTCTTTGGATGTCTTTACTGATCGTTGGTGCTGTGAAGATGCTATTTGTTCAGTGTTTGGGAATGATTTAGTTTTTAACTTTTGATTTAAATTTATTTGTTTGTTTCTTTAGGTTTTGGCTTTTTTGATTTGACGTTTTCCTAAGTGTCTTGTACTGGTATTTGACTCTGTTCACCAATAAATGTTATTGTAAATCCATCTATCCATCTATCCATCTATCCACGAGCGCTGAACAGGCACGCGCGCTCTTTGCAGCGAAGAGATGCAGGGGAAACCGTATCTGACGGGGCAACGCGGCTCGATGGAACACCGGCATAACAGTGCCAAGACCTGAACGATGCTCACTTTCTTCGTGGCTGATTTTTGTATTGTGACTTTTGTAGTGCATTGACCATTCTGTGCTTTAGGACAATATATTTTTATGTTATTATATAAACATGTTTTTAAACAGAATTTGTGTTCACAGGATCTAAAGTATTTGTGACTCATTTTTCTTCAGCTTTTAGAATATTCTTTCATGGCTTCTTGCAGTCTGTGGGACTTTACTTTAGTGGGGTCATGGTGCTGACGTGGGTTAGGGTCAGGTTGCCTGGTTACCCTGCAGCCACTGGTGCAGACCTTAGCATGGTTTAATCTTGTGAAAGTGTTGCCCTCCTCCCCTCCTTCTATCCCTTGACTCAAATTCCATGCCCTGTCTCAGGGAAACGCCCCTGTGCGTCACTGCTCTGGACACAAAGCCCTTCAGAGAATGCTTCTACTTATTTCATGCTTTTCTTGTGTTCTATTTTTATAGACAGACCTCTTACGTTTTAAATTGTTGTGTAATTGACAACATGTGTCTTTTAAGCTGAACATAGCAGAGCGTAATTAGAAATTACTCTCAGACTGTTCGTATCTTGTGGTGAGTGTGAAAGGTGAGGACTCCTAAATTTCCTTTTGGAAGGGATGAAAAATCAACTTCACGGGGATACGGATGCTAATGTCAAAAAGATGTTAGCTGTAGTCAACTTGACAGCACCACAGATGAAATTAACAATAACAATGGTAGTCGCTCAACAACCACTACATCTGTGCATCAAAGGACTAACCCTCTTGATAAAGTCATTGCCATAAATGTTATTATCTTTATGCTTCCACTGCTTCCTGTGCTTGAATTATTCACTGACTTATGGTCAGTTTGGTTGGTATATGTAAAGCACCTTAGCGTGTTCCAGTTAAGTTAAAGACTTAAATTAGAAAAATATATATATCAGAATCCTAAATTTATCGTGATTCTGTAGTTGCAGCCCAGAACAGTTTTGCTGTTCAGTCCTACCTGTTGTCTTTCTGCCATTATAATCAAATACACATGCTATGGCAACTCTAAATGTACCATGAACTTGCATTTCCTGATTTTAGTGTCCCAGTTTATCCAGACATGGCTATTATCTGAAATTTTGTGCATGTTGGATCTTGAAAGACCTTCCACCCAATCTTGATCCCGTGCAGTCTGACGGCTGACCAAACCGTTCCACAACATCTAATCTAGTCTAGTCTAGTTTCATGACCTTGGTACACAAGGCCTGCTACCTGTTCAGAGCTCAGTGTGCACACTAATGACCCATGATTTTGCTGAGACGATCATGCTGAGATGATGTAGATGACACAATGGCAGTACTGTTCCTCCTCAGGCTTGGAGGGAGCCTGAGCCTGACTTAATGGATCTGCAGCTTCATTACTGACAGTCCTGAAGAAGTGCACTTCCAGGAACATCTCTGGTTGCAGCACTCCATGTGTGAAACTGGGAAGCATATTGGAGCCTATTGCCCAAAATAATTTTTGTCTGTCTTGTTGTATCTTGTTTTGTTTTTGGTCTATTAAGCGTTTCATAGTAACAGCAAAATCATCAGTATTTTTAGTGTAATATATATGAATATGTAATAGTGCTCTAGTATTGGACTGGCTGTAGTTTGATGACTTATGCCATAGCAATACTGTTACATGTGGGTTACAGTTTGTGTAAAACATTATCTTTTTTTTTTTTTCCTTTGTGTGGTTCTCTTCAGGCAACATTATTGGTTGTACTAACCTGTAGCAACTCTTCGACACCCCTCACTGATACTGGACAGTTTGGGCAATTATAAACCAGACAAAGTAAACAGTGGTTGCAAAGCAACTGAAACACAGGAAGTAATAAAATGGTATATGGTATATTACTAATTTATGTTCACTGTAGATATAAATAGACCACTTCTCTGCCACTCATTTTATTTTGTAGTAATGGCTCAGAACATTGCAAGTATAACTGACCATAATGGCTTCTGATCTTGTGAATAATTGTTTTAAAACCATTTAATGTTGAGGTATATACTGCTAAAGATGTGTTTTTATTACAACCTGGTGAGAATGGGCTGTTGTACTTCTCTCTGTATTGTATTATTAATGCAACACACCTCTCATAATGTCTTAAAACAAAAACATTCTGTAACTTAATGGCGTTAACGACTGTGTATTGATCTGTTTGACAACATTTTGATAACAGGTTTTTTGTTTCAGATCTCAGTGAGGGCACAAGTTTTTGTTGATATTTTATAATAATTTATTAAAGGAGCAACATATGATTATATTTTACATAAGGCTGTACTAATCCATATTGTTATGATAATGAAACAAAGTATGATGTGAAAGATGTTGCTCACTCCTTGAGAGCAACATGCTATTACTTAGGCAAACATTGATTTTTAAGAAGGAAAAAAAAAAGGCAAAAAAAGCTAGCTTGCAGGTGAGTGAATATTTAGCACTCTTTGGACTGGTCAAAAAGCTAGTTCAGATGTGACAACATTCAGTAGGGTAGAGTCATGTAGAGTGCCATCAGATCGGATTAATGGCTAAATTACAATAAAATTGAGTTATTAAATTCATGTAGACACCTTAATCTGACAAAAAAATTGAATCGGGTTACTCGCGATCGGATTAAGACCCCGAGATAACTCGAACGTACACGAACAGTGCATGTAGGCGGCAGAAGCACGTGGTGGATTGGATTGAGCGTTCTGTGCATGCTCCAGATTTTTTTCCCGGAATCGTCACCTGGAATTCGAAGGAGACGATATTACTGTTGTTGTTGATGAAGAATGTGCCCTTGTGCATCGCGTTTGTGCCATAACCATGCTCATCACAAACGAATGGCAAGGGACGTAGCTTCATCTTGCTCTTCGTTTGCCATCTTTCTCGAATACCTGAGTTTTTTGTTGTTGGTGGTGGTGAAGAGGTCTCTATTAGTGATAGTTGAAATGGGTACAGCGCCACCTATCATACCGGGGTATTACATGCTTTGTGCCAGTGATTCGATTAATTTACCACCATATAGCCAAAGATAATTACCCTTGCTCAAATAAGGAGCATGACCCAACTATAGCTATAATCGAATTAATCTCATCATGTAACCCCACTGATTGGGATTTTCAGTGTGATAGGAAAGTGTTTGATCAGTATTCAGTCCCACATTAAATAACTAAGCAGTGAATTCAAGTAATCATGGATATTTATTTGTGGACGTTGTAGGCGTTGATGCTAACATAGACCTTATGTCACAGCACAGCTCACTTTTTCTTTACATAAACATGTGTTTACCAATAACTTTGTTATGAACCTAAAGTTTTAAGGAGTACATTTCCTGATCCTGGGAAGAAGAAACTCAATTTCAGAAAATCTATTTAATGATGTATTTAAAAAGTGTCCTGTACTAATTTACCCTCATAAATAGAATGTGTAGTGAATTAAATCTAATTAAGCTGAATAATATTTGATTAATCCTCAAAGGAAAATATATTGTTGTAGTATGAATTATTAGGGGAAAATACATAAAATTTATATAGATAAAGTTGAAAGTGTAGCTGAAAATTTGAAAGCTTTGCACCGTTAATTTTTTGGGGTGTTGTCTTTGCAGTTGATGATGCCATGTGTAGCATAACACAGGTGAACTCTCTTTGTAGACAACATGGAGTGACAACAACATTCTGGTTTACACTGTCTTTTGTTAACAAATATTGATATGCCTCCATTTTTTTAACATTGCGCAGTTTCTGTTTGGCCGAATAGTCTTTGTGCTGGATAAAGAGGTGTAAGGAGTCCAGAATTAGTTTCTGCGGCAATGTCTCAGTGAAACACAGAATATTGTATTTCTGATAAAACAATCCTCTTTGGTTTCACCGTGGCCCCATCTGTACGCGCACAATTATTCAATGAGTACAGCACAACAAATTTAAGCTTAACCACTTTGTTAGCCAGTTTGAGTGGTGAAATGGTTTAAACTTCCTCCACATTGTCTTCTGTTTTGCTCCTTCCCTACATGAGCAACATATCCTTTTGAACTTCTCTGCATTTGGGATCTCATTTCAGACATGACTATCAATACTTTGGCTTTGTAAAGCTAAGTCAGTTAAAACATATGATAGAAAGTGCAGGAATCTCTAAAGCAGCAAAGCATCCAAACAACAAAAAAGGTTTTTTTTAAATTATGTTTACGTGAAAAAAAGTTGAAAATGTCAAAAGCTAATAACTCTTAGGTTTTAAGTTTTTAATGTGGAGAAACATGAGTGATGAAAGCAAAAAAATTTTGCACTGATTTCTGGAGTTCACATCAAATTCTGCCTCCACTCGGTTGCTGACACACAGAAGGTTGTCAGACCAAAGAACTGACCATCTAACTGCTTTCACTGTAATGCAATAATGAATGCACAGAACAGAGAGTAGATTATACTCCACCCACAACAGTTGGAAGTCAGTGCTTAACATCTGATGAAAAAAGTGGCATCAGTGAACAGGCATTCATCACACTCTGGAAGCTCGTTCCCTCAAGGTCTTGTTTACCCTGTCTTGGAATAATTACCCATATTCGCATAAATCCATCAGTGTTTCTGATTGTCTCACAGTTTATTTAGCCCCCATGGTAAGTTAGTTACATTTCCTTTGCTTTCTCTTTCCAGATTTAAGCCGAGCATGCAGCCAAGAACACATGCTCCTCAAGAACATGTCCCACACAGGTCAGCAGTGTGTTTGTTGCCACTGGTGTTCTCAGCTTTTACTATGATTGTAGGGCACCTCCAGTTGTTTCCCTACATATTGGTCCCCCAGCTTATCCAGATTATTAATCAGGCCTGGTTCCCCCAAGTATTTCCTACATTCAGTCCAACTCTGAGGACCATCTGTGAAGTGCTGCCCTCCGGAGCTTGAAACTGTGGCTGTACTGTGGCACAGACGGAGCAATATCTCCTGACTGCTGAAGTTTCTTCTCATACTTTGAAAGAGAAATTTGCTATACTGGAAGAGTATTAGTCTGCCCATCACTTGTATTAATTTACAAGCCAGGAGGAATGCTGTATATGAACATATATTCGGGTGATATGTAGCCTGATTGTTAAGCACCAAATGTAATAATGTCTAAAACTAAATATGGCAAAAGTCTTGGATATATTTACTAGATTGTTTGATTTCATGTCTTTAATATCCTAATAATATATTTATGAGGATTTTATTTGCAAAAGAGTCTTTGTTTTCAAAGTTAAAGCTACACCATAGACAATGCTCTGTATAAACTGCATAATTTAATAATCGTTTGATTATTAGTAAAGTAATTTACTACAAAGGAAACTTGTACTTTACTATCTGTATTGTGACCATCAATTATTTGAACATTTTTATAATTTGAAATGATAATACTTTTTTGTTCAACCTGACAAACATTTCCCATTCTACAGATATTAATTTCTGCATTAATGAAAGTGTAGAAAGCAAGAGAGCGATTCAGACAGACTTCAGTTAGAAAATGGACTGAAACAAATAAATATTTTAATAAAAAAATTGTAACAAATAAATTAATAAATAATTCACCACATGGTGGCAGTATTGGGCAGTCTATTAGTTCATTTCAAGTGCTTAAGTCTGAGATAGCCTCCTAAATGGTCACACTAAACAGTTGTTAAAATTACACACTTTAATTAAAAAGAAAACTTTTCTCTAATGCAATTGAAACATTATGAATCAGAATCAGTTCAATGCCTTAAGGGTTCTTGCACGTACCGCTCTGTTTCCAGTTGGGTTGGAATTTTCTAGTGTGAAGGACATTCATTTTAGGTTTCATATTGACCCCATCTGTACATACACAGTTATTCGAACAGGTCTTAGTCTTCATATTCATGTATGCGTACAGGATGAGATAATCCAAGAAGTCAGATTAAATTAGATGCATACATAGATCACATGCAGGGCAGTCAAAATTGCAAACCAACCAACAAAACAAATAAAGCTTTAGAATTTGTTTTAGGCAAAGAGGAAGCAACATTTTTAAGGCTGTTGGCAGAAACAGAAGGCTGTCAGCTGAAGAGTTTACATGATAATTGAGAAAACATTTTAAAACAATTTTACAAGTGTTTTTACAAGTGTAAGAGGTTTACACATTTACTGCGTTATTGTCACACCCAAAGGAGGGCTTCAGGATTGAGAACAAGCCTGTGAAACCTGTCCTCCACCCTGTTGCAGAAGTATATGCCCATATATGGACATCCTCCCTTCCTTTGGTTGCATGCACAGGCACTCTTCTAAAAAAAAAAACTTCCTCTCACCCCAAATCACACATAAACATACACACACATAGACAATCACACACTCCTACTCACAGTGGTTAGTTATGGGCAGAGTGACTGTTCCCCTTCAGGAAGTAGTGTCATTAATGCTCATTTGATCACAAGTTTTGGTGGTTTATTTTCATAATCAGCGCTGGTTGTGTGTATTTTGGGTTGATTTATTTATTTATAATCTTTTCTTTGGTGGAAGCAGTGTCTGTCTATAACCATATATTCACACTGATGTCCTATATCTGCATGTGAGGCTCTTCCTTTTTTTCATACCATGCATGCCACACTTCAAACTGCTCCTGGTGGGGAATAAACTTTTTTTCGATCTGTAGGACAAAGAAGGACATCTGTGTCGCTTGTAAATATAAATCTTAGACTAACAAAGATTTATGTTCTTAATTGTTTTTATGTAGCTCTAATTCTGGGAATTCAAAGCAGGATCAGTGTTTCTCTGGGTAGCATTTGAGAGCGCTGGGTGCATGTGGATACCACTTTGGTTAGCTGTCCTGTCTGGAAAGCTATAATGTGGACACATGTTGGCTTTGAAGTAGGACAAACAGAGTCATCAAGTTTTTGGATCAGGTAATTCTGATCGATAAAACAAAACGATAGCTATCGAGGAATAACTTTTCCTCGATAGAGATATGAAACATGGTCAATATACTTATAGATAGATTACGTTCGTCCATCTTTTAACGGACAATATGAATAGCCAATGACAACGAGAGTTGCGCCGCGCTGAACCAATCAGAATCAGTTCAATGCTGGAATAGAGCCATGCCAGCAGCTAGTCGTGGCGTGTTTGTTTGTGCTGATGCAGCCGTACAAAAGAAGAAAATCAGTGCTCCCTCGGTACAGTGTTGCCAGGTGAGAAATGTAGTATTATCGTACCAGAGACATAAAATTATCGTTTTTTTAGGGAAATTATCGTACACCCGTCATAACCAAAATTATGATGCGCTATAGTCACTCTAGTGTTGAATAACGTCTAACAGGCACTCACGGCTTTGTGTGAGTACGGAATGGATCTAATGAGCCAAATCATAAGGCCTGGAGGCCACCTACTGTTAGGAACTTCGGAGGCAAATGCATGCATGTCACTCGTAGCTCACACAGAAAAGCACGATTGGCATGAAACTTGTCACAGACAGTTGCGACAGGCTGATTACAACCAATTACAACCACACATTCGCAGAATGGTCAAATTATCTTATATTTGGCCTTTTTGGGGATTATTGATCATACATCGTACACAGGACAAAATTATCGTACAAATACGATAATTATCGTACACCTGGCAACACTGCCTCGGAAGAAACGACGGAGGACACAGCCCAAGGCGTAAGGAATGATATTGTTGATAAGAAGGGCCCGAAAAGTTCGGTGATGTAGAGGTATTTTTTCTGTTCGACACGAAACAGAGTAGTGTGCACTGCAAATTATGTCGACCACATGTTCCGAGAAAGACAGGGAATACCACTAATCTTTTTTGTCACCTGAAGCAGCGCCACCCATTTGTCTTCCCCTAATAACAAGACCTGTGCAGCAGCAACAGAAGACCATAGAGTCTGCTTTATCCTGCGCCATGCCATATGACAAAAAAATCAAAAAGACACCATGATATTACAAATGCAGTAGCTTATTGTGTTACAAAATACATGCTACCCAATAAGCATGGTGGAAAATAAGGGGTTCAAGTGGATGCTAAAAGTTATGGATCCGATATATATCGATATCGACAGATATAAAAAAATATATCATGATATGATTTTTATCCCAGCCCTAGCCTCAGGGTACAGAGAGTATCACGAAAGGTGTACAAAATGTGTAACATGGCTACATAGAAACATCTGCAAGACTGAATTATTATTGCAGTTTTAGATGTGTGATTACCATGTCACCCTCCTTTTTGTCCCCCTTGGGACATTATCAGCTCACGCAACAACTGGGTCATGGCAGATTTGTTTCCATGAATAGAATTTTCACACAACTGCCTGCCAGGCTTTGATTTCACCTCTGTGTGAAAGGAACTGCAAGCATCACTTTTATGTATTATGTATGTAACAATCCACTTCTGGTCTATTATCTTTAATTAGACTATAATAAATCATGACTGGATAGGCATGTGGCTGGATTTTTGCACAGATTTTCATGATCCTGTGAGGCCACACCTCGACTGACTTTAGGTCCTCAAATTTTTCACCTGATGTCAGCACAATGTTTTTAATGACTGAGAAAAAAGTGCTCTTGTTTTGCATATAACCCTCTGTGTGTATGAGAAAGCTGCACAAATTGTAGAGCTGCTACAGCAATGTAAAAAGATGTAATTTTTTTAAAGAAATTAGAGGCTGATAAGTTATACAGCCCTCCATTTCTACATCGTTAGGCCTGCAACACATTGCAAAAGAAGCTTGGACAGAAAAGCTTTTACCACTTTGTAATGTTGCCATTCAATCTTACAACATATTGTCTTTTTTTCCACAAGCTGTCACAATTTTCTGAGTTCTTAATGAAATCACATGCTTTGTTTACAATACCCCAGACAGACACTACAGCAACTTATTTTTCTTCCATTGATTTTTATACCTCATTCAAGCTGATCATTGTAGGAGCTTGACGTGACCTAGTTGACTCCTCTCTGCCCTTCTCTTCTTTTTCAGTTTTCAAACCTCACAGCAAACTGAAAAATACTTGATTGGCAATTTTATTCTAAAATACTCAGATTTCCCTCATCTGCAGTTGAACCATGGACAGCTCATATGCTACTAATCCTTCTTTTAGGGCCAATCTGATAGAAAATCATGTGTTGAATTGGCCAAAGCTTTTAAAACATGCACTGCAGAACAACTAGTTAATTACATCTTTGAAAACACGTTAAGATTCCTTCATTATCCATTCATTTGCGTTTTGTTTGAGTTTTTAATGGGTAACATTTAAACTGTTACTTATATGGGCTACATTTCAAAGCAAATATCTTCAGCTTACCACTTCTAAATTACAACAACTGCAGCATCATCTAAAGTTGCTAAAATCAACAAGTATTGATAAATGTGTAAAGACAGTTATTAATATTCAGTAAATATATTCCATCCATCCGTTTTCTGTACCCGCTTAATCCGTCGGTCGGGTCGCAGGGGAGCTGGAGCCTATCCCAGCGGTCATCGGGCGAGACCCACCTTCACCAGCCCTCCAATTTTAAAGCATCACCTATCCTTAGTCAATTAGTTGGGGTTCACACAGCACAGGTTTTGGTAGCACATTCTGTATTCTGATTTGGTAATTATAAAACAGCCTAAACTTCAACGTCACCAACACATAGGTTATGGGTTAGTGTCTCGAGGCTATTGGGGTGTGGACCTGCTCGATGTGGCTGGGGACAGGTATGTTTTCTATCACCTCGATCTCCCCCTCTGTCCCCCTGGCTTGGGGGACCCTGACCCTGGTTTTGCCTTGGTCGCTCCCTCCCTCTGGTGCTTTTCCATCAAGCCCAACCAGGATGTTTACCAACAGGATCCCCACGGGGGTTGGTGGCCCCCTCCTGACTGGAGGGATGTGTCGGCTCCTGGTCCCTCCCCATGGGTTGGGTGCACCTTGCCCTCGGTGGGGTTACGATGATGAGGCCGGGGATGCTACCCTCCCCCTACCCTCCGTACCATACCCGCTGGTTTACTCAGGTTGTCCTGGTTGGTGTCTTTCCTGGATTCTGGACAGGTCCTTTTTCCTGTTGCCCCTGGGGTTGGGGGGGCCCATGCCCTGGCTGGCTTAATTGCTGGCAGGGTCTAGCTGGGCTGCATGGTTCCTGCTGGGACTGAGGGGCAATTCAGAGCACTGGTGGAGGTGCATGGCACTGGCCCAACACACCAGCACCAGCTGTGCTCCAGCCTGTCACTGGTTGATGTTTAGTAAGTGTTAAAGGTCAACATCACTGCTCTATATCTGACTGCTGGAAGGCTTTATATTTTGATGTATAAGGAGGTTACCTACAGACCACAACACAAACTTCCACACATTCATCTATATGCACCACAGTACACCTTACACACACACCTGTCATTGTCTGTTTTCTGTCTATTGTCTTTATTTGTCCTGTCCTTTTGTGTTCCATTGTTGGCGATTCTAGTCCTCTCTGACTAAATCAAGGTTTTTTGAAACAGTAAAGCTGGCTAGATTAGATGGTCAAAGAGGGCTGGTGAAGGACACACTCACCATCACTTGCACCTATGTACAAGAAGAAAAAAAAATAAAGAGAGGCTGTGGTTGTCATCTGACAGGTCAGAATTCTGGGCCATAGTTTCTGTGTATGGCTTGGGACTTTGTCCTGTGTTGTGAATCCTCAGGTTGTGAGGATGCATTATCCTCAACGTAGACAAAACCTTATAATGGACTTTAGGAAGAAAGCCCCCCCTCTGCAGCCCTTTAACATCAGGGGGACTGAGGTGGAGAGAGTGGTCAGCTACAGGTCCCTTGGTCTTCTGTTAGCGGCAAATCTTAGCTGGTCTGCAAACACCACTGCCACAGTGAAAAAGGCCCAGCAGCGGCTGCACTTAATCAGACTGCTCAGGAAGGCTGGCCTGAGCCTCCACCCCCTCACCCAAGCATACAAAGGTTTGGTGGAGAGCATCCTCACAACCGGCATCACTGTGTGATACGGTAATACCACCCAGACAGAGAGGAGGGCTCTTCAGAGGGTGATCAAGACTGCAGAGAGGATCATAAAAATAAAACTTCCCTCTATGGACACTATTTACACACAACGCTGCACGAAGAAGGCACATTGCATCATCAGAGACACACATCACCCAGCACACAACTTCCTCAAACATAAACACTCTACATACAGCC
Organism: Leuresthes tenuis; assembly: GCF_036924035.1. Taxonomy (NCBI): domain Eukaryota; kingdom Metazoa; phylum Chordata; class Actinopteri; order Atheriniformes; family Atherinopsidae; genus Leuresthes; species Leuresthes tenuis. Next base: position 26,306,397 of record NW_027325361.1, read on the forward strand.
TTAGACAAAGCAGAACGGACAGTATCATCACAGGGAAAACACGCTTTTACAACAGTTTCTTCTCTGCTGCAGTGAGACTGATGGCAAAAGTACCATCAGTCCTCTTGACCGATCTACCTCTATTCATTGACAATCAACCGGGAAACGTGCAATATCTTTGGTGAACTGTAAAGCATCTGATATTTATTGATATTTATTGTTATTTTATTATTTTTATTGTTGTTTTAGTTTTTAATGTTTACTCCTTCTCATGTTTGTACATGTGTGTCCTCTGCACAAGAATTCCTATGTACTTTAACAAATGTACAAATGGTTTTCCACACAATTGTGACTTTCTCCCTTTTAGTTGCATTGGGAAGGTCAACCAGATTAAAATCTAAGTTTGTAAAAGAGTTATCGTGTTTTGATCACATTTGTCTGGATCAAAATGTTCAGTATCTAATGAACTCAAGTTCTTCGTGGCTTACTTACTTGCAGTCTGGACCTCATGCGGGAGACTTGCGTTTTGCACTCTAAGGATTTCTACTTTGTTTTCTCAAGTTGCCTTGCCCTGAATGGCAAGGATGCTCTGCCTGTGAAAATTCAGAAACAAGCTTTTGAAAAGTGGTCTGCACACCATACCCGTTACCAAGTAGTGAGTTTGTTTCTTCTGTGCACTCACCAAAACTTAAACCGCTGATAAACTCAGGTATCCATTATCAGGTCTGGGATGGAGAGTGAGCTTTAAAAAAGTTGTCTGGTGTGAAGCTCTTTAGTTTTTACCAAAGCAGTTTTGTTTGCTATAGTCATTAACTCGATTGTGGCTATAGTTGGGTTATGCTCCTTATCTGAGCAAGAGTAATTATCCTCGGATATATGTACCCATTTCAACTATCGCTAATAGAGCCACTTCTTGTTGACGTCTTCACCAACAACAACAACAAAACTAAGGCATTTGAGAAAGATGGCGAACGAAGAGCAAGATGTAGCTACGTCCCTCTACATTTGTGATGAGCATGGTTATGGCACAAACACGATGCACAACGGTGCATTCTCCATCGCGTTGTTTGGTTCTTTCTGATGGCGGTGACAACAACAGTAATATCGTCTCCTTCGACTTCCGGGTGATGATCGTGGGAAAAAATCTCGAGCATGCGCAGAACGCTCGATCTGAACCACTGTCGTCTACATGCACGTTCAGTGGGCATTTGGATTGAGTTATCCCGGGGTCTTAATTCGATCGCAAGTAACCTGATCCGATTTGATTTCTTGTCAGATTAAGGTGTCTACAAGAACGGAATAACTCAATCTTATTGTGATTTAGCCATTAATCCGATCCGATGGCCCGCATGTAACCGCAGTGAGTGCTGCTTCTTCAGAGACTTTGTGATGTGGCTGGGAAGTACCCCAACTTAAGCAAGCTCTGATAATGCACCAAAGGGGGTAGCTTTCTCTGTTACAGAAGTAGCTACTGCTACTACCTTGTGGGTCACAAGAACTTACCAAAATTTCAAAATTCACTAACTGAAATGCAGGACAGTAACAGTTATGGGGAATAATCTTAAAGTTAACTCAAGCTCTAACACGTGAAGTAACAGCAAGGTACTTAACTTACACACAGCTGGTAGTACTCTTTGGTGCCTTGAGGTAATGCTTTTTAAAAAATGTTTAATTAACCAGGAAAAGCCTCATTGAGATAAAAAATCTCTTTTCCAAGAGTGCCCTGGCCAAAACAGCAGCACACTGTACATAGAATACAAACTTGCTGATGTATCACAATCAAACCTGAAAATCAGACAGAACGTCAACAAACAGATGTATCTGCCTCCAATGAGACCATATCATGAAGTTCCAAGTCTTTTTGCAGTTTGTTCCAAACAAAGGGACCAGCATACATGAAAGCGGTTCTTCCCATCTCAGACTGTACCTTTGGGACTGAAAAAGATTTTTTTTTAAAAACCTGTGAACGAAGGCTATAAGGCCCTGAACTCTTCAGGCAGAGGAAGGTCAAGGAGTAGAACAAGAGCAGCCTTGAAAATAAGATTATGCCAATGTTTTAGCCAACACATTGACAAGGAGGACCATCCAACACGTTCGTAAAATAAACAGTGATGGATGAGAGATGTAAAATTAGTGATGAACCTCAGAGCCCCTTGATAAACAGTTCAAGAGCACATAGACACTGAGACTGAGACTCAAGAAGTTTGGCCAGGACACATAGGCTGGAGATAGGCCTATAATAAATTAAAACAGGGATAATCCCTTTTCAGAGAGGAATGGCAGAGGAACAACATTTGTGTCCAAGCACAGATTAAGAATGTGTCAGGATTTAGGGTTTTGTTTCATGTATTGTCTTGTCACTTCCTGTTTTATTTTGAAATAATGACTTCTCCTCTCGTTTCAGATAACTTGCCCTTCCTCCCGTGTCCAGTGTCTGGTTGTCTTCCCTGATTCCCTAAGTGTTTCCACTTGTTCCCCTGGAATCCTCATGTTTTAAATAGTCTTCCTCTCCCTTTGTCCCATGCGAGTGTGTTGTGTCTCATTCTTGAGCCTCTCTTAAGCCCCTGAAACCCGTGTTCCTTCCATGTTCCCCATTGTCCTGAGTTTCTCCCTCGAGCTTGCAGTCAAGTGTTCTCCTGCAGAGCCGTTTTCTTTGTAATTTATTGCCAGTCTAGATTATTTATTATAACGGTAAGTTTCGTAGCTTTGTCTTTGGTCCTCCCGTTTGGAGAGTTTTGAGTTTGTAAAGGTTCATAGCCACCTCCGATTAGCGGAGCGTTTTTGTGTTTTGTTTTATGAAAATATTTCGTGCCACCGTTAAGGCGAGCCTTAAGTTTACAGTTAACATTCATAGTGCCTCTGTTTCTGAAGAGTGCGTCTTTGGTTTAAATCCGCCTCATTAAGGAGTGCGTGCCCTTACTTTATAATTGTTCATAGCCTTTTGTTTTCCTCCCAGGGTGGAGTGAATTTATGTTTGTTAAATTTTACAGCCGCGCTCGATCTCTGCCTTTAGTTTATTGAGAAGAGCGCTTGGGCTTTTCACAGCCTATTCTGTCGCTCTGAGCAGAGATCCTCGACCTTTTCTGCCTGCTGTGTGTTTACTTTATAAATAAACATCTTTGCTTCGAACTTGACCTTGCACCTGCGTCCTATGTACTGGAGGTTCCTGACAAAATGTGTGTCAGGGGCTGGGCAATAAAATCTCCAAATTTGATGTGAATTGGTGCTACATCAATAAAGGGAATTTAATATCTTGGGTTTATACTAGGCACAATGAGAAAACAATTAACAAAAAAAAAAGCCTCTGCTGCATTTATTTGATTTACCTGTCCATCAGAGGAGTGCTTTAAATTACTACTGAACACACTGACAAGAGGGTGAATGCTGTGTGAGTATGGCACAAACTTTGATTCAATATGCTAATGATGTTGGTGATTCTCTTGCCTTTCTGTAGTACTACCATGCGGATGTTAGCTTGACATCAGGTTAGAATGACATGGAGAATATCATGCTGGTGTTAGTAATTACCCCAAAGCTCCACAATGTAGGTGCAGCCTAACAGAGTAGTTGTAACGGTTGTAGACTCTTAAGCTGTATTAACACAGGAAGTTTTTGACTCTGTTTTTCAGTTGTCCATTTCCCATTGTCTGGTGAAACACTAATGCTCCTGTAGTAATCAGTTTGCATGCTTGCCAAAGCTGGATCAGGGCAGGAATTTTTCTATGCCTATTTCTATGCGTCAAGGATCCTTTTTTCTTTTTCAGATGTGTAATTGCACCCATTGAGCATTGGCCTCTGAGTGGCTCCAACACCTTGGACATCCACATTACTGTGTCGTGCCTGCATGCTTCCTGTGCAGGCACAGATAGATCACCCAAGGTAGCTGTCAATTTTATTATGTTTCTGTCACTATACAAGTTGTTCAGAAAATTATTCCGCATGGCAACAGAATGTCTTCTCTAATCATGGCTGCAGCGTCTTGACAATAAACAGTTCACAGCTTCTTTTATCGGTCTACATGCACTGCTGTGTCCACTTTGAGAGGCTCCTGTGCCACGTGTCTATCAGACAAGAATTTCAAGAACCCTGATCTTTGCTGTTCTTAGCCGTTATGGGGAATGTTGGCCTCAAGTTAACAAACACAAGGGGTCTGGCTGTTAAGAGAGGAAGCCCAAGCAGTAGACAGGATGTCACCCTGCCCTGAAAAGTTGCCTAGCTGCCAGTTACATGCCTGGGATTCTTCTCTACAAGCTGGTCTTTACTTCTTTAATTTTTTTTTCTTTTTTTTCTTTACCCTCAGAAGACAGCGGCAAAGGAAATATTTTCCAGTCCAGAAATAAGTTAATCGCTTTGCCTTGCAAGTATACACTTGGTGGTCTGTAAAAATGCGCTTTTCATTGATGTTCATTTGGGGCGAAACAGGATGGTATGTTGCTCGGCATTACAACTGCATTCCATTGGAGTTACACTGTTCTGAAAACAAACTGCTCCAACCAGCCCGCACATACTTTCCCTGTGAGATCCTGGTCAGTGCTTTGAATGAATATAGCATTATAATGCTCCAAAATGCATGACTGAAAAAGGCTCAGTCACTATCTGAATTTTCCACCAGACAAGGACTGAATCAAGTGTCAAGTAGTTGATGATCAGTTGACTGGGGTAAAGCAGATCTCATATGCTACAATGAACTGGTTTGCAGTGCCATTAAACTACATATTTCTTCTCTTCTGAAAAAGCTGACATGTCTAGGTCTCCATGACCTAATGTTGGCATCAGTCTTTTCCACTCCTGTTAATAAGTCACTGGTTTCTGATTATGTGTATTCCAGAGTGCTCAGTTTAACTTTTATTGGGAAGTCAGTGACAATGACACAGCAGGTCAGAGCATGCAGACCAGCTCACATTGAAATTGTGAAGTCTGCAAATTCTCTATCTTGGTTTCATGAACTGTTTTAGTTGATGTGCATGCATGCAGCCCTTTGTTAAAAATGCATACCTAGTAACCAATATCTGTGCTTTACATGTGTATGCTTTTTTTCTTATCTTCTGTTTGCTGTGTGATGGTAAAATTTCTGTCTCAGGACTGACAGACTCTCCAATCCACATTAACCATTTGTATCACCCAGACACGCTAATTGTTTTAAACTATTTACCTCTTAATTAACACTCAGACAAGATAATTGTTTTAACCTCCCGTTTCTTAATTACCATCAAGACTGCATCCTGCCCCCCCCCCCCCCCCCCCCCCCCCCCCCCGGAGATGTGATTACACATCTAAAGAACAAAGCCCCCCATCTTCAGGTATAAATACTCTGTATTTCTTTTGTCTGTATCTTTTCATACCATTGCCGCTGAATGGTGTGGACTGATCTTTTTCCTTGCAACGAAGAATAAAAACTTAGCCGGCCGGCAGAAAAACTAAGTTTCTCTATTTCATTGCTCATCAGAGGTATTAGGAAGGAAGCGATTAAAAACTTCCATAACAGTTTGGCGTTGTTGGCAGGACCCCGTGAGCAGCCGGGACGAGGCACGGAAAGCGACAGGCCAACCTGGAGAAATAGATAATTTCCAGCCTCCAAACCTCAATTAATTTGTGAGACGGGAGGGCTAACCGGTAACACGTCCTGAGTCGCTGCCACCGGGGTTCCAAGAACAGAGTTCAGCGAAGCTCGTCTGGTGAGTTTTGAAATATTGACTTAATACATTGTCTTTCAAATTTGGGTTTTAATTAGGCACATTTGAGTTTTTTCATGGTCTCCACAGTTGGCCAGCTTTTTGCCACTTGTAGCGTTGAGACGAAGTGGCCATGCTTTTTGTTACTTGTAGCAGTTTAAATAAGACGAAGGATAAACTTGGATGAACGTGGATGAACGTGCTTGGATAAACAAGTAACAGGGCTTCTTTTTATTTTCTTTATTTCTATTCTTTCTCTTTTAAAACGAACACGTAATAATTCCGTTTGTTGCTGGTATCCTTTGGACAAAGAAAAAGAAGAAAAGAAAACACAAAAGGAAGGGGTTTTTTGCTGTTTGTGGCCAAAATACGAAACAGTTAGCATTTGTGACTTGGCATTTGAAAAAAGCACCCAGTACAGAGACGTCTGGACTGGATTTGTCGTACGGCCTCCCCATCCCCATTGGGCATGGGGAGATTTTCCGTTGAGGTGGTTGAGCCTCCGGAGGGGCCCATCGTGGAAATCATGAAAAAGAGATTTGGGGATAAAAGCTTAAAATATTAAAATTTATGGACAAATGAGCTCAGATTCCCATTAGGGGGGTCCCTTAGTTTAAAAGAAAAAAAAACAAAGAAAAACGGAAAAACTAGAAGAGAAACTGATTTAAAAAAAAAATAAAAATGTTGCTTTCTAAAATCTGTCCCAGTAACCTGACAGGCAGGAACTGGATGTGTAAATGATAATCCCAACCCCAGTTGTCTTCCACACCTCGAACATGACATATGCATCTGCAACCACTAACAACCTTCCCTGAGTTTGTTTCAGCAAAAAACATCATTTCAACAGACTTCATGGCCAAAGAGGACCTGCAGTGTACCTCCCATCTGTCACCAGAATCTGACGAATCGTACGAGGAAAGCTGGTTAAGGGAGAGGTTTGACAAACTTACACTGACACACATTTTTTGGACAGAACATAAATGCGCTGTGTCAGTCTCTCTCACACCAGCTTAACGTAACATGTACACCATGGACTACTCAGTCCCACACATCCCACTAGAAAAACACACATCGGATAGCTGGGAAGATTTGAGCCCAGTTATGAAATTGTGTAAGCCTACAGCCGAAAGGCAACAAACATCTGATAGATCTATTATTTTTTCACCTTCACTGACATCTTTTGTGCACACACAAAGAACAGTCAACAGTAAGTATGATGTTAACCTTGTCAAAAATTGTGAAAATGTTGTCATCATTCTAAAATCAGACTTTAAACCTTGCAAGGCTCAATACTCACTTAAACAAAAAGCCATTGTTAATATACCACCATTCTTTGAGTCTCTTAAGGCAGCAGGAGTAATTGTTCCACGTAACGATTCTCCAATACACACGCCTTTGTTTAAAATCAGAGGCAAAGATCAACCAACAGACTGGCGCTATATTCAGGATCTGCAAGCAGGTGATGCAACCAACTAATGCAAAATTCTTTTCAGTGGTCAACCTTTCAGACACCTCCAGTGTTCCAGGTCACCCAGGAAGCTAATTCTGGTTTGCTTTCAAATTCAATAGGAGGGGCTACACATTCACACGTCTGTGCCAAGGATACTGTGAAAGTCCCACCATTTGCATTGAAGCTCTCAGACAGTCTTGAACCCTTTGTTCTTTCCCCAGACACTGCTTTGTTACAGTATGTGGATGACCTCATGATCTGCAGTCCGACTAAAGAGCAGTGTGAAGCCAACACAGTCACACTCTTGAAACATCTGGCACAAACTGGTCACAAAGCCAGCTTGACAAAACTCCAATTTGTCCAGGAAAGGGTTGTCTTCTTAGGTCATGTCATCACTTCTGAAGGTAAAACTCTTTCACCAAAAAGAGTGGATGCAATTCAGAACCTTCCAAAACCCATCACAAAGAAGCAGATGATGTCATTTCTTGGTATGTACTCTTACTGTCGACAATTAATTTCTAACTATGCCATTCTTGAAGCTCCACTCGCCTCCCTCATTCATGGCAAGGGCCTGCAAGCAAAACATGAGATCAAATGGACTCCTGAAGCAGAACAATCTTTCACAGAACTAAAACTTGCTTTACAAAGCACTCCAACTTTGGGCCTGCCTGACCCTACCAGACCGTTCATTCAAACAGTAGATGAAAAAGATGGATGTATGACTTCTGTTTTGTTGCAGGATCATGGAAATAAGCTGCGGCCTGTAGCTTATTTTTCTTCAAAACTGGACCCCGTGGCTGCAGGTCTCCCAAGATATATTCAGATATGTGGCGGCAGCTGAAAAGGCAGTTATGGCCTCCAGTGATATTGTGGCCTATTCTGATGTAGCTCTCCTGGTCTCACATGCTGTGTCCATGATTCTACTTGAACAAAAAAACTTCCCATCTCTCCACAGCACGCTGGCTACGATACAACACAGTACTTTTAGAAATGTCTAACATTACTGTCGAACGCTGTAATGTGTTAAACCCTGCCACTCTGCTCCCCACACCAGACGATGGAGAACAGCATAACTGTGTTGCTGTCCTCCAACAGGCTTGTTCACCAAGGCCTGATCTACAAGAAACACCATTAACAAATCCTGATTTGGTTCTCTTTGCAGATGGATCAGCTTCACGTGACCCACAAACGGGTCACAACAGAGTTGGTTTTACTGTTGTCACTAACCATGAAACTCTTCTCCCCAGCTCACTCCCTCCTCACCATTCTGCACAGGTGGCAGAACTGATAGCAATGACAGAGGCATGCAGACTAGCTAACAACAAAGCAGTAACCATCTAATCTGATTCCAGACACATGTTTGGGTTGTCCAAGATTTTGACACTCTGTGGAAACACAGACAATTCCTAAAATCTAACGGCAAACCCATTCTCCATCATGACAAAGTCACAGCTCTTCTTGATGCCATTTTACTCCAAAAAGTCAATCTCTGTTTGTAAATGCTTTGCTCACACTAACAACACAGGTCCTGTCTCTCAAGGAAATGCAAGAGTGGATGCTGCTGAAAAAGAAGCTACACTCCTACCCACTATAATTGATCCCTGTCACTATTTCCACCTCTTTCACAACGGTGCAATCTTTTGCCACACCACAGGAAGATGTGTGGCGAGGAACCGATAATAAGCCTTGTCTACCTAAACATTTTTTCCCTCATTTCGCGAAATTGACACATGGATTGGACCATGTGTCAAAAGGGGGGACAATGGATGCCATAACCCAGCACTGGTTCACCAAAGGATTTTCAGTTCATGCAGCAGAAGATCAGTCACCCGCGTATGGTTTGTGCAACGCATAACAGGTAAAACCAAAGCAATCACACACATCGCTCACCCATCACCAGACAGACCATTCGAACACTTAATGATGGATTTCAGAGAACTGTCACCAGCAGAAGGAAAGAAACGCTGCTTAGTAATAGTTGATGTGGTCAAAATAGATGGAAGTATTTCCAGCAAAACACCAGAGTAGCCAAGTGGTAGCAAAGGCTCTGCTAACAGAGATTACTCCCCATCTGGGAACTACAACTACACCAAAACTGAGCAGCGATAATGGCTCTCACTTTGTCAATTCTGCAATAACCCAAATTAGTAAATTTCTTACCATTAACCTCAGACAACATTGTATATAACATCCTGCCAGTAGAGACGTTGTCAAACGAGAAAATGGCACTCTGAAATCAAAATTTCAATTTTGGCAGACCTCCATCTCTGGGAGTAAAACCTGTAACCAGGCCACTCCCCTCCACTGGCCTATGTGAAGACAATATGCTACAATATTGCAAAAAACTTATTCTCTCTCTCTCTCTCTGCAGACTTCCAACCTGGGTGGTGAGAAACGACTTCAGAAAGGAGCACTGGAATTCCAAACGGTGACGAGATCCATTCTGACAACGCATACCATTGCGAAGATAGCCGAGAGGGCAACGTGGGTTCACGCCATCCACTGCAGGAAGATCCCTGAGCCAACGGAGGAGCCCAGCTGCCAACGTGATCGACGCGAGGACGGACGGTGACGGACGACACGAGGACGCACAGAGGACGGACGGTGACGGACGACACGAGGACGAGCAGAGGCCAAAGACGACGGACGGTGCAAGGACGCACAGACGCCAAAAAGGACGACCCGTGGAATTGGCCCTGTGGATTCAACAAACACCAACTAGACGTGTTCCACCAAACTCCACCATGCATCACCTGATTCTGATGCTGTCATGTTTGGCACAGCTGATGGAGGCTTACACCTACAAACCTGCCAGGACTGTCACTTTGACAGAAGGTCAAAGTGCAACATTCACCTGCCTCGTTTACCCTGAAATTTGGCGATCAGGACGGGTTCAGGCATATTATGCCAAGTATACCTATGCAGAGACCCCTGCGGCCCACACGATTGGCACTTGATCGTTGCCACCACTGACAAAACCATTGCTCCAAACCGCTTCACAATAACAAAACCTCCAAATTCCAACGGAGCCCAGATCACCATCTCTGATGTCAAACCCACTGATGCAGGCACGTATTGGTGTGGAATTGAATATCCAAGCTCGGATATGTACAGACAACTCACAGTCATAGTCAATGGGCCACCAGACCCACATGACGCCCTACTTAACATGCTGTCAGATGTGAACATGGTCATGTTGACCTCTGGAATTGAAGACAACCACTCCGACGAATATGAGAACATTACCAACATTATCAAACACATGAAAGATGCCATTCAACTCCCTCCTGTAATAAATGACTCATGGTTCCCTTGGCTGAAATCTTTGGGCCAAGGATGGCCAGCATGGTTTTTAACAATAATCCCATATGTAATGATTTTCCTTTTGCTCTGCACCTTAATTCCATGTGTATTGAAAAGGCTGTCTAACGTGCTCATGAAAGAGATGCCTTATTCCTCCACACATGTTCAGGTGAACGCCAATAATGCTGATCAAAATTCAACCTCTCCTCATATTCCTGACTCCGATATTTTACCCCAGCTAAGACTCTAACTTTGATAACAGTCTGTAAAATTTTATTTCATTTTGTTTTTTTTGGGTTGTTTTTTTTGTTTGCTTTGTTTTGTTAGTCTTTTCTCTGCTCTAATCAACTACCACAATGATACATTTTCAAATAGCGTACCGGATACTTAAGTATTCTCTTGCATTTAGTTTTCATCCATTTTATTTTTCTTAAGTTTGTTTTCTGTTAGTGATTAATTAATAATCAAAAGGGAGAATTGTGATGGTAAAATTTCTGTCTCAGGACTGACAGACTCTCCAATCCACATTAACCATTTGTATCACCCAGACTATTTACCTCTTAATTAACACTCAGACAAGATAATTGTTTTAACCTCCTGTTTCTTAATTACCATCAAGACTGCATCCTGCCCCCCCCCCCCCCCCCGGAGATGTGATTACACATCTAAAGAACAAAGCCCCCCATCTTCAGGTATAAATACTCTGTATTTCTTTTGTCTGTATCTTTTCATACCATTGCCGCTGAATGGTGTGGACTGATCTTTTTCCTTGCAACGAAGAATAAAAAACTTAGCCGGCCGGCAGAAAAAGTAAGTTTCTCTATTTCATTGCTCATCAGAGGTATTAGGAAGGAAGCGATTAAAAACTTCCATAACAGCTGTAACTCCTAATGACAACTGTCAGTATCAGGTGGCATCACTTGCTGCTGCTGTGCATACTGCAGACATATCTTTGTGCATGAGTGATACACCCAAGAGGACATACAGGTTTTGCTCCAGGGTCGCACTCAGTTAACGATTGATTAGTCCTGTGGATTGGTCTAGAATGAATGTACACTTACATGTTCCCAGATAAAGTAATTTATTTAGTTTCGTAAATTATTGTACTAAATGTCAAAAGAGTAAAAGTACCCTTACTTACAGTGAATTTATTTCATTATTTATTTATTGGGGCTGTGTGAAATACTTATGAGTAGTCAATAGTCATTTTCCCATATGCACTGGTGTCTTGAAATGTAGAGATTTTCTGGAATGGTGGCATTTACAAATTTCTGCATCATTCACTTCAGACTCCTGGTGGAGACTGTCCACCTGGCTCCCTAGTAAAATCTCCGGAAAATTCAGAGCTGGTGAAACAACATGTTAACGTCACAGCAAATATTCGCGTGTCGGTTTCCTGGTAAGAATTGCTCTTTCAGTCTCCTCTTTGCAGGCCTGTATTATTGTGGATACATACGAAAGCATGTAATATTGATACCAACACAACAAGGAGCCTAATATCCATTCCTGTTAAAAAACATCCAGACCACATTGCCTGTACATTCTCCCGAAAATCTGTGGTGTTTGAGTGTGAAAAATCTAATGTCTTACCTGTAGTAGACAGCAATCTGAGTGCTCTCAATTTGGAAAGGAGGGGCTGCACAATGGTGTGGTGGTTAGCACCATCACAGCGAGAGGGTTCCAGGTTCAGCTGCCAGCTGGGGCCTTTCTGTGTGGAGTTTGCATGTTCTCCCTGTGTATGTGTGGGTTTTCTCCGGCTTCCTCCCATTGCCCATTGCATGTTAGGTTAATTGGTGTCTCTTAAAATTGTCCTTAGGAGTGAGTGTGAGCATGTGTGTGGTTGTTTGTCTCGTTTGCCTCTGTGCGGCCCTGTGATGGACTGGCGACCTGTCCAGGGTGTACCCTGCCTCTCGTCCGATGGCCGCTGGGATAGGCTCCAGCCCCCCAGCAATCCGACTGACGGATTAAGTGGGTATAGAAAATGGATGGATGGAGAGTATTCCTATTAATTAAGTAAAGTGAAGAGAAGCATTGGTAGTAAAGGTTTGACCGCAGAAGATGTGTGCTTTTCTGTTCTTTGAAGATCAAATATTTCTAATGTCAATCTTTTAACCTTCTGCTTAACCGTATAGTGCAGTACATTTTCAGATAAGTTACACAAAGTGAGTTATTATTATTGTAAACACATTTTTCTGTAATAAATAGTATCTCTAAGTGTGCCCTAAATATAATTTAACAAAAGGAAGGATTAAATAGAAGGGGAATAGTAAAATGAGCAAAAGGAAAAAGGACAAGTGAGAGAACCACATAAATATGTGATGTGACAGTAAGATAAAGGAAAACTTGAAATGTTGCCTTTAACAGAAAAGATGAATCAGAAACCCAGGAAAATGGAGGATTTAGAGACAAAGGTTTAATTTGTTAGCAGTTGTACAAGACACCAACAAACTGAAAAACTACAGGGTCGAGCAGGAAAGAGCTTTTAAAAAAGGTAGGTAAGACTGCAGGAAGGCAGTTCATGCAACATAGGGTGGCTACAGCCTTACAAAAATAAATGTAATCTGGTATGCAATGGATGTACTTACAACACACCTCAATAATTAATAGTGAACAAATATAACACCTGAATTAGCTTCATTTTTGTAAAAATGTCTGTAGGAGTCTGTAGGAGATATACTGTGACAAATGATAAGCAGGACAAACTTAATATTTTTAAACTAAGGACAATCGGGTAGGGTCAGGATCATGTCTGTAGGTAGATAGTTGGTCAGGTGATGAGGAAAGGGAGGAACACAAAGAGGACAACTGGTGGCCGGGAGAACAAGAACAGGGTCTGGAATGATGGCAGATGTTAGTAAAGCCAACAAACTATTTTAATCAATCAGGTATTCATATTTGCTAATTACTGTAATTGTATTGTTCAAATGATAAATAATAGCTCTAATAATAAAAGTGGTTCTAACACAGGCAACAATAAAGGCTATGGAAGAGGTCTGCAAACTGACGGTGACGAAAGCTGTGGCAAAAGTGGACCATGGCCAGATAGAGGAAAGGTAAGTGCAAATCATGACTTTTATAGGATGTTTCCCAATTGAACAATCAATGAAGATGTGTTTAATGTTTCTCAAGAGATAAACATAACATTTTTACTTTTTTACGGTTTTGTAGTGAGAAAGACGACCTTTTCATGTCCAATGAGATGGAGAGACAGGGTTTGACATGAAAGAAAATATGTTAAAATAATGAAAATGTCCCGTTTTTGTTCCTTTACTTTGAATAAAGGTTTCACAGGTCTTTTCATGAAACTTCAGGGTCTGTACATTAATCCAGTCCAGATTTGAGAGGTGTAGGTACTGTGTTTTTTTCCTGGACCTGGTCAAATGTGGTTTATATGCTGAAAATTCTGTGAAATGTGTCTTTTTTGCATTTTCACAAATATAATAATGGTTTCACAAACCAGAGACTGTGTTTTTATGTATCTGTAGAGTCCGAACATTAATCCAGTCTAAATTTGAGAGGTCTAGGCAAAGTGGTTTTTGATCTAGACCTGGTCCAAAGTGGTCTATATGCTGAAAAAACGCTGAAATGTGCCTTTATTGCATTTTTACAATTAGAATAAAGGTTTTACAAATCAGAGACTGTGTTTAAAAGAATATGTAGCCTCTGTATGATAATCTAGTCCAGATTTGAGAAGTCTGGGTACAGTTGTTTTTGATCTGTACCTAGTCTAATATGGTCTTTGTATAAAATAAAAACGGTGAAATCTCCCCTTTAGCATTTTCACAAACTGAATAAAAGTTACACAGATACAATAGTAGGTGTCAGTCAAAGCTGATGTCTTACCTAAAATGTCTAAAAAGTTTGCACATCAAGAAGTTACACTAAAAAACAGTCAGTCGGTGGACAAACATATACACCTATACAAACATATACACATATACAAACATTTGCCATATACACTAACTCACTGGGACAGATATCCGATCACATGGCTTCTCATACCAATGTTATGCTGATGATACCCAGCTCTATCTGTCATTCTCACCTGACGACCACACGGTCTCAGCACGAATCTCAGACTGTCTCTCTGACATATCAACATGGATGAAAGCCCATCACCTCCAACTTAACCTCCCAAAAACTGAACTGCTTGTCTTCCCAGCCAAACCAAGCATACAACACAGCATCTGCATCCAAACTGAATCCCTATCTCTTGCTCCATCAAAGGTTGCTAGAAACTTGGGTGTCATGATTGATGACCAACTAACCTTCGTTACCTCGGTTGCTCGTTCATGCCGCTTTGCATTACTAAACATAAGAAAGATCAGACCAGACCGCACCAACTCCTGGTGCAGGCCATGGTCATCTCCCGCCTTGACTACTGCAATGCTCTCCTAAATGGTCTCCCAGCCTGTACTATGAAACCTCTGCAGATGGTCCAGAACGCGGCGGCGCGTCTGGTCTTCGATCAGCCTAAAAGAGCACACGTCACCCCTCTGTTCATTGAACTTCACTGGCTACCCTTAGCCGCCCGCATCAAATTCTGTCACCTCTGACAGAGTCGGACTCGTGGGTTCCTTCTATGTAGTTTATTGATAGCTTTTTATATAGCTTGTTATATCGTCATTTGTAAGTTGCTTTGGATAAAAGCGTCTGCTAAATACATAAACATAAACATAAATAAACAGTCGCACTGCACGATAAGTTAATTTCCCCTTAACTTTCCCCTTAAGTGCTGAATTTGAGGTGGCGAATCGGAAGCCAACTTCAGCGTCGTCATTAGATGGCCTTTTACTGTGTGTTATTC
The DNA here is from genome assembly GCF_036924035.1 of Leuresthes tenuis. Taxonomy (NCBI): domain Eukaryota; kingdom Metazoa; phylum Chordata; class Actinopteri; order Atheriniformes; family Atherinopsidae; genus Leuresthes; species Leuresthes tenuis. The sequence continues at coordinate 26,321,608 of NW_027325361.1, forward strand.
CCCCTCTCTCTGCTTTCTGTCTCTAAAAGGCATTAAAAAAAAAAAAATCGATAACAGCATGGTTGGTTAAGTACCACCTTGAAAAAAAACAAATGATGTTTTGTTGCTTAAGCTTATGTATTCAGTCATTATTCAATGGTATACTAAGATCCATGTGAAAAAAATTGCTTCTCACTGTTTTCAGTTCAAATATTTATATACGATTCAAATCCGATTCATTTCGATTAATTAATTACAAAGCTTCTAATTAATTAGATAATTATTTTTAATCGAGTCCCGGCCCTATTAAAAATCAGTGTTTAAACATTGGTGTCGTTTCCATCATTGCTGTACCTGAACTGATAAATACCTGTGACCACTGTAGAGTTATTTATGAGGTACTCAATGGCAATTAAGCACTTTCCCAATGCACTGAAAAGCCAGATTTACAAGAGCGTTTGTGGGTTTTTGGACCACGAAATCCACAAATTTATTTGGTTGTTGTGGTTAGTTAAGGGTTAAGTTTATGTATTACAATTTCATCGCAAGGTTGAAGCACTAAAAACTACTAGTTAGCGCTCAGAACACCATATGGTCAGGGTTAAACTCCACCACTTAAAGGGGAACTCCGGTATTTTTAAACCTAGACCTTATTTCTGGCATGAATTACTTTCATCTACTCACCGAGAGCAGTTTGGTGAAAGTCAGCGTCCTTCGAAAGATATTTAGATTCCTCCAGATCCATATAACAGAGTGAATGGGGCATAGATGATGCAGCCTTTAAATAAGGCATTATCAGTCTTTATTTCACCAATACTTTAAAATGAATGAATGAACGCTTACTATTGCACTGTTAGTTCATAGCTGTAATGTTGTTGTTACTGGCGGCTATCAGGGGGCTTATAAGAGGGTTTTCTACACACTCATCTACTGGGATGATGTCATCGACGCCCGCTGCTGCAGCACAGCTCATTCACTCCGGTAAGGCTGTACATCTTAAAGTTGTCGTCCACATCGTCAAAATCTGATAAATATCCTGCCATGTCACACAAAACTATCAGTAGCACACTACGTGTGAAGTTAGCCAACTGTCACAGAGCACCGAGGAAATAAGCTGTGCTGCAGAAGCGCGCGGGACATTGAAATGCAACTTTGAACTTCCCTTCGTACTTGTTTCCCATAGTGACCCTTGCCCCACACTGGGCAAGGTGAGGTGAATTTTTGAGATTTCTTTTGAATTAATAGTACTTGTTTTATTACAGGTAATTGAGGCCAAAGGGCATGTTACCAATGCGTCAAGACTGCAAGCTGACAATAGGACGGCTTTCAGAAAAGAGGATCATATTCAAGTAAGCTGCAGCCACTTGAGTCTCCCTATAAGGCACTCTTATGTCTGCAGGCCTCTCCTGCCTCCCCCACAGTTGCTCATTATATGCACTGTAGTGCAAACTCAGCTCTGGGGTACTCCAAAGTTCACAGGGAGGAGGAGAAGGAGGTGGGGAAGAGCAGAGTCATTCTTTTTACTGAGGTCAGAGGACTGTTTTTTTTTCGTTGCTCCCCCTTTTTCTGTCTCCTTCTCTTTGCCACTTGTTCATCATGATAAGAGATCTGGTGGCATCATTTACTATCACCTTCTCTAAATCACAGGCAAGTTCTGATTAGATCAACCTTTTTGCCAACAAAGCAAAAGGTTTCTCTAATTTTATAGCTATTCTGACCTTGATGCACTCACAAACAGGTTTTGCATGCTTTAACTGCATGATGCAATATTTCTTTATCCTAACTGTTCATTGCAACAGAGTGAGCAAAGTTCTAAGTTTTCTTCACGGAATAATGCACTTTCCTAAGTTAAAAAGACCTCCCACCCGAGAGAGAGATACAACCTAAGTTCAAATTGGCCTGTTGATCCGAGAGAGATTTATGAGTGAAAGGCTGCACCCTGGGTTTCACTTTCATTTTTGTCTCTGTTCATTTGGTTTAGTTACTGCTGCTCAAGCATGTTACACAGTAGTCTCCTAATTGTGTACAATATACCTGGAAAGTGTACAAAACTTATAAAACAGCTTCATCCTGAGGTTGCTAATGTTTAGTAACTTTTTAAATGTGGTCTATCACATTAATTAAATTTTATAATCTACTGAAGTTTTACCGTTAATTGATGATTTTTCATTGAAAGGACATTTTTATTAAGAAGAGTAAACACAACATTTCTTGCATTGGTACTGAGGGTAACCCCTGTGTGAGCTAGCTGTTAAGGGGAGTGTGTATGAGTGAGTAACAGTTGATGCTAGATTAAATTCTCTGAAGGGACGCTGCAGAGCAACACTTAACGGCAACCAGTTGAGCTGAAAACATCGAGCATGCAGCTGCAAAAAACTGAAGTACCTTGAATGGCAACTGATTTAAAAAAATAGTTGGAACACATTTTCCCCTATGTTAACATGCCCACATTTACAGGAGGAATATGTTTACAGCCTGTCACAAAAAGACTTTTGGTATCTATTGCTGACTACAGCTGTGCACAGTGTCCTGAGCCCTCATTTATCAAGCTTATGAATTAAATGTTCTGAGCTCTGTCTTGTGAATGTGTAAAACATGGGCTGCATGGCAGTGGTTTTGGTGTGGTGGTTGGCACCATCACCTCACACCAAGAGGGTTCCTGGTTCAAATCCCAGCTGGGGATTTTTTTTCTGTGTGGAGTTTGCATGTTCTCCCCATGTATGCATGGGTTCTTTGCAGGTATTCCGGCTTCCTCCCACTGCCCAAAAACATGCATGTTAGGTTAATTGATGACTCTAAATTGACCCTAGGAGTTTTTTGTCTCGTTTGTCTCTATGTGGCCCTTTGATGGACTGTTGACCTGTCCAGGGTGTACCCTGCCTCTCACTCAGTGACAGTTGGGATAGGCTCCAGCACTCCCTCCCTGGGTTGCATTAAGCAGGTATAGAAAAATGGATGGTTGTATAAAACATGCCCATTCTCGGTCATATGCACCTTAGTAAATAATCAGATGTTGGATTCCGTAAAAATGCCCTCAGTCAACCATATATGAATAAAAACGTGATTTAAAAACTACATGCAAGTTGTTGATGTTCCTTGCTTGAATATTGGCCAAGAGAGTGAAGAAAAAAAGCTACTGAAAGAGAGATCAAGTTGCTTGTTGAGGAGATTGAAAACAACCAAAAGCTGCTGTTTAGTTCACACAGCTCAGTCAGGTCAAATTTATTGATGTAGTGCATTTCATATACAAGGCCTCAAATGGGCTTTACGCAAATAAAAAAAACTAAAAAATTTGGAACACACTTATGAAAGTGCAAGCGGAGAAAAAAAGAAAAAGCACTGCAGTGACAAGTGCACTTAATGCCACATGATCAGAGGATAGATCTGTATCAGAAAAAAAGAAAAGAAAAGGATATGACTCGCTATCAAACTACATCTCAAAAAATATAACTTCAATGGAGAAACAGTTCTTTCCAGTTTGATTTTGGTCTGTTGTCTATTTGTCCAGAGGAACTTACGGTAATGTATTTTTGGCTCAGATAACTGACAGCATCCAACATCTGTGTAAGAATCTGGCTCAATGATCTGGAAAGTGCTTGCAGCCAAAAAAACCATGCTGGACAAAACATGGATATTCACCAGAATAGCTTTCATACAACAGCCTAAATCTCAACAGGATCTCTTTTGTGAAGTGTTTTTTGCTCAGAAGCTTCTGTGTGCTTACACAAAACAGATTAGTGCGTTCTCTGAAAACATAGGGCACAGCTCAGATCAGCCATTATGTTTTCAAATACAAGTGTCTAAGTGATGACAAAATTTAGGCAACATATCTGTTTCTAATTAAACACAACAGCTGAGTAATTATTAATTTGAGGAAATAAAGAAATGCAGGTGCTGAAATTGGATGCTGCTCCAGCAGTGATTTATATCTGCAGTTCTAGATTATGTGCGTAAGCATTGTCAGAGCTATGCAAATTCTTTCATACATTCCTAAATATACATTTCTATATTCTACATTTTGCATGGAAATGTTGTCGTACACATTATACACATTAATAGAGTGACAAATAAGAGCACATGGGTCAAATGGGATCCAACAATCAAAAACTAAATGCTAAATTCAAGGCCTCAAAACAGCAGCTCACAAATCCAAAGATGACATCACAGTGGCCACATCCATTCTGTAGATACAGTCTATTAGCAGAACATACATACAGCTAGTACATAAAGAATAACCATAGGTGTATTATAACTAAAGTAATTAAATAACTTAAAATTAGTTATGGAGTTTCTAATAGGCGAGGTTCATGGATAAAAACAGTGGACTATGTTTTCTGCCTCTAAAGAAGAAATAAAGACCCACTTGAAACAGAGCCTACAGTATCTCTCTGTCCCTCCTCATCACTGCAGAGTAAAAGTACGTTAGGTTTGAGAGCCTAGAGCAAGACGTTTTCACTAGTATGGTGTGTCCATTGTTTTTGTTGCATAAATACAGTCGCTAAAAAATAAGTGATGTTCAGCACCTAAATTAAGTTTATTGTTTTGCAATATAAATGTTTAGGGTAGTGCTTAGTTTTGGCAAGTGGCATAAATAATAAAGTCTTTAAGCTCTCTTTTGGGGGATTTTTCATTTATACAGCAAAATACTTCCAAAATGTCTTTACTGTTTCATTTAATTTCAAATAAGATCTTCCTGATTTTCAAATGAACATCTAAATAAGTCTGATGCATTTTGAAAACAGGTTCTGAATACTGACAAGAAAATATAACCTTTTTGGTCACAGTGAGTGGAAGTATGAAAAAAGGGATTTTCATGTTGAAATCAATAAAACACAAAGCGCTTACCGTTTTTATATTAATGTATGTTTTCACTGGATCAGGTTTTATTGTCACAGGTCATAATGCTGTTCTCCCTCAACCCCTGTAATCACTTATCAATGCACCATGTCAAGAGTGAAGTAGTATATCTTTATTATTGCTCGACAGGCTGGATTAAGTGGTGGAGTTTAACCCTGACCATGTGTCGTTCTGAACGCTAACTAGTAGTTTTTAGTGCGTCAACCTTGCGAGGAAATTGTAATACATAAACTTAATCTTTAATAAATCCTTAATAATCCAAATAAATTTGTGGATTCTGCAAAGAACTTTCGTGGTCCAAAAACCCACAAACACTCTTGTAAATCTGGCTTTTCAGTGCATAATTGCCATTGAGTACCTCGTATATAACTATATAGTGGTCACGGGTATTTATCAGTTCAGATACAGCAATGATGGAAATGACACCAACGTTTAAACGCCAACTGATTTTTAATAGGGCCAGGACTCCGTCCATCCATTTTCCATACCCGCTTAATCTGTTGGTCAGGTTGCAGGAGCCTATCCCAGTGGTCATTTGGCAAGAGGCGGGGTACACCCTGGACAGGTTGCCAGTCCAGGGACCTGTCACACATTTTGTGTAGCCTAACAAACAGCTGATTTCAAGATGATTACATGATACTATCACATGCCTGATCAGTAGGGATACATAACTGACTTTATACCTGTTATTTCATAAGGGACAAGGGCCCAGCAATCAGCAACAAGGAGACACCAGAGGGACATTGATGTCCTTTTCCAGGAGATTCGGGACATGAATCAAAGATGGGAAGGGCATATGGAAAGGAGTGAGGTGCGGGAGGACCGATTTATTGCAACCATCCTCTAGAGCAATGCATCAATGGTTGCTACACTCATGGAGGGTATGCGGAACTTCCATGGGAACACATACTCCTGTCCCCCAAACCGTTCACAGGCCACACCATCACCCTCCTATCCCCCAGAGCATTCACAGGGGCCACCCGCACCCACCTATCCACTGTACGATCCATATCCTGGTTATGGGTTCTCAGGACCATCCACTTCTCACTACACCCAGCTGTAGGCTCATTTTGAACCTTGGACTCAAACTGTACACACCCATCACTTTAAACCTCAATATTGACAGTTGATTTTGTCTTTCCAAACTCTATTCTTGCACTGCTATAGATTTTATATTGTCCATATTTAATGCTGGATTCTCTACCAGCCTTGCACTACTTGCCTGTTTGCACTACTGCCATAAAGCACATTCATACTGCACAAGTATTCACACCTCCATAATCATTGCAATCAAGAGCACAGTTGTGCATCACGTTTGTGCAATAACCATGCTCACCAAGAATAAAATGTAGAGGGACGCAGCCTCATCTTGCTCTTTGTTCGCCATCTTTTCCCAAATGCCTAAGTTTTTTGTTGTTGTTGGTAGTCAACTGGAAGTGGCTCTATTAGCGATGGTTGAAATGGATACAGCGCCACCTATCATATCGGGGTATGACATGCTTTGTGCCAGTGATTTGATTCATTCATCGTCATATATCCAAGGATAATTACCCTCGCTCAGATAAGGAGCATAACCCAACTATAGCTACAATCGAGTTAATCTCATCATATAGACCCACTGAGTATGTAACGCTGAGAAAACCTTTTCTCTGACGAGATAGAAGGGAGCCGTATTACCACTCAGGAAGTGAGATAATCTGGCAGCTCCTGCAGATCCTTAAAAAGGGTGTTCTGATGAGGGTAGATGAAGATCAGGTGTGACGGCAGGAGTGATCCAGCTTTCGCCCCAGACTCCCAGGAAACCTGCCCCACCCTCACCTAAGACTCAGAAACCAAACAGCAACAACAGCCAAGCATGATCATGACATGAATGACTTCAGTTAAGGAGGTTCACAACATAGTCTTATCCCCTGGGAAAGTCGTAGTCCTCAGAGCATTGAGGTTAAAATGACTATTTCTGGAAATAGGTAATAATTTAACTGAATTGTTTTAGTGGGTGTACCCAGGTAAAAAATGACTGTTTAAACCGGTCGCATTTATTGTACAAATGGTGTAAATTTTTCTCACCCCTCTCTAACTATCTCTGCAGAAATGAACACCAAAGACAATCAGGAGCTTTTGTGTGATTAATTCATCATTTTGATACTTCTTTTTGCACAGTGTATTTTTTGTTGAGGAAAGAAGTAGAGCTAAAAAAAACATGCAGGTGGTAACTCTGCTTGCATGTGTCATGACCCGGTGAGGTCTTTTGTTTTGTACCTTGTCTTCTCTCGTCATTTCCTGTTTTATTTTGAAAGATTAATCTTCCCTCTCGTTTCGGGTCACTTGCCCTTCCTCGTGTGTCACCTGTCTGATTGTCTTCCCTGATCCCTGATGAGAGTGTTTCCACCTGTTCCCCATTTTCCCTCATGTGTATTTATAGTCTACGTCTCCCTCTGTCTCGTTTCAGTGTGTTGTAACAATCCCAGTGAGAGTTCTTCATCCTAGCCTTACCTTGAATCCCCAGCCTTGTATTTGTTGAGGTCAACCTGTACCTCTTTCCGAGTCCGTTGATGCAGTGAAGGAGGAAGACAGAGGAGACGATATAAGAATCATCACAGTTTTATTTGCGCAGTTTGCAAAGTGCGGAGAGCAGTTCAGTACAATGCATGCGAACAGCACAAAGTACGGAAAAGCTCTGTCGTTGTCTAGGGGTGTGATGTTATATAGACTTGAGTTCAGTCTCCGCCTTATGAGATGTGTGTGCGTCAATATCTTATCTCTTCCTCTATGTGTGTGCGTATGTGTACTGGTATAAGGCGTTACTTTCAGAAGACCGTTGTGGGTGCGGTCCTAGTTTTACAACCTGTTGTTCTCAGAGATATTTCCTTATCAGGCTGCTGTGCAAGCACAGAAATGAGCAAGTCGGTTATACAGGATATCACCTTATACAGCTATCCTCACTCACAATACCCCCTTTTGATCTCTATTAAGAGATCACACAAATAGCTGAGTAACAATACATGACTAAAAATAAATTGAAAAACCTCACGCCCCCTTTTGATCACTACAAGGTGATCACACAATCTCTGACATTCTGATGATATCGTCTTCATCTATATCAGGATCGGGAGGGTTCAGCAGTGGCATTACCAAAGGGGAGGGAGCCTTCCCCTCTATAGTGGTAGTTATAAGTCTAATGGCAAGTGAACGAATACATGGGATACAGCAGCAACCACAAGTCACCAAAATAGCGACGAATATAGCAAGAGATACAAAAAGTGACATTATCAGAGTCTTCCATTTCCCAAACACCTTGGTCAGCCATTCATCCAGCGGATTGTCAATCCCCGAGTGTTCATGCATTGTTTTGGAGAGCGTACGCAATCCTTCTAGGGCCTTCGATACCGAACCATCTGGAGCCGTATTATTGGGGATAAATGTGCAACACATGTCCCCAAACATGGCACAAACACCACCTTTTTCCGCTAACAACATGTCTAAGGCCATCCTATTTTGCACCGCCATGAGCGAGGTGGGAGCTGTCTGTTCTGCCAAACCTGCAACAGCATCCCTGGTCAAATTGGTCAGTCGCAACACGTTATAATGTACATAATTAATCCGATCCACATTTTTATTCGGAGTCACCGGAAAGAAGGCCGCTATAATAGGAATATTCTCGAATCCTGCCGCAACTTGATCCGCCAATTTAAATTCGTTAGGAACTCCACGTGGTACTCCTATAGCATCCATGTATGTGGGGTTATCAACTGATAAATCAAAATTGTGTGTGCTGCGCCGTGTAAGAATATGGCGACGTCGTCGGCGAGTCAAAGCCGCACTGCTGTCCCGTTCCCCATGTAAATGTCTTAACCTATCTCCTAACAGGATAAGAGGAGTACGTAATCTGACCATCGCGCAAACCCCCCTGCTGTGAGGTGGGACCCTGACATGTAATTTAGGTTGACCACAATAGAAATACAATCCTGCTCTCGCCCACCCTCCTAATTCATTACCTGGCCTCATCCCCCGACACCATGAGGGATCTATAGCGCCTAACTGAACATCGGGTGATGGCTTGGTATGATTAACCGTGCAGCGCGGGGTTGTAATGTTAAAGCACACATACGAACCATTACCCTTCTCTGGCGTAAATGGGCCAACTATAGTCTTGTTGCTAATCGGTGGGAAAAGACTGCCCAGAGTCTGGCAGCTTGTATCTCTGCCCCAAGTGAGATTCATCATACATTGATACCCTGATGTGTCATTAGTAATTAGAGGAGCTGGGACGGTAACCAGTTTAGGGCGCGCAGACGCACAGGCCACGCAATCTCCTTTACTATTTTCCTGAGCAGTTTGAGCTACCCAAGATAGCCATAAATTTTCCTCTGAGACGCCAGTGGCCATACGCACTACATCTGCGGGTTTCAGTTGAGCAAAGTCAATTACCTTAAACTTAGAATTGCTGTCTTGGATTACCGATTCGGCCAGTTTCTTATCCTGTCCAACTGGTGGGTTTACAGTTGTGTCTGGCGAAGGGGTGCTAGTTAAATTGACTGGTGGTGTGATGAAATTGACTTTTACAAAAGCCTGAGGGTCATTACCTGAGGTCTCCACCCCGAGAATGAAATACACTGTTTTGTCATGATTTTGCCCTTCCGGGTGAAATCCGCCTGTCATTTTATCAATTGATAACATGAGAGGGTTCAGACCTTGCTTATCATTAACCCATCCTTCTCTGGCTAAGGCGACTTTCGCAGCTTTGGTTGCATTCCCATACGTATAAGTGGGCGTCCATGGCCCTGTATAACCCACCGCCTGACCCCACGAGTGGCACAGACGCTTCCACCACGTGGAGCCACCTGGCGTTCGGCGCCTTGCGCAATCTTCACTTACAAAGGAGTCAGCACAGAGATAAACATCATATCCTCTCCAACCCGCTGCATTGCCTCCGCATTTAATAACGTCGCACAAATCGAATTGAAACGCTGTGGTGGAGCCTACTGTATAATTCAACTCCAAGCCGCCATATTGATTCAAACAAAAATCTTGTTTTTGAGTTTGTCGTTTGGGTCGTTTGTGTGCAGGACTGGGTTCACATAACAAGAAGATCAGGGGGACAATCACGCACGTGATGGCTGCACAACATGTGAGAATTTTCCAACTCCCAAACAATAACATTCTAATATGTTTCACTGTGTCTCAAGTATGATAAAAATAGCAAGCAAAACTTTCTTGGTAAGTCAGACCTTATCTATCAGGGTGCTCTAGGCGGGGTTACCCCTAGAGGAGCTTAAAACCTTATAGTTTGTCAACATTACCCAACTCCTTAGCAAATAGCACACATTATTAAAAAGATAACATAAGGGTGATACTGCAATGTTTATAATTTGGTATGACCTGTAAGAGCAAGTTTAAGCAAAGCCCAAGCAAACACGATTATGATTATAACAAATCCAAAAATAAAAGAATTCAATTGCGATGACGTCATCTGGTCCCGTTCTTCTGAGAAGCACAACTCCGGGTGCTCTTTAAGGAAAGTCAGTCGCTGGTAATATGAAGAAGGTGAGGGCTGACGTTTCCAGATGAGGGTTGAGTTGGAGCCCGGGTCTAACACCCTTCCTGCTCGTAAATGATGTCGTTGCAAGGAGGCAGAAGTGTACTACTTCTGCCTGCAAAATGCCACCAGGGGATTATTCTGCCCCTTGTTGGTTGGTGGTCTTTTCCTCTGTACCAGCCGGTACAGTGTGCAAATCTTTCAGCGCCTGGTGAGTCGCTGCTAGGGAGCGTTGAGGTTCCTCGGCTGCCGCACACTGGCTCCAATGGAACCACGTATCACCTTTCCCTTTGACTCGGACTGCGTGGGAGGTCCTTTCGGTCACCTGATAGGGCCCCGTCCACCTTGGCTCCGACCACTTTCTTTTGATGACCCTCAGCAATACCCACTCAGCCTCTGGAGCCGGCGCTGGTTGGCCCTCTCCTCTGCTACTCGCCACCTGCTTTGAAAATTCTGCAACGAGACTTTGGAGTTCATGGAAATACATTTTGTGGGTTAGGTGTTGTTCAATATGTCCTGTTCCTGGCAACTTAAATTGAGGTCCAGGAAAAGCTCTCCCTGTCTGGAGCTCATGTGGTGTACACCTTGTGGACTGATTAACAGAGCTCCTGATGGACATTAAGGCTAAGGGCAACGCATCTAGCCAATTCATTTTGGTCTGTGCACAGATTTTAGCTTTACTTCCTGCCCTTCCCCTAGCCTCAGTGCTGCTATTACTGCCAATACTTCTGCTCTTTGTGCTGACTGCTGTCCTTCCAGTCTCTCTGCTTGTCGTGTGATCAGTTCCCCTTGCACGTCTTCTACAACTGCATATGCTGCTTTCAGTCCTTCTCGTTCATCCCTGAAGCAACAGCCGTCTGTGTACAGTTCTCTGGCCCCTGGTATCGGTTCTGTTTGTAGGTCCAGTCGTACTTTCTCCTCTTTCTGCACTCTGTCCGTACACTCATGTGGCTCACCTGTTCCTAGCTGATCTGCCATGTTTATGCCTTCATGAGTGAAAGTCAGGTTTGGTGCCTCGAGAATTTTGCTCAGTCGTCTTTGTCTCAGAGCAGTCAGCGTAAAAGTCTGTGAGTTCACATAGGCCACAACGCTATGTGTGGTCAGAATGTGCAGTTGATGTCCCATGACAATGTGTGCAGTTTTTTGAATGAGCTTTGCTATCCCTGCTGCCTGTTGTGTACACATAGGATGGCGCTTTTCCATATTGTCTAGCATCACACTGATATACATTAGTACTACTCTCTCACCCCCTTTTCTCTGGAACAGGACGCCATTAGTGCAAAGTTCTGTTCCAGAGACATCCAAGTAGAATGGTAAGCTATAATCGGATATAGCTAGGTCTGCTGCTGTGGAGAGGGCCTGTTTTAGTGCAATAAAGGCTTCCTCCGCCTCCTGAGTCCAATTCAGGGTCGCTGACAGGTTGCGCATGCCTTGTTCTTTCACTAGGGCCCGCAGAGGTCTAGTTAAGCCGGTGTAATTGGCTATGTAAGTCCTACTATAGCCCGTCAACCCTAAGAAAGACAACATGTCCTTTACCTTCACTGGCTTAGAGTGATGGAGAATAGTAGACCTGTGCTGAGGGGAGAGCCCTGCTCCTTTTTGGGAAATTTGCCTGCCCAAAAACGCTACCTGCCGCCGTGCAACCTGAAGTTTGGCTTTGCTGACCTTGAACCTTGTTCTTGCAAGATGTAAAAGGACATTTTTAGTTGCTTCCAAACACAGAGCCGCAGTGGGCGCTGCCAACAACAAATCATCTACATACTGAACGAGAGTCACCTGCTCTGGTAGTGGGCAATCACTCAGGATATCTTTTAAAACCTGGTTAAAAATCCCTGGGGACAAAGCGAACCCTTGTGGCAGCCTGGTGTACTGTAGCTGCTTGTGCTGATACGAAAACGAGAAAATGTGCCTGCAGTCTTCCGCCAAGGGAAGACAAAAGAATGCATTAGCCAAGTCAATGCAGGTAAACCACTAAATTTTCCTGATACCAATCTGTCTGTAACCCATCATAAAATAGAGTAACATGGGGGGAATCGGGAGGTGAGACATAGGGTTCGGGTTGGGAAATCCAGGGTTTCCACTGGAGGTAAGCCGAGAGGATACCACGCCGCTCAGATGTTTCAGGCTGTAATAGACCCCAGTATATGTCCGCGTATTGTTCATTCACTGGCTGCACAAGATATTGACCAGTGATGTTCTCCATCGGTCCAGAGCACGGCAAATGAGATCCATCAGGCATGACAACAACCAGGCCATCGGCGCTGCAGAGTATCGTGACCCCCAGTTTTATCAGGAGATCTCTTCCCAGCAAGTTCATCGGTACAGAAGGTGAATGTACAAATGGATGTGTCACAGTCTGTTTTCCCACCTGGGTGAGTAGCGGCTTAGTGAACGGCAGTGTCTTTTTCTCCCCAGAGAAGCCCATAAGCGTGATGGTACGTGATGACAGGGAACCAGATGGTACAGCTTTCAATGTGGAACATGTGGCTCCGGTGTCAACCAAGAAAGGCAGATCTTTTTTCTCAATCTGAACTGACAGCATCGGTTCTGCCGTAGTGATGCTGTCTGAGAGTCTCTGTGGGGTGTGTCAATACTGACCGGACTGGTCAGGGTTCTCCCCATTGTCCCACAATGGGAACTGACCAGCAGCAGCTGCTCCCCAAGGCTGCTGAGGATACATAGGTGCAGTAACAGGAGGTCCGGAGCCGCGACCCCTGCCTCTCCCAGGAGGACCACTATCCACACCTTTCTGTGCTCTTGGATTATGTGGGCAGCTTCTTATCCAATGATTAGGGTCTCCACAGAGATAACAACAACGAGTCTCCCCTGACTGTCCTCTTCCTGTACCGCCCCTTAGTCCCCGACCTCTTCCCCCAAAGCCTCCACCCCGCATTGGTCCTCCCCCATGTCTTCTCCCGCCTGATGGGGGCTGCGGTACCCATGGTGGGACCGGAAACAAATCAGGAACCTGTGGTGGCTCGGCAGCCAACATGACCCTCGCAGCTTCCCCTTTTTGTTTTTTATTTTTATCATTACATTTCTGTCTGGCTTCCGTTAATTGTAATTTTAACAGCTGAACCTGCAATTCTTTTAAGTCATCCTGTTCTTTCTGTGTATTATCTTGTGCACGGGTGAGATGGTGAATTAAGTGTTTCTCCCAGACATGTGATTCAGCACCGAGCATGTCCGGGTTATTAACCATGGCTGTTTTGACATTCTCCGGCACTCCATCCAGTATAGCCTGTCTAAACCACTCCCTCTGAGCTCCAGCTCTCCCTGGGTGGCATCCTGTGTGTTTCAACCATAAATCCTTGCTCTGATCCACATACTCCCTGGGATTTTGTTTGGGGTCCCATCTCATCTTTGGCATTACGGTGGCGTTAGGTAGTGGATATTTTTCTCTCATAGCTTTCCCTATTTCAGTGCTATGATGCGTGAAAGGGGTGTCATCTGTCACCCTGTCTGTATGAGCGATAGTCTCAATTTCTCTCATGTCCCCACCCGTCATGCATCGTCCTGCAATAGCTCTAAAGTCCCCCAATGCCAATTTCTGTCCTGCCGTCAGAGAATCCAATTTGCTGAGCCACAAATTTCCACCCTCGGCTACAGGTGGTAATTTCTCCACTATGGCCTGTATGTCCCCTATAGTAAATGGTCGGTACCGGTCACCTTGTCCTGGTACTGCTGTTAGTGGGTACATTGTGACCGGAAGGATTGTCCCACCACGTCGGCGCTGGCTAACTCTTCTGCCTATCGTATCTGTCAGTTCCTCTGCCACCTTCATTTCTTTCTCTACACTTCTCATCAGTCCGTCCCTTTTTTGACAGAGCTCTTCTATCTCTCTCCGACATAACTCATCTAGCTCTCTCTCTTTCCTGACGGCTGAATCTTCCTCCTCTTCCCTCCATGTTCCTGCCAAGCTAAAACTTACTGGTACTTCTTGTCTTTCACCTTCCCACTGTCCCTTTCCTTGAAAAGAAGCTGTCCCTGCTGCTTCTGCTTCCTCCTCACAATCTGAAATCTCACTTCCCCTCATGACCTGCCTCCGTGGCTGTGGTGTGACTTCTCGTTCTACCGTGGGCTGTGGAGCCTGTTCTCTTGCCTGTCTCTGCGAGAATGGGTCTGGGGGCGCCGAAAGGTTATCACCTGTGAAGGGGTTATAAGAAGATTTGGACGTCGTCCCTGTCCTTACTGAAGTCTCAGAGATTGATGCTGTAGGAGTGGCTGCACTTGCGTCAGTCACACTGTCACTTACAAGTGTCTCTTCTGAGGCTCCAACCTGAAGTGTACCACTAGTCACATATAGTGTGGGATATAACCCTGGTGTCGGTGCAGCAGGCGGTGCATATGGAGGTGGGCATGTAGGAGTGTCAGGTGCAGTTACCATTTGTTTGCCTCCTGGTTTTCCTGCGTTCTCATGGAGATGTCTCACACTTTGCCAGAAGACCGCCAGCTCAGACCAGCCCCGTCGTCGCTCCTCCTGCTCTTTCGCCTCCTTTTTTAATTTTGAACGTTGCAGCACACCTGCCTTTTGTCCCTGCTCTGCCAGCTCTTCTTTCCTCACCTTACATTCTTTCTCCTTTTCCCACAACCAGGCCCCTAACGGACCGGGGTCTGACATTTTCTTGCCCTTATATCTCACCAATTGTTCCACTTGTCCCTTTATGTCGGCTAATTTCCTGTCCCTACCCTTTTTAGGTAACACTGCCCCTGCTGCTTTTAAGGTATTTCTCTAACTGCAGCTCGAGGGGCCTCCAGGCACCCATACCTGGGCCCCATCCCCCATCATCTATTTCCCTGTCAAACTCTCCCTCCATTTTACTTCTCTTTTTCTAAATTCTGAGGCCAGCCGGTTTGTATGACGTACGTCCGAGCAACAGGCCTTGTAAGGTGATGATTTATTAACGGCCAGTCAGTTTGTATGGCATAACACCCGAGCAACTGACCCTTTTGACAAACCAAGCCACTTATGTTAGCACCGCTAGGTTTCGATGGCTCAGACAGATTACGTTATCACCGTTAGGTTTCCTCTGTCTGATTGTCGAGTTTGTCAAGACACCGTTTTATGTACCCATTCACCTTTAGACACCTCAGAATTTTATTTTTCCCACAGCCCGCTTCTCCTTATTTCTCTCAAACAAATACAAAACACACAAAGCACGTTAAAATCTTCACAAACTTTTTCAAAATGCACTTATAGAAAAATACCTCAGGAACCCTGTTCCTGTACTCTAGTATAGGGGACTCTAGCCCCAAACAGACTTCAAGAATTTATGAGGAGTATAACCTCAAGGGACTCTAACCCAACTCCGTAGAGTATACTACTTTAGGGGACTCTAACCCCAAACAGACTTCAAGAATTTATGAGGAGTATAACCTCAAGGGACTCTAACCCAACTCCGTAGAGTATACTACTTTAGGGGACTCTAACCCCAGGGACTCAAACCCAGTAGAATTCGGGGTGTCTTCACCTCCCCGGGACTCTAACCCAGCAGCCTCTCAGGCTTCCGGTTCCTCGTCAGGCAACCGGTGGGGTCCGCCACGACCAAAGACAGTCTGTTTTATCCTCTTTTTATATTCACTTTTCTTTTATAGTTTTTTTTTTTTTTTTTTTTTTTTTTTACGCAGTTCTCGACATTAATTCTTATCGTCTTTTGCTGATTCAACCACCAGTTTCAGGACAGGACACGTTGTTTTAAAATATTCAATGTGCAGAGTTTGATAAAACAGGTTCTGCTTACCTCTGTGTTAACGTGCCGGCTCGTGTCCCGTCTCTGTCACCGTGAAGGAATCTTTTATCCGAATGAACTCCGTCCTCTCCTCACCACATCCCGGACGAGCCCCCAAAATTGTTGAGGTCAACCTGTACCTCTTTCCGAGTCCGTTGATGCAGTGAAGGAGGAAGACAGAGGAGACGATATAAGAATCATCACAGTTTTATTTGCGCAGTTTGCAAAGTGCGGAGAGCAGTTCAGTACAATGCATGCGAACAGCACAAAGTACGGAAAAGCTCTGTCGTTGTCTAGGGGTGTGATGTTATATAGACTTGAGTTCAGTCTCCGCCTTATGAGATGTGTGTGCGTCAATATCTTATCTCTTCCTCTATGTGTGTGCGTATGTGTACTGGTATAAGGCGTTACTTTCAGAAGACCGTTGTGGGTGCGGTCCTAGTTTTACAACCTGTTGTTCTCAGAGATATTTCCTTATCAGGCTGCTGTGCAAGCACAGAAATGAGCAAGTCGGTTATACAGGATATCACCTTATACAGCTATCCTCACTCACATATTCCATGACCAAGCGAGAAAGCGTTCCCTCCAACAGAGTGGTTTTTGTTTGTAAGCTTTTGATCCATAGCCATAGTTTAGCCTCGTCAAGTTTCACAGCATGTTTGGTTTCCTCCGTTAGGAGTGATCTTTTGTTTGCTAAAGTTTCAAAGCACCGCCGTTAAAGGAGCGATTGCGTTATAGTTCTTGTTAAGTTTCCATAGTGCCTCCGTTAAAGGAGTGATTTTGTGTTTCGTATTATTCTTCATGCCTCCGTTTACCGAGAGAGCGTCTTTGATTTTGTACCGCCTCTTTAGGAGAGTGTGTTTAGTTATTTTGTAAGTTTAGTGTGTTAGTATTTCACAGCCTCTTGATTTCTCTGTCCTGGAGACTTATAAGTGGTTTATATTAATAAACTGACTTATTGTGAAAACCCTGCATCTGTATCCTGTGTCCTGCTGGTTTCTGACAGTGTGGAGTCTCATCAGATTAGTAAACGGTCCCAGAATGTGTTCCCAGGACGGATTGAGTTCAGATTATCATGAGAATGCAGACAGAAGTGTCCTGGACTACCTCTGAATGTGACCTGAGTGATAAGATTGCACCTGTATTTAGCACTGTCCACTTGTGACTGTATCACCACCAAAAATGCATGGATGTAAGCACCAGGTCTAAATTTGCGTTTTTGGGTTTGTTTATTTTCTATGTAAAATGAGAAACTAAGGTGGTATGGAGGGGGAGTATGCAACTTATAGGAGTTAAACAGAATTACACATGAGGTATTTCGTAATATGATAAAATTACAAAATTACAAAATTTTACACCCTGCAGGCAGCCTGTGACATCATGAACTCTCATTCCCTTAAATCTGAAAGCATTAAAAGTGATGTCTATATGTGTGTGTGTTTTGGTGCTTTTACTTGAGCATGTTAGTGTGGGGTAATGTGGAAAAGGTGAGAGTACTTGTTTTTAATAAGCTTGGAGGCATGAAAGCATCAGCTGTACTGTATATGTAACGGTATCAGGAAGAGTTGTTGATCTTTATCCTTAAGCAAACGACCATGTTTAAAAACTTATTTGCTTCTTCATGCTCCTCAGATCACATCATGCGACGTGTGATACTTGCTTTGAAGCTGTATGTTAAGAAAAGCAAAGTGTGATGAGTTGATCAGTGTGTCTCAATTTGAGGTGAATTTTCTGCCTGTTTAAAGTTAAAAGGGTTGATTTTTATGTCCAGAAAGCACTCTTAAAGAATATTTTATATTGTGTTTCTATGTGATGGAGACATGCAGTTGGGTGGGACTGCAAGTGCTGAATTATTGTGACAATGGAGCTGTGACTTGTTTGTTCTGTTCCATGTGAGAGCAGCAGGCTAAAGGTGGTGTGAGGAGCTGTGGGTTCACTAAATTCCTATCTGGTGAGCAGAGCGTTAGTTTCTGTCTAGACAAAGCTCAGTTGTCGGAGAGACAATTGTAGTTCTAGGACTGCTCCAGGAAATAGTAGTTAGTTGGAGAGTCTTTTTTTCTCTCTTTTTCCATCCCACTCACTTTTCCTTCCTAGGGGGATTTCAACAAAAGCAGACTATTGCTGAATGTTTTTTTTTTTTTCTTAGTGGTGGGAGTTTTTCTCCTATGGTAGGGTGGAGACAGCTTGGTGTATTTGTGCGGTGATATCAACTCCACAAAAAAAACACACCACTTTCATGTCTCCCACTCAAGAAAAAGTATGACACACCTTGGATGTAGAGAATTCACAA
This sequence comes from Leuresthes tenuis, assembly GCF_036924035.1. Lineage (NCBI taxonomy): Eukaryota > Metazoa > Chordata > Actinopteri > Atheriniformes > Atherinopsidae > Leuresthes > Leuresthes tenuis. Next base: position 26,339,999 of record NW_027325361.1, read on the forward strand.
GCACCGATGCACAGACGGCCACACACACTCGTGTTTTACCTTGTGAAGCAAAATCACATGAAAAACAGATTTTTAGCTCTCTGCTCTTGGAGCCACTTTGTGTACCTTTGTTATCTCTGACTAATTGTGAATGTCAAGACAAAGCAAAGCAAAGCAAAGCAAAGGCAGCATGACGGTTCACATAGTGTCAGATCATGGAACAGACAGGCCAGACTAAGGGTTCATTAACTGTTACACTCAGCGGTTCCCTGAGGACTCTCTAATGGAGCCTTTTGTGGCATTCCACTGGAGCCAAGAAACTTCCCTGTTTGCTGTGTTAAAAAAACAAGTTTCTAATATCTAAGTAAGATATTAAAGTTTGGGACAAGACAGAATTAACCTTGCAGAGCCCCAATCCCAAACTGCATTTCCTTCGAAATTGTTTAAATTTCTCCATCCTTACAGGCTGAAGACTTTTAATGAGTAGGCTGTATTTTAAATATATACAGTTTTAGAAATATTAGTTAATTAATTAACTTATTAAAAACTCCAAGGCAGTCTGTTACATTACGAAGAATGTTCCCAACCTAACTTGTGGTTCCAAGATCGTTGCTCAGTAGTCTAGTTTTCATTGTCATCAAGAAACTGATTTTAAAATTGGATTTACTTTTCCCCCAGACAATAGTTCGCAATTAAACCTCTTCTTCACTTCATGACAAACAAGGAAATACATTTATACATATTATATACATGTGTGTATAAATGTATATATACACATTTTATCATATCAGATTATTAGTTATCATTCAAATGAATGGCCTTTATCTTGTCCCCCAAAATATTAAATTTGTTTGCTTGCATTGAGTGTCCCCTGTAAGTCTTTAGTCACGCTAGTAGCTCTGTGTTGCTGTACGATGGATTTAACCATGTTTGCCATTATAGTATGTTGGCATCCTAACATCTGCTAGCAGTAACACAGAACAGGGTAAAGCTTCCATTGCTAGCAATGCCAACATCATGATGTTGCTAGAAGGAAAGTTAGCAGAACGCCAAAGTCATTACAAGTCAGCCTCTGGGAGACACTAATGTATGTATAAAAAGTTTGAAAGTCCTGCAAGCAGTTGTAGTGATATTTTATCAGTTGTTCAACATGACTTCTGCATACAATGGGTTTGCTTGATAACTCCTACCCTCATACATCTGTTTGACAGCATTTCTGTTTTTATAGAAGCAGCTGCTGGCACACTGTGTTGCATCTGGCAGTCCAGATTTAACTCCTGACCTGGTGAAGCACTTTCTTCATGTCATCCTCTTTCTTTTTCTGCATGTCGCAAATAAAAGCTTATAACCTAAAAAAGTGAAGCTACAGTTTTTTGGAAAACAATCAAAACACAGCAGTGAGGAAACTGAGCTTTTGCATGATGTGATAGTAGAAGGGAGCAGTGCCTTATTTGAGGCTTTCTTTCTGCTTGGCTTCAATTTAATTACACATGTGTAAACGAAAATTTGCCAAAACTTCAAAGACAGTGCTAATCCATGGATGTCATTCATTATAACTCTCTGCACGATGTGTATGAAGTGTTGGAGAATAACTTTTTTCTTGTGGAAACTGACCGACTTCACACAGTTAGGTCTTGAAAGCAGTTTGGACAGCACCCATGAAACTTTTTAAAAAAATCTGTCACAATCAAAGCTGGTAATTGATAATATTCTTACACACATTGGACTATTGCTGCCTTAGTCATGCAAGTTGTCACCACTAAAATTTCACAGAGACACTGTGTGTTTGTTTCTGTTTGGGAGGCCTCCCTCTCTTTCCCCTGCACGCCTGACTGGACAGTCTGGCTCCCAGATAGTATCAGGCTGTCTGAGATTAGAGCTCATGAGGGCACAGTTAAACTTGTAAAAGCTCTGGACTCCCACCCCAGTTGCCTCTATTCTACACAATTCACAAACAACCGTTGCGAGTGTGGCACAATACAAATAGACTGTCTGCATTGTCACTGTGCCTCTCAAATGTGCCAAAGCCTCAGAGCTTATTGTAGAGGCAAACACAGATCCTGACTCGGACTGTGGAGGCCACCTCTGTTGTTGCTAGGCAATTTAGCAGTGTATCAGACAGAAAACGGAGCTGTGTCCCGGGGCCAACATTTTTAGAACTGCGCAGCTGATAACTAATCATTTTGGTGACACAAAAGCCTGCTTTCACTTTGGGAAGAGTTTTTTTTTTTTGCATGTTCTTCTATTACACTATGGATGCAAGTTATGTGTCACGATTTACGTTCTGTTTCATGTCTTGTCTCGTCATTATTTTGAAAAATCACTAACTTTCCCCTCTCGTTTCAGGTATCTTTGCCCTTCCTCCCGTGTCAAGCGTCTCATTGTCTTCCCTGATTCCCAAGTGTTTCCACCTGTTCCCCTTGGTCCCTCATGTGTTCAAATAGTCTGCGTTGCCCTTGTCTTGTGCCAATATGTTGTCTCCGTCACGAGCTTTACTACTAGCTTTGTCTTGAGCCATAGATTTCACAGTTTCCACGAGCCTGCAGTGAAGCGAGCCTCCTGCAGAGCCATCTTGTTTTGTTATTTATTCTTATTCATAGTTTATTTATTCAAAACGGTAAGTTTCATAGTTTCATTGTTTTGTTCCTCCCATTTGGAGAGATTTTTGGTTTGGTTAATGTTTCATAGAAACCTCCGTTAGAGCGATTTGTGTTTTGTTCGTAAAGATCTTTTATGCCGCCGTTAAAGGTGTGCCTATAGTCATTGTTTAGTTTAATAGTGCCTCTGTTTTTAAGAGTGCGTCTTTCGTTTAAATCCACCTCACTAGGAGAGCGTGAGAGTTTGTTTGTTATTGTTCATAGCGTTTCTGTTTTCCTCCTGAGTTGGAGCGGTTTATGTTTTGTAACTTTCATAGCTGCGCTCGTCCTCCGCCATAGTTACTGAGGAGAGCGCTTAGGACTTCCACAGCCTTATTCTTTGCTCTGCTTGGAGATCCTCCTCTTGCCTTGCTGTGCTGTTTATTTAAAGAAAACTTTTTGAATCTGAAAAGGCCCTGCATTTGTGTCCTGATGTCCCTGACGTTATGCAAGACATTTTTATTTTTTTTTTTTAGTTGGTGAAACATTTCAGCCATAATAGTCTGTGAACAACAGATTGATATGATATGGTGACGGAGATACCTAAGTTGCATATTACCATTTTATATTTGTCCAAACCACAGGCACGCATTATCTCAATGTTCCTCAGTAAACACAGTTCTCTGGCATCAGTCATGTAATGCACCAACTGCAGTATTTGATGCAGAGTGGAAAGTGACATCACAAAATATTGGTATGTGAAAATCTTGTCGTAAAACGGAGCTCTTTTGATTGAGAAACACTTGAATTATAGGAATGTAAGATTTCAACATTTTGTCTTTGCCGCATTTAGAGGATCTAAAGTACCTAGTCAGTACCATCCATGCCCCCCCCCCCCCCCCCCCCCCCCCATTTTGGACAAGATGTTCACAATAGATCTGTGCTTGATATTCTCTGTAATCAAAACAATTTTCACCAAAAAGTCTGTCCTTGCCACCCAGAATAAAAAGTCTCGAGTGCAACCTCCACCTGCAACATTGGTCATGCACCAGTTGTCCACTATAGAATGCTCATCAAATTAGTCTGAAAATCTATATATCTTCTGTGTCTTCCTACCACAAGATATTGTTATCCAGTTGTTTATTATTGTATTCATTTGAACAATTAAAACATTTAAATTTAGGAAAATAAATACTGTTTTAAAAAAAAAAAATAAGTTTATGCTCAGCTAATGTAAAAATTTGTCATGTTACTAAAAACAAAATTGAAATGCATGTAGTGATAACAGTAATCATACCATTTTTAAGATACTGATACCTAAGTTGCTTGAGTTGTCCAACAAATTGTACAAAGGCTCAGATGATGACAGAATAAATTCTGTCAGGTAATGAAGTTCATTAGTCCTGGCTCATTTTAATCTAGTGAAAGAATGTTAAGAGTTTTTGTTTAGGCAGCAGATCTAAGCACTGTGTAGTGTTACAAAGCACAGGGCCAACTCTTCAGGTCCTTTCTGCTGGCACAGTGAGAGCCCACCTGTGGAAATCCTTGAAGCCATATCAAAGAAACATCTCTGATGAAAGACTCAATCAATGCTTTCAGTGTGCCACATGTTTACATTTGCTACGCATAAGAACTCACGCTAGATGCAGACAGGCTCACCATAGCTGAAGGCATTGCAGACTTTCTTTCAACTAGTAGGATTTTAAAGTCACAGGCGACATCTGGAGAATCACACACCCTGTCTTGTTAAATATTCCCTGCTTGTTTGTGTTTGTTTTACTGGATAGTGGTTTCCTTTTTCATGTATTTATTAGACTGACGTTTTATTTAAAAAAAAAAAAAAAAAATGCATTTATTTATCTGTTTTCCTTAAACAACCTTCAGGGTCACAGGAGCCTATCCCAGGGTGAAAGGATTCATCCTGGTCAGATCGCCAGTCCATCACAGGGCCACACAGAGACAAGTGAGACAAACAACCATGCACTGTCACACTCAAACCCAGGGTCAGTTTAGAATTACCAATTAATCTAACTTGTTTTTAGATGATGGGAGGAAGCCAGAGTATGCTATCATTTACCATAGCTGCGTGATGTTGTGGTGATTAACACTGATTTTTTTCTTATTCTTTTTTTTATTTGAAACTATGAACAAAAAAAATAAGGCCTTGATGACATTGCCAATACATCCCAAGACATAGCTTTAAAACAAACTTAATTTACCATCTGAATTCATTCAGTCTTTTGAGTAGAGAAAGTTGGCCACTTTCCAATATGTCAAAGTAATCATGGCAGCTGTTATCAATCCAACCACGAAAACAGCAAAATGTCCTTTTGATACCAGTACGCATAGGGCAGTCAAGTGAACCACTGAACTATAACCAGCCACTCAGAATATCCACATTTGAGCACATTTCTGTCACATTTTCATTTACAATGCATACATGTTCTTACAAGGGATAGACCGATTATTGACCGGGCCGATTATCGGAGCCGATTTTCGGCCTTTTTTTTTTTTTTTTTTTTTAATCTGATGGCCGATAAGAGATGAATTTCACACCGGGTTATTTTGACTTTGATGCAGCCGCGCCTCTCCGCCAGTAGTCTCTACTCTGTCTCCAGCATTGTCCCACCCACGGAACCATCTGATTGGTTATACACAGAGCCAGGTAACAGCCAATCAACAGTGAGAGCTGTGCATGCACACGACAGAGAGAAACTGTTTTGTCGAGAAGAGAAGAGAAGAGAAGAGCAGATATATGTCTCGGAAGTAATTTAAGTCAGCAAACTCTCTCGAAATTGTAATAAACATCTTAGCCCTCCATAACTCACAACTACTAGTAACGTTCCTGTGAGCCAAATAATGTTATATAAACAGCTCGCTCGCAATCCCTCCAGATGTATGTATGTGAGTGAGTGAGTGAGATAGAGAGTAAAAACCTAATGAACTCAATTCAGTCCAGTTTTATTGCAGGGAAGCACGTTAAGGGGATGGCCACAGAATAGTGTGAGTCTCTCCTATTGCTATTGTACTATTTCTTAGCTATAGCAGGGATCGTGGCTATAGACAGTGGCGTTCCTCTAATTTAGAAGAGTCTCAATTAGTCTGGAAAGATAGTTTAATAACGTATAAGAAAGCACTTCGTAAAGCAGTTGATCTTTCTGACCTAACAACAGCAACAGTCTCTTCTAAACCATCAACTTGTATTTTAGACCCAATCTCAACCAGACTGTTCAAGGAGGTTTTCCCCTTTATTGACACTTTCATATTGGATTTGATCAATCGGTCTTTGTTGACAGGATATGTACCTCAGACTTTTAAGGTTGCTGTAATTAAACCTTTACTTAAAAAACCTACTCTTGATTCAGAAGTGTTGGCTAATTATCAACCTATATCCAATCTCCCTTTTTTGTATAAAGTTCTTGAAAAAATAGTTGCAGTTCAACTTTGTGATCATTTACATAGAAATAATCTGTTTGAAGAGTTTCAGTCAGGATTCAGAGTGCATCATAGCACAGAAACAGCACTGGTGAAAGTTACCAATGATCTCCTCTTAGCCTCTGATAGCGGACTTGTTTCTGTGCTTGTCCTGTTGGATCTCAGTGCTACATTTGATACGATCGATCACAGCATTCTGTTACAGAGACTTGAACATGTTATTGGGGTTAAAGGAACTGCATTAGGCTGGTTTAAGTCATATTTATCGGATAGATTCCAGTTTGTTCTTGTAAATGAAGAATCTTTCTCACACATTGGAGTAAGTTATGGAGTTCCTCAGGGTTCTGTGCTTGGACCAATTCTTTTTACTTTGTACATGCTTCCATTAGGTAACATTATTAGACAGCATGGCATAAATTTCCATTGTTATGCTGATGATACTCAGCTGTACTTATCTATGAAACCAGATGAAACCAACAGGTTGGTCAGACTACAAGCCTGTCTTAAAGACATAAAGACCTGGATGACTCAGAACCGTCTGCTTTTAAATTCAGACAAAACTGAAGTTGTTCTCTTTGGACCTGAGCGCTTCAGGGAGAAATTGTGTAGTTATATAGTTACTCTAGATGGTATTTCCTTGGCTTCTAGTTCTACAGTGAGGAACCTTGGAATTATTTTTGACCAGAATTTATCATTTGGCGCACATATAAAACTGGTTTCGAGGACTGCCTTCTTTCACCTTCGTAACATTGCTAAAATCAGGAACATCCTGTCTCAGGGTGATGCAGAGAAATGAGTATATGCATTTGTTACTTCAAGATTGGACTACTGTAATTCCTTATTATTGGGCTGTCCCACATATTCTCTGAAAAGCCTCCAGCTGATCCAAAATGCTGCAGCCAGAGTTCTGATTAGAACTAACAGGAGAGATCATGTTTCTCCAGTTTTAGCTTCTCTTCATTGGCTCCCTGTTAAATTCAGAAGAGAATTTAAGATTCTTCTCCTCGCATATAAAGCTCTTAATGAACGAGCTCCATCATATCTTAAAGATCTCATTGCAAGATATTTTCCTAATAGAGCACTTTGCTCCCAAACTGCAGGTTTACTTGTTGTTCCCAGAGTTTCTAAAAGTAGAATGGGAGGTAGAGCCTTCAGTTATCAGGCCCCTCTCTTGTGGAATAAGCTGCCAGTAAATGTCCGGGAAGCAGACACCCTTTCCACTTTTAAGATTAGGCTTAAAACTTTCCTTTTTGATAAAGCTTATAGTTAGGGATGGCTCAGGTAAACCTGAAACATCCCATAGTTAAGCTGCTATAGGCTTAGACTGCTGGGGGACCTCATCTGTCACACCTTTCCTCACTTTGCTCTCTTTTTCCCCCTGTTTAATTTCACAATTGATTTTATGTACATGTGACATTATTGTGGTTATTAACTTGTGTTTCCCTGTTCCAACAGGTATCCTTTGAATGGTATTATGGTATTTTTCCCCCCTCTTTTCTGTCTTCTCAAACCCCAGCTGGTCGAGGCGGATGGCCACCCTTCCTGAGTCTGGTTCTGACGGAGGTTTCTTCCTGTTAAAAGGGAGTCGTTCCTTTCCACAGTCACCACAGGCAAGCTCAGGACGGGAGATTGGACTGAAGACAAGTTTCGTTGCAATCTGTTGGTTTCCTTAGCTAGGATATTATTTTTTGAATTGGCTCTATATGAATTAATTGGATTATGATTACAATGAATTGAATTCCAATTGGCTTGAATTGGACTATATTATTTAAGTGCCTTGAGATGACAATTGTTGTAATCTGGCACTATATAAATTGAATTGAATTGGCAACCCGCGGCTACAAGCCGCGTGCGGCTCTTTCAACCTTATGCTTTATCGAGACTTTCAACCCCAGATGCCTGCTATCACATATTAAAATATAACATTTACATAATAAAATCAACTACGGGCTTCCCAAATGCTGTAATAAATTAAGAAATTAAGCATGATGAGTCAGCATGTGGCCACTGTTAACTCTCTCTCTTTTTTTCAAACCCTTTTTGCAGATGGTTAGACTTAAGTTTAAAAGTGCAGTATGGGAGTATTACCCAACACCAGGGAAGGAAGTTTGTAATATATGCAATGAAAGTGTCAGCATGGCAGCAACAATGGGGAAAAAACAAAAATACTTCAAACCTGTGGTCCCATCTTAGGATTCATCACCCTGAAACGAGAATCTTACTATTTTCAGGATGATGCAAATTCATCTCAGCCAACAATAAAGGACATGTTTCAGAAACAACAAAAGTGGACAAAAGCAGATGACAGGTCGAAACTAATGGACAAACTAGTCACGGTGGTGTCTGATGTCGGCTTTAATCGCCTCATGGCTGCAGCAGAGCCACGATATGCACTGAAAAGTGAAAAGTATTACAGAATTGAAAAGCTGCAAGAAGTTCACCACAAGGTTATGGACTAGATCAAAGCCCTGATTCAATCAGAGAATGCTGGCTACTATTTCTACTTCACCACAGACTGCTGGTCTGGTATGACAGAGTCTCTCATGAGCCTGACATGCCATTTCATTAACACTGAATGGACAAGAAAGCATGTCGTCTTAAACACAATAGCGATGCATAGGTCTCAAACTGGGGAATACCTGAAGGAGACATTCTTCAGTATGCTTGAAGACTGTGTAGCACTAGTGCTTCGAGACATTGGAGCAAATATTGAAATATTGAATATGAAGGAAATGAGGCTTGCTGACCTCAGCCAGACCTCGGCTGCACAGCGCACACCTTGCAATTTGTGGTGAAAGGTGGAAAGGGGACCCACTCCATTGGTGGAGACATAATGAATCGCTCTTCAAGCTACTTGCAAAACTAATAAGTAGTGCTAGTTTGTGCACCACCATCATCAGTCCCAAGTCAGCACGTCTTCTGTGAAGTCTCTGCAATTTATGAGAGCAAGAGAAGCCGTCTCACTGGAGAGCACGCTGAACAACTATGCTTTTTACACCACAATCTGGTGCTGTTCAGTTGGGACTACTAATTGATTTGAGATCACATTTCTGCGCAGATTTTATTAACTTTGTTGTATTTACTTTATAAAATTTCTGGAAGCTATTTATTTATTTAACTTTATAAGAGGTGCTACTGAGCCTTGAAGCTCCCTGCACTTTTTGTTAGACTAGACATTTTTGTTTTAAAATTCTAAGAAAAAAAAACTTTAAAATGTTCTGTCATTTGAAAATCTGTTGAATAAACAAATGCTTAAAGGCATTTAAACAAATCTAAGTGTTGGAGTTTGTATTATTCAAAATTTTGACGCCAATATTGTCACTTTTACTGCAAGTCAATATTGTCTCCAAATATCGGTTATTCACCTCCTTGGCTACTAATAATCGGTATCAGCCCTGAAAAAAACATATCGGTCTATCTCTATTTCTTACCCCTATTTTTTACATGTTGCAGTGTGATAATATCTTGATATGTGAATCACATTAAACAACCTCAATTTTTCCAGAAAGATTTTATTGCTGCAAATGGTTTTCACCTTTCTCTTGGAAGCTTGTTTGCAAAAATGACCAAAAGCTGAATCACGGTGCATGGTTCAGATACTTCTGCTGTCAAGATAAGCGTATGTGAGATGAAACACACATGGTCTGTCCTCAGACACATTTTCCAGCTGGAGTAAGTTTCAACTACGTGCCAACAAGACCAAGAGATGCAAACAAGAAGAGAAGATATGGGATGGCATTCTGACTCAATATGTAGACAATATGTCAAATCAGGCAACTTTGCCCTGAAAGAATGAGCCTTCACTGTCTAATCCTGATCCACAACACATAAGATAGACTAAATAATTTTGGACTTATTAGTCCAAATCAGCCCACTGTTTACTCACAAGTTAGTTTCATTAGTTTATGTACCAACAAGTGTAATAAAAGAGGTCACATCCTATATAGTTTCATGAAACATTCACGTGCATATTAAAGGTATTTTAATCTGAAGGCTAAATACTATAATACTGTGACTTTGTGTGTGACAGCTTACCTGCTGAGGTGTAGAGAAGAACAGTTAGGTCCTGATTGATCTTTTCTTTGTGTCAGGAATACATACTTCTGAATATTCAATGAACTTATTATTGAATACATACACTGATCTTGCTTTGGAGTTGCAAATATGAATCCTGCTGTTATATGACCCTGCAGTTATTTATTGAACTCAGCAGAGACGCTCCTAAGCAATTAACAAAATCTAGCAGCTGGTAATGAATTGTTGCAGGGAGGTACGCTTTTGAGCTTCCGTTGTCCTGAGGCAAGTTTGTAGGTAGCAGGGAGAGTTTATTGTATTATGTTGTAAACTTGTGGGTGACCGTTATGATCATAACATGGGCTCTTTAAGGTTCATGGGTATCGTTTTACTAAGAGAAACCCTTCAGCAAGGGTTTACTTAATTTACATGGTCCATAGGGCTAAAGGGTTAAAATGAGTAACTTTTTCTTCTTATGAAATTTTATATGTTGTATGGTGACTCTGGAATTATCTTACTTGATGTTGAGACATTTCCCATGATTTATAAAGATATCAGTCACTGGCAAAAAGGGAAGTTTCAGCTAGGGTTTCAATAGAATTACACTCAATCTTTAAAACATGTTGTCACCATATGAGAGAGCAAACAGCTTGAGAGTTCTCACAGCCATGTACCACACTGAGTGGAGTGGCAGGAACATTCTCAAATACCTGCATTTCCGTCAACTCCAGTACAATCACAGAGATTGTATGCATTTCTCTTTTTGACACAGTCACAGAACGAGCTGTGTTGAACAGGCACTGACTGGTAAAACACAGTACTACAAATAAGAAGGCTAAATTCACATGCACAGTTAATCTGAAAGATATAATTTTAATAATACTTTAAAATGTTGAAAAATTTACCAAAACGTCCATGATAATTTGAGCAAAATCTAAGGTGATGTCATCGAATGGCCTGTTTTATCAAATCAACAGTCCAAAGATGTTCAGTGTTCTACCATGTAAGAAAACTAGCATTGTCATCTGGCATTGTTAATTTTAAACAGATTCTAATGATGCGTAGATGAAGTATCAGCTATCTATAAATCAACTGAACATTTTGCTTTTGTTTCTTGGTATATTTGAGAATATTTTAAATAATTTCTTGTGTAGTATTGCTTGGTGGCATAGTGCCCTCTGCTTTAACATAGGGTCAGCTGAAAATTTTGACCACATATTTAACAAAAACTAAGCCAAACTGTAGAAGGAGTGTGTGCAAAATTACGTGCACTGCATGACACAACAGCTTGTAAAACCATAGCAGAAAAACTTGAAAGTAACTGTTTTCTGTATGATGTTATCGGTCTCTCATGTTGCTGTGGAGAAATTTTGATCCACTCATGTTTGCAGCATTCAGTGGGTCTACATGATGAGATTAACTCGATTATAGCTATAGTTGGGTTATGCTCCTTATCTGAGCAAGGGTAATTATCCAAGGATATATGGTGATGAATGAATCGAATCACTGGTACAAAGCATGTCAAGATAGGTAGTGCTGTACCCATTTCAACTATCGCTAATAGAGCCACAGTCCGGTTGACATCTTCACCACCAACAACAACAACAAAACTAAGGCATTCGAGAAAGATGGCAAACGAAGAGTAAGATGAAGCTACATCCCTCTACATTTATGATGAGTATGGTTATGGCACAAACGCGATGCACAACAGCGCATTCTCCATCGCGTTGTTTATTTCTTTCCGACGGTGGCGACAATAACAGGTAAGATTGTCTCCTTGGACTTCCGCGTGACGATTGCGGGAAAAAATCTCGAGCATGCGCAGACCGTCGATCCGATCCACTGTCGTCCACATGCACGTTCAGTGGGCATTTGGATCGAGTTATCTCGGGGGCTTCATTCGATCGCAATTAACCCAATCCGATTCGATTTCTTGTTAGATTAAGGTGTCTACATGAACTGAATAACTCAATTTTATTGTAATTTAGCCATTAATCCGATCCGATGGCGCACATGTAACCGCATTGAGTGCAATAAGATTGAGTTATCTTGGCAACCCTTACAAAAAAGTCCTCTTCTTTCTTTTTCTACTTGTACCCTCATAAACTTTAACAGTTAACATGCTAACTGAGGACAGTAGAGTGGCATAGAGGTGTGTTTTTTTTTTTTGCAATTTAGGCATTACATGGTAAGGCCTAAAGGTGAACTTAGATTAGCATTGTTTCCATCTTAATCCACTTAACTTCAATTTTTGATATACTGGTCACACTAGAACGGGTATGGATGCATTAATTATTGTCTGTAACATCTTCTTCATTTTGATTTTATCTCATAAAGGGATTATTTAGAATTGCATATCAAAAATCAAAAGGCTAGAAACATTTGACCATCAATAAGTCTGTATGACCAAGTGCTCTGAGGTCACAAGTTCAAAAAGTTCCACTTTCAAGGATCTTGCATTATAATAGCTGACGTCACCCATTGTCTGTGCAGACATTGTAGAGGGCTAATTACCAGTACTGCTATGAGGTTTATGGTTTTCCCTTGCAGGCACACACCCCTTATTGCTGCAATTCTGTATTTAAACGCACCAGCTGTGTTGACACGAGAGGCACAAGATGAAGTGCGAAGTTCCTTGAAACAATGAGCCCAAAGGTCACGAAAGCAAAACCTAAAGCAACAGATTATGTAATCCAGTCTGACTGTAAACTGTAAATTGCTTGTGTTTTTAATGTCAGCATATAGTCTTGAGGAAAGCTACCTTAAAAAATGTTGCAGAATTCCAATTCAATTTATTATTAATTGCAGCTACAGCACTCTTTCTATGGTTACTACTCTTTGTGTTGCTTATTTTTCCAAGGCCTCCACCCCATATTTAATCATTTATACATTGTAAGGTAACTGGCAATACTGTTTCCTGTGCAGGAAGTGGAAGGGGAGTGGGTGGGGGGATTAGAGGGACTCGATCTTGTCTCCTCTCTGTAGTCGGGTCTGCAGTTGCCCATGATTCATCTCACTTCCGTTTCAGCATGCTCCCTTCCTCCATGATATCCTGCACATCAGAACACAAAACAAACATTTACTCCACCACATGCCAGAGATGATTTTGGTCAGTCCCACTGAGACACTTTCCGGTAGGTTGTCTTCATTTGTTCCAGGAACAAGAGCTATGAATTATCAGAGGTGTGCCATCATTGCAGACACAGAGGATTTCTTATTTATTGCACAACAGTGCGCTGTGTTCCACTATAAACTAAGTACACACCGTGTTGTGTTTGTCTTGCATTAGAAGCGGTTGGTCTTTTTAATAAGTGACAGTGTGTGCAGAAAACAGACAGGAAAATTAAGGCTTTAAATAGGGTCTGCTTCTCATTCAAGTTATTAGAGCTGTGCTCAGCAGTTGGCGCAAATGAAATGTAGAAAATAGCAACTCTGCAGCCTCCCCTTTGAGCAGTTCAGGGAGTGATGTAAAAGCACAACCAAGGAAGTGGGAATTGTGCAACAGGAGTCTGTTAGGTTGAATCTTTTACGTACAATGAGTCAGTTTCAGATTAGGCCAACAGTCACTTCTGAGAAGTTATACAGTACATTGAGTTTTGACATTTCTTAGTAATTTCTAAGATTAATGGCTTAGAAATGTTGAGCGAAATAGTAAAGACTTAAGTGTTACTTTGTTTCCTATATTAACAGTCATATTGCTAAATCTTTTTTTCCCCTACTGGATTTTTATCATTAGCTAGTCAATTATTAACTGACCAGACCATCTTAACTGATATAAAACAGATTACAATGGCATTTTTGTGTAAACATGCATTGTGGCCAGAACAACACATGGTGTTACTATTTAGTGATAAAAGAAACTCTACACCTTAAAGTTTCTGTTTTCCAACATTTAGTTTTAGATGTTGAGAGTTTCCTCTTGAAAAGATATTAAGGCACACAATCTGCAAAGCTTAATGGTTTCCACATGATGGAGCCTACTTATTTAACTTAGAATCTTAACTCGTGTTATAATGTCAAACTTTGTCATATTATTATTTATGTCTAATCCTTTTCCTAAAAATAGTAACTGAAATGGTTCCATAATTAGTTGGGTGAAAGTACAATCTTTCTCTTTGAAATGTATTTAGGTGCTTCACTTTAGCTTTTTCCAAGTTCTGTGTTTTGCATCCTGTTAACATTATATTATCAATTAACATTCAGAAAATTAATTTTTGGCATTTGTTAATCAATTCAGAATCTTCCCTCTTTCCCTATCTTAATGCATCTAAGGTTTGATCCCCGCCCTCACCACCACCACCACTCCTATATGGGTTGAATTGCAGATTGGTGTCAAGCTACATAAAGAAGGAGATCTTGATTTCCAAATAAAGTGACTTGTTACTTTAAAAAATAAACAACTCACTGTTCATCAGCCAATATTTTGGTTTACTTTCCATAAAGGCAGTTATTGCCTTGATTGTATTTTTTGCAGCAGTCTGGCACTTTTGCAGCTGATCTACTCTCACATATTTGCATTCAAATAGGTTATTTCCACTGTGGTCTTGTGCTCTCCTTTGTAGAAATACCATCTGCCTCCCCACACAAATGAATATTCATTGAGTAAGTGTTTTTTTTCTTCTCATGCAGGTTTCAGCACAGCTGTGTGAAAACTGAGATGTCATTAAAAGTACAGAGCTCCAGTAGCACAGCTCAGGCCGGGTGGACAGTGCAGCAGTTGAGGATAGAGGCCAGAAATGAGAGGATAAAGTTGTGTCTATACTGACTATCTGACCCACTTCTATGTGTATCCTACTTTTTGCTTCTTCTGAAACTTGCATGTGAAAGTCATATCAGAGTCATATCAGTGCTTCATCAGACCTGATGCACTACTGTGGAGAGCACGCCAAGAACGACCCTTTCATTCCCACTTCAGAAAATCCTTTCAAGGACAAGAAGCCCTGCACTGTTTTGTAGCTGAATACTTGAACTCTTGCTGCTTTGATCTTCATGTACAAGTGCCGACAGTAACTGCTCACAACTTGCCTTAAGGCCAGTGTGTTCCTTCACTTTTACTCATGCTTCTGCAGTTTGGAAAATAATAAATTCTCCTTTGCCTTTTGTTCAAATAACAGTGACACCAAAGAACAGGCAAACCTATGTAGCTGTGACTTCACATTGAAGCTTTATATCCAACAAAGATGATTAAAATTGTGAATGGTGGCTCAGTGGTGACACCGCAAAACCTCGGACTGAGGAGTTGTGCCATGAATGGAAGCGCTTATGGCCACAATTATCACGGCATGCATAATCAAGCCTCCTTAATCATTGGCCCAATCAGATGTAAGTTTTTTGCTTTCACCTCTTACTTTCATCTCGCTTGAAGAAACTGTTGTAGTTTGTGCTTTACTGATCATGAACACCCAAGATAATGATATCCTGTGGATGGAATGGCAGACTGCTGTTCATAAAAGAGCAACAAATGCAAAGAGTAGAGGTCCAGGGCTACGAAGCTCATGCTTTACAGTCAGAAATTTGCAGTCAGTAGTAAAAGTCCTTAGAAAACTGATCATTAGGTTGATTCCAAATCGCAGACAGAGCAATCACCTGGGCTCAATTTTCCTGACATACAGTTTTCAGATAAGCCTTTCAGAGACAAATATGTCTGGATTAGAATCTTATGAGGTATTACTTGCCAGGACATATTTACACATCCTGCAGTGCTCCAAAGTTAACTGAACTCAATGCAAAGCTAAATGTCGTGAAAGAAGGTAGCAGCTTTCAGCATGAATAAGAGTGCAAGAAAGAAAGAAGAAAAGAAAAATGGATCCGATCACTGTGCATTTTTCTTTGTACGTGACATGAGGTTTTACAACTTGAATTATGGTGAATATTTTTTGCCATTATCTGAAATGAACACTTTAAGTTCAATGAACACTTAAACTTGTGTAATGTTATCAGATCTTCTTCCTTTGCTTCTGTCTGCAGACCTGAGGTTTCATCCTGGACTATTAAGGCACTGTGAAATCGACTGTTATCATTTGAGGCATTCAATGTTAGCAGCTGCCCTATAAATGTGGTGTTGACTTTGCTGAAATTTTATCATTTGTGCATTATATCCATGCAAAAACATGAGTAGCCTAGTTTTCTAGTTTTACTAGACAGGGCCTTAATAATGTAGGGAACCTGCTTCAACCTCTTGAAATCTGTGTGAGTGTGAGTGTCCATCTCCCACAGTATGTGGTTGGCTGTGACAGTTTTGTGTACTTTTAAGGACTGTACTAATTATATCAAACCTCACATTTGTGATGTTAATGATATCACTGTGTTCTTGTTATAAAAACAGAGCATGTAATGTTCTCACACATAGTGACTGTAGTTAACTTGCTGTTTCTTTCTGAATTTTTTTCTTTTTGACATTTTTTGTAGTAAATGCAGATAAACATTGAAACGTGTTTTGTACGACATTAAACTTATATCTTAAAGGATTTTTTCTGTTGTATTTACTGAGCTGAAGTATCTGACATAACAGAATTTCAGCAAGAGTGTCCATGTTTACATGACACTGGTAAAAAACAGTCATTGTTTATATGCTCAGTTAGACTCAAATGGGTCTAGGCACTCTGCACATGCTCCAAGGTTTCATCTTTATGCATTTGTTTGTAAGAACAGCATGTCCGAAGTATGTATTTCTAATAATAAAACTGCTCTCGTTCCATATTTTTCTGTTTCCTTTGTCAGACGGCAAAACATGTCAGCAATTGTGACTGAAAATCAGCCCTTTAGGACAACGTGTATACTTGCAGTTGCTTAAAGCATTTTGAGACTGTCACTGTTCTTATAAAAGCTTTTGAAATACCATTCAAGTAATAAAAAGACAACATCTGCTCAGTGAATTCGGCTGTATTTACATGTATGATGACCTCCCACAGAGAAAATTTGAAGTGTTTAAATCATACTTTAATGTGTTTCATTGTCACTGGTTCATAGGCACAACAGGACATGTTGTTTTGAGTTCCTTAAAGCACTCTGAATGGTACCTGATTACCATCAAAGAGCAGCCGTTCAAAATGTGCTGAAAAGCAGGTTATGAAACAACAAGAGAAGACCAAAACAGAGCTGAAAAGGAGAGGACAGATTAAACTTTCATTCATCAGGTGTAAACTTGATTCAAAATGGTCGCTGGTGTTTATCTCTGTCTTCTGGAATAGGCTACTTTTGCAAACGCATTAGCTGTAGTTACTTGATTAAGACATAATAATAATGTCAGTCAGTACATTTATATGCAATGTGGTTTGAACCTAATAAACCATTAAACTGAACTACGGTCTTTGTTTAAGTATACAAAGAGGGGAATCGATTTAATGATCGCAGTTTGTCTGAATCAGCTACAAAAAGTGGCAAATGGTCCCCTTTCAGCTTGTTAGTATTGGGCTTTTTCTGGTTGACCTAGTACGTCACAAACCAGAACAACCGGAAAAAACAATTTAGGTGGTAGAAAAATTGCTACCAAGTTAAGCGGTGAACTTGACAGCTCAGCTTCTGTCCATTTTAAACAAGCTTTACACTTTAGCCTTTTCACAGATGAGATGTCTGCTATCCTGACTGTTTTTTCTCTGTTGCTTTTTCCTCTGTGTAAATCTTCAATGACTTTTGTATCAAAGCCAGGGTACTGTAGAGCATGTGGAGCAAACTAAGCCAGTTTATGTCCAACTGAATGTATACATGCAGAAGTTATCCATCTTTCAAACGAGTTTGGTGTGTTAATCTGACTTTGAAAAGTTCTGAATAGTAAAATTTCAGTCAGACTAACACGTTTGCAGGTGCTCTGAAAGTCTGACTAACAAGGTCATGTTAAGGTGTTGAGTTGGGTTTACCGTTTGTTCCCTGCCCTTGGTGGCCAACAAGTGTTTAGCAACTTGTGGCTGTGAAGTTGCAAGCATTGGTAAAAACCTTTCATTTTACTCTCCCCTTCCGAGCCTGGACAAGTAACTGTGGTGGGAGTTGAAATGCAAAAATGCAAAATACCTTTTTGGTGTGGAGATTATTGGAGGGTGAGCAGGTAGATGTGTCAGTAAAGTAAGTGTTCCAGAAAGGGTTATTAGGCCAAGTGAACCAGTTTGACAGAGACCGGTAGGTAAGTCTGGCAAGTATCCCACTAGATTGATGCAAGTGTTCTAGAGATGTTTGAATGCAAAGCCTATGTCTATTTAGGTCAAGCATATACACGCGGAAGTGACCCGATCCCCAAACGCATTATCTGAATGTGTTGCATTTTCAAAAGTCAGTTTTGGTCAGACTAACAGAATCATTATTTTTTCTCTAGTCTCATGTATATGTGCTTCGTATTCAGTTTGTACATTATGGACAACAGTGAAAACATGGTGAACTGGAAGAGGACCTGTTTCATTTCTCTTTTAGATATAAAGAACTCACCACTGATTTTTATTTTCAAGTGATTATATACTAATAAAAACTAACAGGAATATTCTATTGCATTCATTTAAATAGAGCTCTATCAATCCAACGAATTGAAACTTAATTCATTAAACTTCTGACAATCTTATATTACAGGAAGTTAATAAAGTTTAGTGCCCAAGGCTTAATCCACTCCAAAGCGTTTGCTTACAGGGTACGTAAACACTATTAAACCCACTATATGCAATCTGTAGTAATACTCTGTATTGTATAAGGAGAAACATAGTTTTTGTCAGTCACAGGTCTGAATGTTCAAACAGGTGGATGAGCCAACTGGGTCAGAAGCACAAACATACATATTTGCTCTCATTTCTCAGTGCAAGTGTTTATGTGTCCCAAGCCATGAGATACTTGTTATGTACGGTAATAATCCCTGGCCCTGTTCCCAGCCCTCTCTCTTTTCTCTGTTAGCTCAGGTCTGATGTTACATCTACAATCAGGTCAAGTGATTTTTGTTGGCCCACATCGATGTAATCCATACATGGATCAGATGATGGATGGACTTGGCTTTGTAGCTGCTTTATTTTAAACTATTGTGTTTGTTGAAGAAGCCACCAGCAAGCTAAAAGTCTGGTATCTCTAGCATCTCCCCTACTTTCAGTGGCCACTCCTCTGTGTGACAGGACAGCCTTCTCTGTTCCACATCCTTAGAAACATCAGATCTTAAACCCTTGTCACATAGTGCCCTCCATACTTAAAACTGTTGCATTTCTGCTGACTAGCAGCTTCCTCAGAAACAAAAGTGAAGCATTACACAGAAGTTTAAACCTGACTGACTACACAGAGACTCTGATGTGTCTGCATGTTTTGGCTTCTGTGCACATTTTATCACATTTTCTAACTGTTCTCTCAAACATTGAACAATTATGAGCACAAAACCTCCAGCCACTATCAGATCTCTCATTCCTCTCTTGTTTTCAATCGGCCCTGCGTTTTGACCCAGTTTTTGCTTCCCATCTGAGAGAGGCTCGCTGTCTTTTTGATATCCTGGTTGCAAACTGGCATCACTGCAGCAGGTCTGCCTTTGTGCATAAGCCGCCTGTTGATTGCAAGTGCCACTGTTGTCGGCGTGGCAGTGGTTAGAGGGAACACCTCTATTCATGGGGCTATTTTTAGCCATGAAGCTAAAGTACTGTACAGCTCTAGCAACAGAGACCTGAATAGCCCTGACTCATGCATCCATTGTCGAGACCCTCTGTATGGAACGCTTTGTCCCTCCCTTTTCTGCTCAGGCACCAATAAATTCTGGTTCTCTCTTTTTGCAGCCTGAAAAGGGTCTTCAACTGTTTTTTTCTTGCTTCTGCTATTTAACTTGAATTGCATAAACGCAGAAAGCTGTAAAGAACCAGCTAAATCCAACACCGACTAACAAAGAGAAACTGTCTTCGTCTCAAAGTCACAAGCTTTCAAAAGGTGCAAATTGTCAAATTCCACTTGAGCTCCCATGTGAGTGTGAGGTTTATTCCAAGGAATCTTCTAACTGCAGAAAAGTTTGCTGTATTATGTTACAACAATGTATTTCAAATCAGGAGGCAAGCTGCAGAATGATTTGCCATCTGTTAAATATGTCGTTTACCCCTCCCAGTGATGTGCCAGAACAAAATCCAAATGCTGTGGGGCAACAAGCTGAGTTTCATGCACACAATCACAAAGTAAATCACACCATGAGACATTGAACAACTACTAAACCTGTAGTGACTGGAAATCATGGACGCAAAACCACCCTAAGATCTGATGGTTGTTTTGTTTATTTCATGCAACTTAACAATGCAGAATCCTGTAAACTATACACAATAAATATTACTCATTAAATTAATAACACAAATAGAACATCAGGTAATGGACAAGTATAAACATTATATTGCCCTTAAGATAATATTATTAATAATAAGCTGTGAAAACTCCCTTTTCAGTTATAAAAGTGACAAGTCTTAAATACCATTAAATAAATGTAATGTTAAAGAAATGTCTGTATTTGGTAAATTTTCATAGGGAGTTCTTGAAGCGGAGAGCTGACTGGTCCACCCCAGCACGGTCCAATTCTTGGAGTAGTATCAACTCTGTCTGCTTTTCCCCAGTCCCTGCACCTGTGCTCACCACCGCAGCTTGTCGGCTAACATGAATCAGTTCTCTCAAAAAGGATTCTTTCTCGGCAGAGAGGGTGTAGTCATGGGCTGGAAATCCTGGAACAAAGTCTGCTGAGTCACTCTTCCTTGGCCTGAGAGTTCATCCTGACCCGGTAAATCTGTTGGAATGTTTCTCTTCCTTGTTATTTGTGATTTATTTTTCCCCCACAACTCTCCCATCGCGCTCCGGGGTGCGTTCCAAACCAGTCCAACACAGACATCGACACAGGCCTTGTGCAGTTACTTTCCCCTGAATACACACAATATATTGATATTCCAGATAGTTTCATCGATCAGGAAGGTTGATAACAGGAACCCACTGATCCAAACAGCGACTGTCTCTGCAGAATCGGTTGACTTTGCTCAGTGCAGGGTCCTTCCATAGGGACAACTGAGGATTCTGCAGAAGAAACACAGCAGTTTACATATGCTGGTTTATGACATGTGCTGACATTCACATTATTAGTTATTATTAACCCTATATTATTAGTAGTATAACCAATACTATCAGCTGTGCTTTCCAAGAACTTAAAATGAGCAGCAATAAAGCCCTGATACAGCTGATTGCTCATTGGGTAAGGAACATTGTACAACAGGTCTAATGATGAACGGACATGAACAATGACACTTACAGTAACTAGAACACAGTGCAGGTCCATGGGCTCTCCTCCAGGCTTCACTCCACCAAGTATCTCTGCCAGACGCCTCATGTTGCCCACCCGCAGGATGTTGATGTCATTCTCGCAGCAAAACGCCTGGATCAAGGTGAAGTGAATCTGCAAAGCCACATCCTCCTCATTATCTGTGGCCAGTAGACACAACACCACATTGTCTGGATCCCTAAAAGCAACATAGAAAAATCGTGGTGAGGAAACCGCCATTTCACAGTCATAGTGTCTCAATTTTCAAGAGCTACTGGGGTTATTAGCGGCTTACGCATTGAGGGACTTTGCTGCCTCGTAGACTCCGACAGTGATGCAACCCTGTGGCAATGCAGAACTCAGGACGTCCTCTAAAGCCTCTGCCACCGATTCCATCCTGGGGGAGTTGGGGATGGGAAAGAGAGAGGATGAGTCGAATACATATTTATACAGCGAGCAAAACAAGAAACAACAGTAAGAGTTAACTGTAGTTTGGAGCACAAGTTGTAAATACGTGTCACATGAGGTTATGATGTAACGTTTCACGTCTAATACAACTGTAGCATGAGCCCATACACAGCAGTAACAGCACGTGAAGTCATCATGTCACAATATTAACGGGGAAACAGTCACAAAGTTGGGCTAATAACAGCGCAAACTAGCATAGCATAACTGAAGCTTAGCAGACGTATTACAGGTTTGCTCGACGTCACCACATGGCAACAACAGCTGACAGTATAGTTAAAAAACCTATTGAAATAACAGAGAAGTACATATTTTCAGAATTAATTTGAAGAGGAATGCAAAACCTGCACATTTGAACACGAGCTAACCTTTCGGTTGAGTTATCTCCGCCGGTTTCTTCAAATGTCATATTGCACATCCAGGCGGTTTGATGTCCTACGATGTCCACAGAAGATTCTGAGGTCCTCTGTGTTGTGTGTACTCACAGACTCGCTGTTTGCCCGGCTTCAACTGAGTCTCCAGTAGTAAGACAGCCTTACAGCACAGAGATGATTTCCATACAGCCATCCCATTGGTGGTTTATTGGTCACATGTGAATATTATTTTTAACTAGTCGTCAGATGCCATTTCGAAATCTGCTTGTTCTTGTAAATCTAGCGACACCCCGTGACCATAATAGGATGAGTGTTGTCAAAATACCCAGAAAAGATATTTAGGCATAAACATTTCCTCCAGGCTCTCAGAGCTAACAAAGCTAAATTATGTGCAATTATTAAAGACAGTAGAGGACGATCTCTCTCGTTGGAAGTCCTTACCTATATCACTTATATAGTCAGAGTTACAACCATTAAAATGATGATACTACCAAAAGTTAATTATTTGTTCTCAATGATCCCCATAAAACCATCTGCTACTTGGTTTAAGTCACTAGATTCTTGCATCTCCAAATTTCTGTGGAAAAACAAACCACCACGTATTAGTTTAAAAACCCTACAGAAGACCAAGGACTGTGGTGGATTAGATTTACCTAATTTTCAGCACTATTCCTTAGCCAATAGGTTACAGTATATATCAAAATGGTTTAAACCTAGCCCAATAGATGAACCATGGATAAATGTAGAACAAGCATTGTGTGATAATCTGGAAATCTCTGACCTGCCACTTATTAGTCAAAACGTAAAACATCACAAATGTTTCAAAAGCGTTAACATCAGCACCTCTCTGACAGCCTGGTGGGAATTTCTTAAAATAACAAAGTCTTCAATTGTCCCATGTAAGCTTACACCCATCTGGAACAATCCTGACATACTGCAAAACAAAAAAATGCTAAACTTTACTCTGTGGAAGATCAAAGGAATCAAACATCTGGAACATATAATCCAAAATGGAAATTTTATTTCATTTGATGAGCTCATATCACAACATGAGATAGGCAGCAATAAATTCCTAGAATATCAACAACTTAAGTCTATAATAACAAAGAAATATATCCCCCACCAACCAGACTTACAACTCCCGACTAGGGTAGCAGAATTTCTAAGCATCTGCACCCCAAAACTACTATCAAAAATATATAAATTATTGTCTAAAATAGATGACACAATGTCTCTACCGTCCTCAAAATGGGAGGCAGATTTATCCATCAGTTCTAGTCATAGCTTCTGGCCACAAATATGTTTGAACACCTTTAGAATGACTCAGAATTCTAATTTACAGCTCATACAATACAAAATCCTTCATAGAACACACTATACAGGACAAAGGATGTTCAGGATGGGTCTAACACACTCAAACATCTGCTCACATTGCACAGATAACACACCTGATGATTATGCACACGCTTTGTGGTTCTGTGCGCCTGTCCAGAAGTTCTGGCTTGAAGTCTGTGCGGACCTATCAACATGGCTAAAGTGTAGCATTCCTGCATGCCCCACACTGTGCATACTGGGTGACTTAGACAACATCAACATGGAAATTAACTCAGCACACATGGTTCTCACAGTGTTATGTATCGCAAAGAAAACTATTCTCATGAACTGGAAAGCGAAGAACAATCTGTGTATTAACCAGTTTAGAAATTTTCTTTTAGATTATATTAGCATGGAAACAATGTCTGCCTCCTCAAAACATCAATTGGCTGAATTTAATTCTCTCTGGTTCCCGCTGATTAGCTTTATCACTTAGTGGTGGTGGTGGGTTGCTGTCCCGTCGCTCTGGGCGGTTGGGTGTGTGCTGGGGGGGGCTGTGTGGCTTCGGGCGTCTGGTGGTCTCTCGGGTCGTGGGGACCGGGTTGGTCATTGCTGGGGGGGACTGTGTGTCGGGCTTGGAGGGCAGTTTTGGGGGCTTGCGGGTGGGACTGTCTTGCGGTGTGGGGCGGGGTCCCTTAGAGGCCTTGGGGTGGTGGCTGCTGGCTCTATGCCGGGTGGCTGGGCCGCTCCGGCATGGGTGGTGGTGCTGGGCCTGGGCCCTGGTGGCTGGGCGCTGCCTTGCGCCCGGGGGGGGGGCCCTGCCTGTGCCTGGGGGGGCTGGGTTGTCCTGGACGCGCCACAGTATGGGTGGGTTGGTGCAGGTCCTGGTGCCGGGCTTGTTGCTCTGGGACCTCCAAGGTGTCCGCAGATGGTTGTTTTTTTTTTCAGGGTGTTGGGGCGTGCGGTGGGGGGGGGCGGTGCTTTTCCCCTGTTGGGGGGGTGGGTGGGGGGGCCTGGGTGATGGTCTGGGTGATGGTGGGTCTCAGGCCCGGGCTGCTGCGACTGGTGTGACCAGGTGGTTTGTTTGTTTGTCTGTTTGTTTTTTGTTGTTGTTTGTTTGTTGTTTGTAGAGGTCCTCCGGGGTGGGGTGGGGTGAGGTGGGGTGGGGCGGGATGGGTACCTTCTGGGGGTACAGTAGCTCCCGCAATATGGTCGCTGCAGGCCCCGAGCCTGGTGGACATCAGCCCCTCCTGCCCTGTGTTGGCTCCCAGGTAGCGGGGATGCCTATTGCAGCCAGTCCCTGGCTGCCTTCTCCGGGGGAGAGTAGCTCCCCCCGGTGTATATCCCCATACCCCTCTCCCTTCTGGCTCCTGTACACAGCACACACTCACACATGAAGGGTTTTGGGGCCGTGTGTGTTCGGTGGGGTGTAGTGGATGGGGCCACGTAGGTGGTCCCCTTTGGTTGCACTCTGCAGTTCCCCGCCCCTGTTTTAATTACACCTTAGACATTACTACTTATCAAACACACACTCACACACACACATTAGGTCTTGGGGGGTGGTTACACTGAGTGGCATCTGGTGGGCGGGGCTCTTTGGGTATGTAGGCTGCCCAGAGGGCCGCGCTCCCAGTCCTACAAGTTTGGCTGCCCCTCAATTTTAATCGCTCACTATTAGAAAATATTGAAGAGCCAGAAGGGTGAGGGGAGGGGTCTTCTTCCCACACCCCTGCTTCCTGGTTGCTGCTCGAGGCGGGAGGGGCCAAGAGGATTAATTAATTGTTCTGCTGGTTCGGGGTCTGTGGTGGCTGGGGGGCTGCTGGCCCCCTGGTGTGCCCGCTGCGCTACACCCCAGCGGAGTTGAGGGAGGGAGGACGTGTGGATGTATGGGACGTGAAAGTGTGTGTGGTAATGATTGGGCCTGGATCTGGGACTTGCTGTCGCCTGGCCTGGCCTGGCCTGCCTGTGCTTCTCCCGATGGGGGGGCGGCATTGCCTCTCTCCGCTGCTCGCGACTTCACCCACCTGTGGGCACGTCCTGACTCCCAGGGCACTTGGCCAGGGGCGCTGGGGCAGGCGCTGACCCACTGCGTGGCTGTCTGGGGCACTTGGCCCTCCTGGGTATTGGGTGGGGCCTCTGCCGGGGGGTTTGGGGGCGCTCGGGCTCCCGGGGCCCGGGTCCAGTGCACGGCCCATGTCTGGGCGGCTGGGACCTGGCGGGGTCAGTGGGCTGTTGCCCCTGGCTCTCTGAGGGCCTCTGCCCTATGCTTATGGGGGCTCTATCCGGGGGCTTCCTCTGCAGTCTTCTGGGTGGATGCGTGGTTGTCCCTGCGGTGGGCTTCCTGGGTTCTGTGCTCCGTGGGGGCTGCTGGTGGCCTGGGTCTTGTGGCCCTCTCTGCCTGCTTCTGATTGCTGGGGGGGGGGCTGTGGATTGTGGCCCTGTACACTTATACACTCATAACTAACCACGGTTACCATGTAGATCCTGTGCCATGGGTGTTGCATGTTCTCACACACACACACACACACACATTCATTAGCCCAGTAGCATGCTCGCTAAGCAGTTGATGTGTTATCATGTCGTCTCAGGTCATCTATCCACAGCTGTGTTGTATGCGATTACCGCTTCTTGTGCTTGTTTTTGTTTGTTTGTGTGTTTGTTTTTTCTCTGCTTGTCTGCTTTCAGGTGCTCCTGGTGGCGCTAAGGCTGGATTCCCCTCAGAGGCCATGGATTGTTGTCTGTTTTGTTTTTTACAGGTGTAGCAGCTGGTTGTCTGGTTTTTGTTTCTATTTTTGTTCTGTTTCCTCTTCTTTCCTCTTCTTCTTTCCTTGTCCCCCGGTCCGGTTCAGTTCTATTACATGTCATATATTGTAAACAAAAATAAATAAATGGGCATCAAGGGGAGCTTTACATTTATAAAACTTCCCTTGGCAAAGCAAATCTGTTTGGCATCAAAGGTATTCAGACTACAATTCTGCTGCCATAATGCTGAACAGGACAAGGGAAAAAAAAAAAAAAAAAAAAAAAAAAGTAAGACAGCCTTACAGCACAGAGATGATTTCCATACAGCCATCCCATTGGTGGTTTATTGGTCACATGTGAATATTATTTTTAACTAGTCGTCAGATGCCATTTCGAAATCTGCTTGTTCTTGTAAATCTAGCGACACCCCGTGACCATAATAGGATGAGTGTTGTCAAAATACCCAGAAAAGACATTGTTTCTGGGATTAGAATCAAACAACACCAACAATAGTTCGACATTTTCAGAATTATTAGCTTTAGCAGTTTATAACGCTTCAAAACTGCAAGAGCTTTGTTTATTGGTATGTTTATTTTACACTAGTTTAAACGCCCATATTATTAGATATAATATAAAAACAGTATTGAATTGTGTGTGGTAATAAAATCACTCAAAGACGTGTTGGGAAAAGTGAGAAAACACGTCAAACCTCTTTCGTGAAACTTTCGTGAAAACTTCCCTGGCCTTCAAAGGAGCTCTGAAATTTGCAGAGCTGGTGTCTGTCATTGTGAAGATGTCCTGTAGTGAAAACCTCCTCCCTTAGACTAGTCCAGGTTGACAGCATTGTCAGAAATTTGTGTAATTTAAGTGGGCACTGGCAAAATGTTATAAGAAGTATTCATATTTTGACTGCATCTGATATATATATATACACAATCTGTAAGTACCCAAAGCAAAACTTTAAAGCAATTTTTCATCTGAGTTGCATTTTGAAGACAAAGTCAACACTGAATTGATTTTTTAAAACGTTTTCTAATATTCAATTCAGGTGTTAAAGTCTCACTTCAAGGAGTCATCTTGGATCTGAGAGGCTGGCCCGGTTCTGACTGCCATTCTCACAGAACAAAAGACAAGGAGCCCTACTCACCCCAGAGTCAGCACCAGAGAGAGGGGCCGTCATCCCGACATTGGGGTCATTCTGATCCCTGCTACCCTGCTCATTTTACTGTTACACCTTCTAGACCTGAGCAGTTTGTAGTAAATCTAATCATGATTAGGGTAAAGGTTATAACACTTTATAGTTATGATGTATTGATGCAGCAAAAGCAGATGATGCAAAGATGGGGTTCAAACCACTAAGTTTGTATCTCTTCTTGCTGCCCCGTGTATGCTGGGTAGTGCAAAACCTCACATCTCAACAAGATGCACAAATGCATTTACTAAACCAGGATTCTCTTTTATTGACAGTTATGGTTATTACAAGTATTACAGAGGACAACATGAGCAACAAGGTACACAGATACAAAACAACTCAAGCTAAGCTTTCATGGGTAATCTTGTGAGCTGTATGTAAACAGATGATGTTATTCTGCTTATTAAGATGGAGGACAATGGGGACCTCAGGAGACATGGTAAGGCAATCAGTACCATGAGAGAATACACAAGTAAGATCACACAGGAAGCCTCAGTGTAGAGGAGTACAGGTGAGCCACAGCTGACGGTCAGATAATCGATTCTTCAGTTAATCAGTCATATAAACTCGTCATATCAGATTGATTTAGTCATTTCAGTGTGGAAATGCCAATTTATTTCTTGTTCGGTATGACTTAGATTTGATTTTTTTAGTTCTCTTCTTTTCAATAAGAATTTCTAACAGATGATGAATATAATACATCAGGACCACGCAAAGCAAAGTTTGTCCAAAATTTGGACACAATAGATTCATATAAAACAGATGAAACCCTCCCAAAATAAATCTTGAATAAAATGATATTCATATTGTGTTTTTTTCCTTGAAAAGCAGCTGATAAATGTTTTGCAGTGGAAAGATGCAGCAGTCCACTGGTGTTCTTACCAAAGGTTGTGTTGCTACTCTGTGTATTGTGCAGTATTTCCTAGTCTAGAAGTATCTCAATAAAAGTAGAGGGAAATTAAGAGACAGAAAGTTTGTAATAGATGGGGAATTTTTTTTCCAATAATTAGGGAAAAGGCAGTAAAGAGTTTAGGTAGGTGGTACCAAGAAGAATTAAATTATGGAAAGCAGGCAGTGCAGTTTTGGAAAGATGTTGCTGAGGGACTGGATAGAAGATAAATCAGGTAGATTTAAAAAAAATATAAAATAAATTAGTTAGCTTTTACATTATGAAGTGCCTAAGTGTTCCTTGATGCTTAAGTACTGTGGCACTGTATGGGAAAGGCAGTAGTTAGTAAGGTGGTTCCAAACCCAACCAAGAAGAGGAAATGGAATCCAAGAATGGCAACTCAGGAGGCAGAAGCAACTCTGAGACATATAGAGATTGTGGGTAATGTTCAATTAGGTCAGGGAGGCTTGGCCCAGGCAAACCGGTGTGGAGTAGAGCAGGTCCCAAGGGGAAAAGAAAGCTAGTTTTGAGCAGGTTCATACACAGGAGGAAATGTTAAGAGGTACAAAGGCAGTGGCTCAGGCTAAGCAGGGACAGGGGTTGAATTGGGAAGGTGTAGAGAAGAAAAAGCTTAGTTGGAAAGAGCTGTGGAGTATGGAGGAAAGGAGTATAAGATTTTTGATAGATGTATTGCCAACTACCCAGAACCTAAAACTCTGGGTAAATGGAGACCCGTTATGTTCCGGTACTGCAACTCTAAGGCACATTTTGTCAGGTTGTAATGTTAGTCTGTCACAAGACCGGTATATGTGGTGACATAACCAAGTATTAAGAAGCTTAGCTGCAGATATTGAAGATAAATGGAGGCAGGTGAATTTGGGAGGGTCTAAGGTGAAGAGAGAAGCAATTCAGTTTGTTCAAGAAAGGATAAAAAAATAGGAATGAAGAAAGCCTTACTGTGAGCTGGTGGGTTTTGACTGGAGGGTGGGGCAGAGTTGGATTGACTGGAGGGTGTGTTCCAGAGAGACGGCGGGTGAGCAGGCAGGTAGTGAGGTGGACGCGGAGGAGGATCCGACTAAGACACTGTTGCAGGTAAGCTGAGAAAGGCGACCAGGAAATCCGACAGAGTCTTGGGAGGAACGTGGCTGGAATGACGGCAACAAGGTAAGTAACACAGAACTACTGCTTAATCTCAGTGAGAATAAGGCAGCCTGATTACCACGGAAATGGTAAAACAAACTGGTGAAGACTGATGCTCCTGCTGCTCCTTAAGTCTGGATCTTGATGACTGTAGATGATGAACAGGTGTAACAGCAGGCGGCAACCAGACTCCGCCCTGGTAACCAAGGAAACCTGCTCACCCAGCCTGAAACTCAGAAACACACCTCCAAGCCAAGTCGGATCATGACACTATCGCGCTTTCTAACTCGCATTTAGAAATCTTTTTATAAGAAATGTAATAATTAATAATTAACAGATAAAAATCCATGAGTATTTTAGAATAAACGTGAAAGCCAACATAAACTTTGCCTGATGGTGGGGACGTCTGACCTGTGCTACCTGCGATATCCCAATAAGATTTGTGTTATTGGCCCGACAAAAGTAAGTGGCAAACCAACATCCATTCATGGGTAAATGTAATTTTTTTAGGTATGACCAGAGAAGAGACACCTCACTGCACCACCTCAATGACCACAAGGATTATCCTTCTAATGAGAATTCCTCTTACTACCTTGGGATGCTAGAAAGTTCCAAAAATTCCGGACTGTCTTCCAGCAGCCATGAGTTGAGTCAGTACATAAATGGAGCTGAACATAGTGATTCTGACCCACAGGTTGCTCCCACTTCTGAGAGAGGTGGGTGGACCATTGAAGTTGCCAACACATAAACACTTCACTCAGTGTTTACCCTCTCTTCTCTTTTGCTTAAAACCACCTCAGATAATGGTCCTGTGCATAAGATCTCAGTACCTCTGAAATACTCCATCCCTCATGCTGCAGGCCAGCACATACGAGTCACTCCGAACTTGTCAACACAGGAGAATATCATTCAGTTGGAGATTCACAGTATGGAAGTAGGTTCAAAAGTAGCTTCTGTTAAAATTGAGCAGATATTTGTTGAAGGGAAATACTCTTAAGCAGAACACCCAAGGCGGGTCAAACATCTTGTACACTTTGTTTCTTTTCATTTCTGTTTGGGGGCCTTGCAGCAAACTGGTTAGCAGCCACTGTTAAAAAGCCTTATGGCTGTGGGGACAAAGGACCTCCTTAACTTCTCAGTCCTGCAGCGCAGTGAGATGAGCCTCTCACTGCAGCTGCTCCTCTGTCCTGCCAGGATGCTGTGGAGAGGATGTTTATTATTCTCCAAAACAGAATAGAAAATCCATTGCTCCACCATAGCATTGAGAGGGCCTATCCTTCTGCCTACAACAGAACTGGCCTTTTTCACCAGTTTGCCCTGGTGCCTACAGTTTTTGTTTGTAGTGCAACTCCCCCAGCACACAATAGCATAGAACAGAGCACTCTCATTGATAGTGTGATAAAACATGCATATCATATCACTACAGACATTGAAGAACCTGAACCGTCTCAGGAAGAAGAGACAACTCTGGCCCCTCCTGCACACTGTTTCTATGTTGGCAGACCACTCCAGTTTATTATCCATCAACACCCCAGGGATTTGCAGGTCTGGACACTCTCTATCTCCCCTCCATCAATGCAGACTGACTGGTATTGAGTTTTAGATCTCCTGAAGTCCACCACCAGCTCTTTGGTCTTGGTAGTGTTCAGGAGCAAACAGTTCTTTTTGGTCCACCCATAGAAGGACTCCACAAGGTCCCTGTACTCCTTCACCTGTCCACCGCGCACACATGCCACAACAGCCGCATCATCAGAATACTTCTGTATGTGGCAGAACTTTGAGTTGTACCTGAAGTCTGATGTGTACAGGGTGAAAAGAAAAGGAGCCAAAACAGTACCCTACGGAGCCCCAATACTGCATTCCAGTGTTCCAGAAACACATCTCCCCATCCTGACATACTGTGGTCTGGCAGTCAGATAGTCTATAATCCATTATGTCAGGGAGGGGGCCACACCTATACATAGAAGCTTATCTTTCAGTATGGGAGGCCGTGTGGTGTTGAAAGCACTGGAGAAGTCAAAGAACATGATTCTCACATATGAACCAGGCACATCCATAAGCATATGCCCGATGCAGCATGTACAGAATTGCGTCTTCCACTCCTATGTGTTTCTGGTAGGCAGACTGGAGGGGGTCAAGATCCTCAGCAACCTACAATTTCATGCGGCGAACAAGGAGTCTCTCCAAGGTCTTCATGATATGAGATGTCAAAGCCACCGGTCTGTAGTCATTCAGCTCCCCCAGTTGCCCTAATTTGGGCAATTTGGGCCTAGTATGAGACAAGAAGTTTTCCACAGCACTGGGACTTTTTCCATCTGAAGGCTCATATTGAAGAGCCTCTGAAGAGGGAATGCTAGTTGACCAGCACAATCACTCAGAAGCCTTGGACAGACTCCATCTGGGCCTGCAGCCCTCCCTGCCTGAAGTCTCCTGAGCTCATCTCCAACCTCTATCATCTATAGTTAGACACAGAGTTTGTAGCAGAGGGATGGCGGCAGGAGTGATGTTACTGTCAATTATAGAGATGGGGGTAGGGGTGCAGCTAGACAGAGGAGAGCTAGTGGTGGGAGTTGCTGCAGAGGTGGAGGTGCAGCTGAACTGAGGAGGCCAGGCAGTGGGAGCAGCCACAGATGTGAAGGTGCAGCTGGGCTCAGGGGGCCTGGATGTGGTAGCTGCTACAGATATGGAGGTGCAGCTGTGCTCAGGATGCCTGGTGCTGGATGCTGCCGCAGAGGTGGAGGTGTAGCTGGATTTAGGAGGCCTGGCGGTGGAAGCTGCCACAGAGGTGGATGTGCAGCTTGACTCAGGAGACCTGGCAGTGGAAGCTGCCGAAGAGGTGGAGGTACAGCTGGACAGAAGAAGCCTGTTGGTGAGAGTTGCTGCCGAGGTGGAGGTGCAGTCACGCAGAGGAGGAGGCTTGGCGATGCAAGTTGCCATTGAGGTGGAAGTACAGCTGGGCAGTGGAAGCAGTATAGAGGAAGCAGCTTTGGGGGTGGAGGGAGCATCAGCAGAGGTGGAAAAAGGCACACTATCAAACCTGTTGAAATATTTGTTAAAAGTATTGGCTCTGTCCACATCACCTTCCACTGACTGAGAGTTTTCAGTCTGTATCCAGTGTTGGTCCTCATGCCCCTCCACACCTCCTTGGTGTAATTGTTCTCCAGCTGTCTCTCTACCTTTTTTTGTACTCCACCTTAGCTTGACGTAGTGTCTTTTTAAGCTCCTGTTGTACATTCCTCCGCCTTTCTCCATCCCCATTCTGAAACGCCCTCTTTTTCTGGTTCAGGAGGTCTTTGATGTCACTGGTGATCCATGGTTTATCATTTGGATAGCACCTTACAGTCCTCACTGGAATCACAGTGTCCCTACAGAAGTTAATGTAGTGGTGCTGACTCTCCTGTCCATGTCAATTTCCATTTCTTCTTCATCCAGCAGTACAGCCCAGTCTGTGACATCAAAGCAGTCTCTCAATGCATCATGCACCTCTGGTGACCACGTCCTGCTATGCTATGCTAAAAATATGTAAAAGAATATAAAGAGAAATAAATAAAATAATTAAAATGAATAAAAACAAGCAACAGTCTTGATAAAAGATATCATGCAGATTTCATGCATAGACACATGAGAAAATAAATGTTTTTAACCTGGATTTAAAAATGTCTACATTTGGTGAAAGTTTAATCTCCACTGGCAGTTTGTTCCACTTGTTTGCAGCATAACAGCTAAATGCTGCTTAGTGTGGTTTTACACAAGTTTACCACTTTTTTAAAACTGGGGTGGTGTAAGTATGTTTAATTTGAAGTGACGGTAAAATTGAGAAAAATGTTTTTCTTTTTCTTTTTCATTATTCTGCTCGACCTGGAACAGAACACTTGCAACACAACAGTATTTCTTCAGTAAGAATGCAAGAGATTATTTTACATCTGCGCAGGTCATTCTGAGTGAGACACAGGAACAACAGGAGATGAGAAACTTCCCAGGACCCCTGACCAGGTACTGCTTTGTCGTTTTCTGTGCAGTACTGCTAGCAAAAAAATGTTCACCAATCATGAATGTTTTAAAAAATAATAAAAGATTGTATTCAGTTGTAAGTCAAATCTGAAAGTGTTTAAAAATCCTGTTGTAAAATATTGATGGCTCTATGTGGTTTTTAAGGGAAGATTTGCACAAAATAGATACCATAGAATTTGCCCACCAGAAGGCAGGAACCTGCATGAGAAATGAAAAGCTGCCAGATAAGAGCTCTGCTGCCCTCTTGTGGAATGTATTGATACCGCTTTGCAGACAGAATGGAGTAGGTGTATCATATATTTTAAATCTATTATGTAGCGACTGCCATAAAAAAAAAAACAACACGGAGGTAATAATCATAATGTTTTCATTTTCCAATTGTTTCAGCATATAGTTGGGTCAGATATTGAAGAGCTGCTGATGCACGACTCACATTCAAATATAAACTGGGGCTCCCACCCTCATTGACTTCAATGAGGACATGACAGCTGCGGCGCCACTTTCTAAAGGAGACGACCTTACAGGAGACCCAAGCAGCTTTAACCCTGAGAGCTCTCAAAAGGCCCTGCAGAGCTATACTGAGTTACAGCTGGCTGGCAAAAAGTTGTTCTTTATCATTTATTTGCTGTGGCATCTAATGGTTCCAAAATAATTGATATTGGTCATGAGTTGTTTGATACAGCAGGAAAGAAGAAAATAAAATAAGTGAGTTTTACCTCTTAAGACTTCGAACAGTTTTCACAAGTCATCATTCCTCTATGAAACCTAATAAAGTACAGTAGTAAAGTATAGTATAAAATAATATAATAATAGTCTCCATCAGAAATATACGCAGGATAAGTATAAAGTCTGATTAAATGGAATCATCCAAAATAAAAAATACCTCAAAAGTATATTTCAGCTTGTAGTTAGTTGGATTCACTGAACCAATGGAAATGTTGTTATGCCCCAAATAGGATATGAACTGCTTTACCAACATGTTATTGCTACACTGGGATTGTACTGTGTTGGGCTCTGAGTGTTCCTCTCACTTTGTTCCATGTGGTTTCCAGGAGGCCCTGGAGTTGGCTATGACCAGCAGCTTATGGGGACACGCACTTATTCTGGCCAGCAAAATGGGCAGTAGGTCATATACCACGGTACTGAACAGGTGAGAAGAGCTAAGTCATTTGAAACACGACAGCTGCAAGAAATCAGAACACAACTCTATGCAGTGGTAATTTGTGAAAAAATCCTCCCTCTGACTAAACTTAGATACCCCTGGTCTGCTCTAAACTTATGTTACAGCTAGAATCAAATGTGTGCAGTATTTCGATCAGGAAGTTATACTGGTCCAGACTTAACTTGATTACTGCGATGGAATTTAAAGCAGACATTAATGGCGCACAGAGAATAAATCCATGTGACTTTGGTGATTGTTTGACTTCTCCTGGAGCACCACCATGAGCATTTAATGACTCTTTAATGCCGTACTTAATAGTTACTTTTTAATACTTTTACTGACCACTTCCCTGAACGATGAGACAAATCAAAGAGCTGTAGCTGTAAATAAGGGACAAAGATTTAAATCATGCACTTATTTATGACATTGTGTTGCACATGATAAGGAACCTGTTTGAAAATCTGCACTATGTTGTGGCTTTCTTACTGTTCAAATAGAATAAGCTTTATATAGAATTTGTTGAAGGAACGGTAATGCAAACAATAATAGGTTTGACCTTGGAAACACTGACACGCTTCGAGTTAAAAAAGATAAATTAGCTTTATATGTTTGCATAAGGTACATAAGATGTTTAAAAAGTTTAGTTGTAATTAATCAAATAGAATCTATTTTTCCTTATGACATAGCAGAAACCATCAACACTTCCTAGTAAAGTGTAAATCATTCGTACAGACATATACAAATCTCTAAATCTGCACACTTATCTATTAAGTGTGGTCCATTCAGAACAAGCCACAATAACCTTGTGTGTTGAGGATCTTTCTTGAATAAGAAGAAATGTTTCACCATACAACTACAACATTTTCTACAAACTGTTCATGTAACCCTGTCCCATTTGTGCAGACTATTTCAGAATCAGCACAGCAGCATATGGCTGATTGTCAGGTTGTCAGTGGGGAATGTCTGGGGACAGGACTGGCAGATCGCCCAGCTGATTAAAATTTGTGATTGACAAGAGGGGCAGAATTTGAGCTATCAGTGTGATGTTTCACTTTTTGTATCCACTGGTAGAAGGGGTGCTTTATAAATAGGATGGTTTCTGTTTTAGGATACTAGTACCTCTACTTGCCTTGGTGAAGATATGAAGTGACATAAACGTTTCTGTTGGCAGGTTTACAGGCCAGCTAACGGCTAGTGATCCCCTCCAGACTCTCTTTCAGCTGTTGTCCCCACTGTAGCCATGGTAAAATATCCAGAACTTGACTAAATGTACACATCTCAGACTTGAATTGTGCTCTAAAATTCCAAACAGTGTTATGACAGTCAACAAGAGTTTTAACAATAACGTTCTGTGCTCAGTGCTGTGGAAATGAAAACTGGGGAGACTGGAGGCCCCATCTGGCTGTTATGCTCTCCAGTGAGACAGGAAATCCAAATGTACAGCAGAAGGCCATCATCACAATGGGAGACTCACTTGGTATAGATACACGGACTGACTGACTGATTGACTGACAGGTTGTCATGTGCAAACATACAAACTGATGTTTCATGTTGCTCTTCTCTGTGCAGCCTCCAGAGGCCTTATAGAAGCTGCTCATTTGTGTTACCTGACAGCCAGTGTTCCCTTTGGGATGTTTACACAGAAGGCACAGAGACTGGTGCAGCCACAGGTCAGCCATGCTTCCAGCTTCCTGCCACTCGTCACTCAAACTGCTGCTCAGCTTGTCATATTTAGAGCAACACCTTCTTTTATCACTGAAAACATCTCTATCACTATATATCACTCTATATCTCTCCTAATCCTTCTTTTTAAATCTTGATATTTTTTTTAATCATATAAGTTTTATTGTAATTTTGTTTTGAGTTGAGAGTTCTCGCCTACATGCATCTCTGATCCTTCCTAGGCAATCTTTTGAACATTTTGCCACAAATTCTGCCATCCAGTGCACTGAATTATACAAGAACTGCCTAACACTTGGGGGCAAAAGTTTTTCAACACCATCCTTTCAGGTAGTTCACACTTATTGAAATTTGCATCAGCAAAAACAATCAATCAGTTAACTCTTAAATAATTGATATGCTGATGATGTACGGTTCTGTGTTCAGGTGTATAAGTTCTTGTATGCCAGTCGTCTGTTGGATTGTGGCCTTTCACCCCAGGCCTTCCATTGTGGTCAGAGAGGCAATCCTTAGGTAGAGAGAGCCTTGTTCTGTGCTGACAGGAGAGGTTATAAAGGTAGGTATGCATACCTGTTACAGGATATCTTACACATCAGACTACTCTAATTAAAATGATCTGTCAAATAAGTTGTACTTTGATATACTTTGCATATGTCTTCTTCTGCAGCTGTCAGACAGACTTAGATACTCATATGGTGAGTTCAGTGAAGGAGGCTTTAGTGGAGCTGGGCAGGAACTTGAGTGGCTGATATGTCTACTTACAAGGTGCTACAGTTTACAGGTGAGCAGCTTCCTCAGTTCTTTAAATTCACACTATGTTTACCAACCCTTTATAAGAGAAAGAAAAGCTTAAGGGTTGTACGTCAAAGAATTGTATTACTGAAGAAAAGAGGGTAAAAACCCCCATTTCTAATTGGTTTAACAGTATTCAGTAATATCCATAATCACGTGTTGGACACCAGTTGTTACCTAAGAAAGAGTTAGGATTATATCATGCCTGCCCCATTTTCTTTATTCCCACATATTCATGCTTTCATTGGGCAAATATTATCAAGCACAGAATATTTTATTCAGTAATGTAACTTGTGAATGTTAGTGGAGCTTTTTTCAGTTATTTGTGAAGATAATTGCTGTTTGTATTTTGCAATACAAATTAATAATATGTGGTTTCACATATTTAATCCTCCTTAATTAAAACTTTTTCTTGCTGTACTCAGAGGCACAGGCATCAACAAAGCCAAAGCCCACAGCGCCATCTCATCAGTTTTCAGCACAATTTGTCACATGATATCACAGAAAATAGGAAAGGAGAGAGCTTGAAAAGATAGACACCAGCAGCCAAAAACCAGATATCCAACTGCATCTGTAGAGAGAAAAGAAAGCACACTGCAGCTATCCACAGGATCATCAGGAGCACCTGCAGAAACGTAGATGGAGAGACCAAACAACCAAACAGCAACAATTCAACAAGACCACCATGGTCTAATTCCACAATAAATCCTTTATTTGCTATTAACAAAAAAATGTATTAATCAATTGATCAATTAATTGTAAGGACATAAAGCTATTTTAATGATCATTTAAATGAGACAATCAATGATGGAATTAATGGGTTAGATAAACATAACATTTTTTTTTTTTTCTTGGCATTAGGTATTTTTATTATAGTGTATTTATTTGTGCTGACAAGACAAAATAATACTGGATTCAACCAAAAAGCAAACCTTAAAGTCCTAATTGATTTAAAAAATGTAGGGATGTTTGCTTTGGCTTTTCGGTCTCTTTTTTGTTTTTCTTATTTCTTGTTTCAGGATTTAAAAACCATGCTAAAAAGTTACAACGCAATTGTTTAATTCATATACTTGAATGGTCTTTAACTTTTGAATTAAAAGTAAAAAATTAAGTCAAATATTATTCAACTGATGAAAAAGTTACCCTCAACCCTCCAAATTACTGTGAAGTTTTTTTTTTCTACTTCACAGCAGTGTGGGTTGGGGTGCGTGACAGTAACTGATGTTGTCCTTTCGACTGGTGCATTGGCTGTCCACCACTTTGGTGCAGAATGAAATATCTCAACAGTTCTTGGATGGATTACCATGAAGTTTTATGTTTACAACTCCCAGATGGTTTATTGTTATGTCTTAACTTATGACCAAACAGTATGCCATGATGCTGATATAATTTTCAGCTTTATGCCTTCATATATTTAGTGGCTTTCCAAGAAACTTCATTCAGAGATTCATTTCCATGTCAGCCTAAAATAAGACTTTATTTTAGGCTGACAGACTTTTTTTTAACAGCTACTATCAGATCAAATTTTTATTATGCCCAATAATACTTTGTGATGGAATGCCTGCAAAACCAATCACGTTCCAATCAACTGTAATTTGATACTCATTATGATGCTCATTTGCTCTACTACTGTAGTTAACATGGTAAACAATGTACCTAATGAAATGTTATGAGTGTGATTGCATGCTGACATTCCCACTGTACAGGCTTACAAAGGCGCTAATACAGCTTTTGTAACAGTTTACTGTTGGCTACACTTTTTGTCATGTTTGATTTTATCATACTTAGACAGGGAGTTACAACTGTAATGAAACATACCAGCCAGCTGTTCCGAGCAGTACTTTGCCCTATGATGATAGCAAAGTGTGTGCAGGTAAATTTTAGTGCCCCCTTTCCTTAAACAGGTGCCTTTGCGGCCTGTTTAATTCTGGACAACATCTCTTGTTTTTCTCATTTACAACCCAAATTCCTAAAAAGGTGGGATGCAGTATAATATGCATATAAAACCAGAATGCACTGATGTATTGTAGATGGTGGAATATTCAAAATTTTTCGCAATTGTATGTTGAGGATTATTGTTCAAATGACCAATAACCTAATTACAGAAGTTGCAGCAGGCTTCTCCAGATGTTTCTTTTTAGTGCCACTTATTTTTGTAGCTGTTTGTGTTACTGCCATCAAATTAGAAATGAGCAAAATCTTTTTATAAAATTAAAAATGTCTAAATTTCTGTTCTATAAGCATTCAGATATTATTTCATATATTAGATATTATTTTTTTATTGTTTTATATATATATGTATAAATAATAGTATTTATATATTTGCATATCATTGCTTTCTGTTTTTTAACATTCTACACAACACCCCAACATTTTTGTAATTGAGATTGGATATGTCGATGGAAAAAGACATTTTTGCTCTACAGATTCTGACTTTGATGATTTAGGATGTGACATCCAGAGTCCAGAGACTGAACTTCTTTATCATAGAGGCTCTGAGGACCAAGAAAGCCTTCTCTATCAAACTGGACAAAACACAGAGGAAATGATAACATTGTCATGTGGCGATAGAGGAGTACAGGATTTTCAGACATTTTTATGTGTTCACTTATGTCATACACACAGATGGCAACTTGACTTCACATGTGAACTCTTTTCCTGACAAAACCTGTAATATCACCATTCTCTCTCTGTTGCTCTGTCTAGGCCACACAACAATTCTTCCTCTGTGCCAGTAACTGTTGCTTATGCTGTTCCCACAGTGGCTGTGAGCCAGAACTTCAGTTATCATAACACAGATAGTGCTGAAGTCAAAAGTGCTTTGCCACATTGTCCTCTTAGAAATGTAAAATCCACAGGTGAGGGTGGGAACCAAATGATAGACACCATTCATTCCTGCCTCTGTCCTGATATTTACTCGTGTGTGATGGATTGAGTTTATTGTCCTGACAGAGGCAGAGTTGTCTCCTGGAGCAGGGATGGTGAGAAATGATTTTTTAATCTTCTCATTAAAATAAGCAAGATCAGATAGATGCTAAAATCTTGGTTCAATTATTTAATCGCATAACAACAATTGTAGTGAAAATGCATGCTGTGAAAATGCAGATGCCTGAGGTCAACATCAGTCAACACAAAGCCAGGAGATTATTCCTCAAGCTGTGGGGGTTTCCAAGGGGGCCACTGAGTCTCCTAAGCAGGTGGGCTGTAACCTGTAACCTGTTAAGCCGCTGAATAATTTAACATGGATAACACTTTTTCTGTGAATTCAGAGCACACAGACAGGATGGCTCAGTGGTTGGTTCAAATCAAAACCCAAAGACATCCAGAAAGAAAATTCAGAGCAAGGAGGACCAGCTCAGACGGTAAGATTCGATGAGATGTTCCATCAGGTGATGTTATTGGTGATATTTCTTTGTGTGTATTTACAGGAGCTATCACCCACTGCTGGCCTGTATCCACCCCCCGAACCTGCTGCAGTCCCACCCCGCATGTTTCCATCCCAGCCTGGCACTGCTGGGATAAATCCTTTCTCAAGAAACGCAGGTGAGTCATGTTGTGAGTTACATAATATTGTGACACTGTGACCGCTTTAAGCAATTATTGCTATTTATGAAATATTTTAACAGTGAACATCATCATGTCACCAACATGTCACCAGCGTACACATTTGTCTTGTGCTATAAGATGTTGTGAGGTCACAGATCCCTCTGCATCTCCTCTGTGTCACTGCCATTAACACATGTACTGACCACAGTGTCCAGTTTCACTCGTGATTTGCTACTTGCAACTTTTTTAGTACTGAAATTTAAAACATTACAGTGGTTTGGCTGTGATTGATGACATTTTAACTTAATTTAACTTTGCAGTTTTCTATAAATATTCATGTCTTCGTTACAGGGCAGCAACTGGAGTAGTAACTGGTCGCTGGCACATGCCTCCATCACAGGTAAACTTACCTAAGGATTAATATAGCCCCACATCATTACATGGATATTATTGAAAGGACTTAATATTAAGTGTTATGTTGTAGGATTGCTGGTGCCACTAAAACAGGAATGAGAATGCAACATTTTGGATCGTTGACAGTGTATATTTACCTCGTGTTTGCTTTATCAGAGGCCGGAGGGACAACAGTGTGATCCATAATACTCACCAAGGCCTACATTCCTTTTTCAGGGATGTCCTTCTAAACCCCTGCAGTGTTCCCACCACCATGTTGCATGTTAGATACAGAAATACTAGCAACTCATATTGCAGTGACCAAAACAGCTGAGGTGTACTTCCTGAAAGCTGACTGTGGGGAAAATACCAGTGGATGCAGAACATATTTTGGGAGAGGCATAGCTTCACTGAGCCCGGAGACCATTTCTATATGAAAGGGAGGACTGGGACCAACAATGCAATGATGCAACTTCCACTGTGGAAGAAAAAGTTGGTGGAAAACGTGGTGACCTATGGTATATAACGTTCCACTGAGGAAAAACAAATTGATGCTTCATTCTGCAACTGTATACGTATCATATCTGTATATGCTGGAGCTATAAATTCCATTGAATTAAGACAAAAACATCTGTACACTTACCATTACTTTAAAAGGTAGGACACACATTAATAAATGCTGTGGTCATTTGCTAAGCTTATGAAAACCCCTTTTCAATCTTAGAAGGAAGGAATCTGCAGCCCAATTTTACAAGCATGATACATTTCTAACAGTGTGGCCTGTGCCTTTTTATGAGTTCCATCTGTAAAGTTCAGTAGCTGTTAAACAGCAAATATACAGAAAAATGAACTTGGAATAGTATGTTCTCAAGTTGTTGAGCTGCCACGATTGATGATACCACATGTTAGGAGGGGGAAGGGGTTCAGGAAAGACCCCTGCTGCCAAGCTAACTCACAGAGCCCAACTGTTTATGTGATGATGATTTCTGCAGTGCCTTCATCTGAGAAAGGGCTTTAGTAATTTAGTAATTCTGCTATAAAATTGTTTGTCTACCCATAAGGATCCTTAAAGATGTATATTTTGTTATTATATGTAATATATACCCTTGGAATTAATTTTAGGACTACCTTTTTTATTATCACCTTGTAAACATTATTTAATGTAATTGAGATATTATTGAGTTATATGGCTTTGCACTTAAAGTATTAATGTATACTTTATGTCTTTGCCTTTTTTGTGCCTCTGCACCAGCACATGAAATGAATCATTGTAAGTTAATCAATGAATTTTTGCTTTAAAGGAAATTCAGTTTTGTATTAGTATTCAGTTCTATAAAATGTTAAAGTCTGTGTCCACTATCTTGATATGACTTTAATTTTTTCTTTAAATACCACTGGTTTGTTATTTAATTGGTACATATCTGGTGATAAACACATTTTGAATAAATAAATCCTTGCCAAGAAATAACTGCAATTCCAGTTTGGACCTCTAACTTAAGTGACAACATGGCAGGTGCCGTCTCCTTTTACGATTAGTTTGCAGTACTTAAGTTTGTGTGGGACACACTGGCCAGGAATCCAACACACACAGACAGCCAGCATGTGCGTCACTGCCTTCTGCCTGCCAGTAATGTGCCACAGCACAAGCACTTTCAGCATGCATAGAATGATTAACGACCATTTCAATCAGCTTCCAGACAGTAAAAAAAAATATAATGTATAAATTTTTTACCCAGACTTAAGTCTGTTTCCAAATGACTGCATACCATGTTTTTCTCCTTAATGTTTATACTGTGGTTTCGTAATCTCACTGTGTTCTGTGACTCTTCAGAGACTGTTGTGTTCGTTTGTCTGAGAGAGGAAATACAAACTCCAAGACCAGTTCAGAATGGTTCAAGTTACACTCCGCCAGGCAGTCTGATCGGGAAAAAAGGTAAAACTCTTTTGTAAAATAAGCTTTTATATCGTCATACAAATATGATGTGAATATCATTGGTCCAAAAGTTGGGGAGAAGCCGTGGTTTAGACTTGGCTTTCCCTGATTGGTCCTTGGTCCGATATCAGCCTCGTACCCTATCTCTGCTCCAGTCAGATGTCTTCTCTCTGAGTGGGAAAACTCCTCCCTATCTCCCTGGGTCCGATAATTTTCCACTATAGGCTTCATCCCAGCTGTTTTGACTCTCCCTGTAAGCATGTAGCAGTTTCTCTCAACACTAAACTCAGTCCCTTTCCTGTTTTAACCCTTCACACCGTGGGGTTAATGCTTGTTCCCTTCAAAAAGGAGTGTATCAACTCTGTATAAGCACAATGCATGAATATGTACAAAAAAAAGGTAATATCAAACCGTCAATAAGACCGAACATTTTGTAAAGAATATTTATTGAAATTCTTTCACAGAAGGATGGCCACTCTACAGGTTTCAATCTTGTTTTATGTTGTTCAAAAAGTCAAACATGCAATATAATTAAAAAATTTTGAGCAGATGACAAAGCATGCACAGATATTATAGAATACAATTAGACATAATATATACATATATGATCTCCAGTAAATCTTACTGAATAGGTGTTCTTACAAGATCAAAAAAAGGTATCCATTTCA
Source organism: Leuresthes tenuis (assembly GCF_036924035.1). Taxonomy (NCBI): domain Eukaryota; kingdom Metazoa; phylum Chordata; class Actinopteri; order Atheriniformes; family Atherinopsidae; genus Leuresthes; species Leuresthes tenuis. The sequence goes on from NW_027325361.1 coordinate 26,383,528, forward strand.
ACATACAGATTTAATTAAATTCCTACTTTATATAAAAGATAAACTACTCGTATCGTTATGGCTGACTGAAATAAGTTGCAATTAATTGTACTGGCAAAGTTAACCTTGAATAAAAACAATCATTAATGCATCATTGTGCACTAATTTCACATGCAATGCTGAAGCAAAGACTGACCAATAAGCCAGTTTCACTGAACCTTCTAAAACTAAAGTGGAAAGTGTCAAAGTATCTAGTTACTGGAAATACAGTGCTGACGTTCTATACTGGAGTTCTATTCTGCTGATTTTTACAGATGTTAGTGCTGATGTTGGTTGATGTACACTGATAACAATATGCTCCCTGCCATGTAAATTGGATAGCAATGCTGTCTTCACCTGTTTGGCTGATTTCACTGATGCCAAAGTGAAGTATTTCATTCTCTGTGTATCTTTAAATCCAGGATGAGGAAGTCATAAGCCTTGAAATACCATTCTCAAGAAGGGACACTGCTTAAAGTGAAAAACTGTATCCCATTTTGGCCACCAGATTCAAAATTACTGTTTATGAAGGTAGGGTGCCCTATCACCTCAAATGGGTCCATGTGCAGCTAAATATTTTATCAATATTTTAGAGCAGCATTAAGATATACAGTTCCATCCTTCATTGCCTCCTTCCCTTCCCGGTCACATCATTCCCTGCACTCAAACATGAAGGATGTGACTGGCAGCTGTCCTTTAAGAGGCTCACACACTTTTGTCTCTGTGTTTCAGCACATGCTGCGCAAGATTTGTGGCACACTGAAAAGACTTGTCACACTCTACGCAAACAAAGATCCTCCCAGCACAGGTTTGCTCCTGGTGAAGCTTCAGTTGTGCAATGTGGCTGAAGTTTTTGCTGCAGACCGTGCAGCTGTGGGGTTTCTGTTTATTGTGTATGAACTGGTGACGAACCAGGCGTGAAGCCATGGCAAATGCCATACCGCACTCCGTACACTTAAACGGCCGCACTCCGCTGTGAATGGCCTCATGCTCGGTCAGGTTGGAGGACTTTGTGAAACACTTGGAGCACACGGAACAGACATATGGACGTACTCCTCTGTGGATTTTTTGATGCTCCGCCAAGCGGCTGGCCAGTGCGAATGCTTTCCCACAGTCGGGGCAGGAGAAGGGCCTCTCACCCAGGTGCTTACGCTCATGACGCTTCAGGGAGAGGGGTTTATTGAAGGTCTTACCACAGTGCGTGCAAGGGAAAGGCTTGTCGTTGGTGTGCATGTTCCTCTCATGCTTCCGCAGGTCAGAGGAGCGGATAAAATCCTTGCCGCACGTGTCACAGATGTAGGGCTTCTCACCAGTGTGTGTGCGAATATGCTTGCGGTAGTCTGAGGACCAGATATATGTTTTGACACAGAAGGGGCAGTGATATGGTCTTTCACCTGTGTGCAAACGCTTGTGCTGCTGCAGCGTGCCTTGATGAGAGTAAGCCTTGCCACAAATGTCACATACATGTGGCTTGAGGCCGGTATGCGTTTGTAAGTGACTCTGCAGGTTGCAGAGCTTCTTGAAAGCCCAATGGCAGTGTGTGCACTTGAATGGACGGTCCTCTGTGTCAACTACACTCCGTTTTTTCATTGCAACCAAAAGTCGAGGGATTTTTTCATCTTCAAACTTTTTAAGTAACTTCTTAACAGTGGGACTATTTACATTCTTCTTTTTGGTCTTACTTCTTCCTTCGTTTGGAGAATATTCCTTAAATTTGAGCTCTTTGAGATTAGATGTCCTCTGTTTGGTCGGAACATGGCTTTGGCTTTTTAAGTGTTTGAGGTAGTTTCTTTCTTTCTGCTGCAAAGCATCCAACAGCACTTCATTAGGGTTATAAATTCTATTGGTCTCATTGTGTTTAGTGCATTGTAACAAGGCCCTGTTATAGTCTTGATCATCATTCATTTCTATTTCTCCTGCTGGTGAAAGCTCAGCAAACTTTTCCACAAGAGACCAATTTGGTGTTTGAGGGTTCAGATAAAGGATTCCATTGTCACTGCTCTCTTCAAGAGAGTCCACACCTGGACCAACACTGTCAAATGAAGAGTCAGTCTTCACACTGAAAGTGTCACCTTTGCTGAGGCAATATGAGGGAGAATGGGTCACACAGTGTCGTCCTTGGCATTTTCTTCTATTTCTTCTTTTAACAACGGTCCTGTTAGACATCTACAGGATCACAGAATATCTAATTTTACTCACAATTGATGCCACTTATGCAGCAGCATGTTGGTTAATTCCTACACGTTTTGGCACATTGCAGTTAAAGTGAAACCTGAATAACAAACCTCCAAAATAAATCATAGTAAGGAAGTATTTTATATATTTTTATAAAAAATAAAATGCACTCATAATTATATAGGTTGACAGACTGAAAACATCTGACAAAGCTGCTTACCGTGCGGTCTCCCTCCGAACAGGTCAGGTCCAGGAGATATACTAGCTCGGAGTCTTGAATAACTAGTCAAGAAGTCAAGTGGCGCTTACGGGCGGAGTTTGGCAGCAGGCGTCTCTGGGTCAGCATCTATCCTGCAAGTCAGCAGCAGCAGCAATGATATCATCTCACCTTACCTCCACCGACAGCCTACCAGCTGTTTGCACAGCCTGTTAACGGAGTTACACGCGTAATATCAGAGACGGAGACCTAAAAAGCCCCGGAAACACACACCAGATATAAAGTTACTCAAGTTTCAGTGAATTTAGCTTATAGCATGCTCGTATTCAAACAGTCATTTTGGCTCGTCGGTTTGTTAAAAAAAAAGTTGATTGACTGAAACGAACGATTTCGCCCATTTAAAAAGGCTGATGGTAATGTTGATGTTGTTCGAATATGCAACTTTTAAGTGATCCCGTCTTGATGCTACAACGGTAATTATAGTAAAGTGATAGTAATCATACTATCACAGCCATCCTTAAAAAAACACTGTGTGAAACATTTTGCAATGATTAATACAATACATTAAATAATTAGGAAAAATAAAAAGTGTGTGAAAGCTATTATTTTTTAAATTTTTATATTGGGCTCAAATACGTTGTATGTGGTGATCATTTTCAATTACCTGTAAGCTTTTCAACATTTGTTCATAAAATTATGTTAAAGCAGCTCACTTGCTGATGGTAACATTTAGTATCACTAATTATAGTCTCATATCAAAACAAAGCAAGTGAAATGTTCTGTTCTATTTAAGTTGAAGCATTACTATATTATGGCCTCAAGATGTCGCTGTATACCAGGCATTTTTCCCAGCTCCTGAGCCATAGGCTGGAAAATCACTGCTTCTATAGGATTGAAAGCAGAGGACATTTCATCTTGGAAAGCATGTGTGCTTTCCACATGCTTTCCCTGTATGTCTTTGGAAATTAAGTGGAAAAAACGATCAGTTTTGTGACCTTGTAGTATCCCTTTACTTTTAATGATTCTGAGAACTATTCAGTCATACTGCAAAAATTCAGTAAGGATGGTGGGCGTTAATGGTTTTTGTTTCATGTGTACCATTGTTGACCCACAGGCAGGAGAGTTTAGTTTAGTTTTTTTGGTTGTTGTTGTTCTCTCTAAGGAACGTCAGCTATAATGTACACAGTAGAGGCAGACAGGTATTAAGCAGTCAGTATTCAAGTGTTAGATAACCAAAAGGTGAATTAGATATACAGTGCTCGTTCGCACTCAGAACATTTTCCCAGTAGAGCAGACCAAAATTGGACCCTTCACAAATCCCACTAGCACGGCTATATTTTAAATTCACTTGTGCATTGTTCATCCATAAAAATCAAGTTCTGACCTCAGAGAATATTTCCTGTCTTGTTGCTGTTTTAAGGACATCACCAATAAAGTATACTGGTAAACTTCCTCTGTTAAGCTTTCAGGAATGCTGACAACAGCCATTGTGTTATCCAAAGGCTGTAACTGGAAGATGTGATACTCCAGTTTATGAATATGTCATGAAAATCTGTGCTCTTTTTACAAACAGTTATGCACAGTTGTGGGCTGGTGAAACAGAATTGAAAAATATGACACATGGTTTTATGTAACAACTTTTTTTTCCAAAGGCAAACAAAATCTAAATCATTTGAAATTATTGCATGTTTGTTGTTTGATTGTAAATGTCAGTGTGTTTGTGCTTGTCAGTTGGAAGCTGTCACAACAAAGCTATGGTGGACATTATGTAATGTGAACCCAGGTGCCGAAGCTATACTAACAACTAGCTGAAGGAGCAGGACACTGGAAGTGCCTGTTGGAGTTACAAAAACTGTGGTTTGTTAGTTTACTTTTTGTTTGTGTTTCTTTCAGACCTCCATTAATTTTACCCTTGCAATCAAACAAAGTCATTAAATAGAGGACATGTGCATGCCTCGTGAATTCAAGATGTGTGACCCTCAAACAACTGCAAAACTTATTTGTATTTCTGCTGACTGAACCCTACGAATGTGGCTATGCAGGATCTGTAGGGGCCATAAAAAAGGCATATAGGCACATAGCTCAAAAGTTGGACATGAATGAATATTTAATCTATTCACCAACTCACTGGTGCCCTGCACAGAAGAAGTGCTGAGTCATTCCTCTGGTCCCTCAATTTCATGGAGGCGTAGACAGCCTTAATTGAGACCATACTAGATCTGGGAATTTTCCACGGGGCTCCACTCCCTCCACTGTAGAAATGCTTGGATTTGCCTTACTTACAGAAGTTGTACCCTAAAGGATCCATATTGTACCACTTTATGCATTGATGCACTTACATCATTCTTACATGTTTTTTCTGTTTGTGCAATCTTAATTGTGTTGTATTGTCACTCAGTTTTAAAAAACATTTCTTTGAGACATTGCAGAAATTAAATTGATCATTAGATGTTGTCTTTTTTGTCTTAACTGTGAAATATTCTCTATTTAAGGGGCACAGAAGGTAACAGGCACCTTAGAATATATTGCAGAACAATACAGCTACTCCACATCATTGAATTAGCATGTAATGCAAACAAACTGAATTCAAATATGAATTTAAGGATTAATCACGTTTTATCTTAATCTACTCACATAATCTACAGCTAACTTTCTCTTTCACCTTGCCTCACTGCCGAAAACTGTATACCTTTAGTATGTACTCAGCTTTGAGAAAGCAAAGAAGCTGTGTGTGTGTGCCATGTATATAGAAAAGAACAGATGTTCCAAACCAATTAAGAAATGCGAGTAAAGAAGACCATCTTTATCTTTAACACACACAAAAAAAAACAGTTGTACTGGTTGTTCATGTAGCAAATTTGCGCATCTTTATTGTCCCAGTTCGAGCCTATCCGGAGCAAGGCTGAACTTGTCTTATTCACAATTATGTTATTTCAATCTGCCACTCAATAATCCCCTGTACGGTGTACATTTTAGGACATCCTCAGTATCAGGCTTCAGCGTCAGACCTCAGACAAAAAGGTATAAGGTCTCAGGAAAACCTCTGTCACACTCGCACCAAAAGGCTTCATAAAAAAACTTTTCACAATGAACGGTCTCAGAAAAAAAAAAGTCAGACTCAACGGCATCAGCTAAAAAGTTGTCACACTAAACGGCATCAGCTCAAAAGTTCTCATATATAACGGTTTCAGCTCAAAAGTTGTCATTTAAAACGGCATCAGCTCAAAAGTTCTCATTTAAAACGGCATCAGCTCACAAGTTCTCATTTAAAACGGCTTCAGCTAAAAGGTTGTCAGACAACGGCATCAACTCAAAAGTTCTCATATAAAACGGTATCGGCTAAAAAGTTCTCATATAAAACGGCTTCAGCTCAAAAGTTGTCACACTGAACGGCATCAGGAAAAAAAAACGTCAGACTGAAAGGCATCAGCTAAAAGGTTGTAAAACGGCACCGGGAAAAAATGTCATGGGTGCAAAGTCTAGGCAATGACCCATGGATGTAATATAATCCATGGTTTGATCGCGGAAATAAATGAAGTCGTCCAGAGAGAACTTTGCAATCAAGTTGCGACTGTATCTGCAATAGCAACCTAACATATTTGGAACAGGACACGAACGTAAATTTTATTTTGATTTATTTTTCTTTCTTTCACAACGCAAAACTGTCTCTAAAATTTGCTATTTGGTGTGAACCAAAGGGGAACTATGAAAGTCCAGTCACTTTTGCGCAGTTTTGCTAAACCACCTCCTGGCCATGTGCATTTGTTTACAACAGAGCCGGCAAGTAATCAATTAAAAGACCGGTAGATGACATTTTAAGCTATGTTGTTTATGTGACTTGTGGTACTATCTGTGAGCTACAACAGTAGACCTTGCATGAAAGTGCACCATTTTAGCTGTGGGGAGTAATAGATAGTAACAAAGTAATAAATACCTCTGGGGTAAGTTGAGACACCTACATACACTAAATATTTTAATTATTTGTGTAGGTCGTAATTATTACATCACAATTAAATATGTTTATGATTAAAACAAATGCTTTCCCCGAAAACAGACGCAATTTAATTAAAAGATAATAAAACTGTGTTGATTTAGTGAAAAGTGAATCTTACACACTCTCGTAATTGGCATGCACCCAATTTTATTTAAAAATGTCACACTGTGGTTGAGCAATAACATTTTGCTTGTTGTACATCTTTTTCAGACACTCTTAGAAGATGTCAGCCCCGACAGAAAGAAGTATCCACAATGCTGAAATGTGTAAACTTACTGTTTCTGAATAAGACTTATGTACAAATATTTGTTATATTGATTTTCCAGTGTGTTGTCAGTCCATTATCACTGGTTTGCTTTATTTCTTATTTTGCAGTTAGGACTTGTTCTGAGTCAATTATTATAATTTTTTCCACTTTTTTTCTTTCACCTTGCCTTGCATGTATGAGTGATGAAAAGGTTTGAGGTTTAAGAGGTTTGTAAATGTCTGGAGCCATTTTGATTTTGTCAGGGAGCGTATTATCCTCATAAAATGTGCAGTCACATTTTATGTAGTTTTGTTTGTTTTATTTTGAAAATATTATTTCTATGAAAGAAATATGTTAATATGTGCCACAATGGTCAATTATTACCTGTTGTAAGAGCAAAGAGAGAGTTATTCCGTGTCACCAGTAGGAGGCAGTGTGACCAGTTGCTTCTTGGCTCGGACTCTCCTTGTGAACGGACTTTTGTTTACTTCCTCATTCTACTGAGTCGTATGTCTCATTCTTTCTCCTGTTTTACAGGTTGGTGGTGTTTTACAACTTATAGATATACCTGCATGTGTGTTATACATTTAAATAGGATGTTAGACCAATTTCAGGGTACTGAAAATGTTTTAAGGGTCTCTGAACAAGTGGCAAGACAGACGGTTCTCGGCGTGATTCAAGATGGCGCCGCTGTATACTTTTTTCCACGCGTGACCAAACCATGTCATAGTTTCTGGCTCCAGCACATTTCATTTTGGGTTAAAAACTATTCTGTTGAGTACAGTATTGTGTTACATGTGTAAATTGATTGAATGTTACAGTTACAGAGAGGAATATGTATTTTGTTAATATTGTAAGCAGTTAAAATTGTTATATCGGGCAAGTCTTCAGCTCAGGCATTTATCTTGAACCAACAGTCATTTAAGAGCAAAATGCTAGTTTCTTTTTATTTGCACTACGAGTGAGGTTAAATAAGGGAACCTGTGAGGGCCTATATGTTTTATATTTCATGGTTTTATTTTCAGTAGTTGTGAACTAAATGGTAGCTCAGTTAATTGACTGAATAAGGGTGCATAAATGCAGTGGTCCCCTGAATTCAGGATTATTCTTAATGAAGAATTTGGAACTGTATGTTTTATTTGGGAAATGAGGATTATGCTGCAACTAGCCTATATTTATTTTGGTTTTGTTTCTGATATTGTGGATGCTAAATGACACTTGAATATGGAAAAAACAAAATACAGAAATGGGATAAAAGAGAAAAGAAAAGAGAGATCTCATAAATTGATAAATAAATTCTACTGAGCGAAGCTGCACTGACCAGAAGCAAACAGTCGTCTGTCTCATTCTTTCTCCTGTTTTACAGGAACCTTATCTGTGTACAGGTACTCCACTTGGGACCTGTTACACATGCAATTAGTGGCATTGCACACCCTCATATTTGGCTATATGAGCATGCATGACTTGACAATGGCCCTGTTGCAGTCCGAAACATCAAATAAAACTTTGCATTTGGAGTTGAGTGTGCGGCGTCCTCCCTTTATCCATGTTTGCTCCTTCACCAGCACCTCCACAAACTGTGGTGTTCACTAAAAAAAAAAACAGACAGACTAACACAAGTTATTGATACCTCAATGAATTGCACAGACAGTTACAATTTCAGTACACTAAATTACTTGTCATAATACTTAAAGGTTTTTGACAACTTTTGAGCTGAAGCCGTTTTATATGAGAACTTTTGAGCTGAAGCTGTTTTATATGAGAACTTTTGAGCTGAAGCCGTTTTATATGAGAACTTTTGAGCTGATGCCGTTTTATGACAACTTTTGAGCTGAAGCCGTTTTAAATGACAACTTTTGAGCTGATGCCGTTTTAAATGACAACTTTTGAGCTGAAGCCGTTATATATGAGAACTTTTGAGCTGAAGCCGTTTTATATGAGAACTCTTGAGCTGATGCCGTTTCATATGACAACTCTTGAGCTGATGCCGTTTTAAATGAGAACTTTTGAGCTGAAGCCATTTTAATTGAAAACTTTTGAGCTGATGCCGTTTTAAATGACGTTTGAGCAGATGCCGTTTTAAATGACAACGTTTGAGCTGATGCCGTTTTAAATGACAACTTTTGAGCTGATGCCGTTTATGACAACTTTTGAGCTGATACTGTTTTCCACGTGTGACCAAACCATGTCATAGTTTCTGGCTCCAGCACATTTCATTTTGGGTTAAAAACTATTCTGTTGAGTACAGTATTGTGTTACATGTGTAAATTGATTGAATGTTACAGTTACAGAGAGGAATATGTATTTTGTTAATATTGTAAGCAGTTAAAATTGTTATATCGGGCAAGTCTTCAGCTCAGGCATTTATCTTGAACCAACAGTCATTTAAGAGCAAAATGCTAGTTTCTTTTTATTTGCACTACGAGTGAGGTTAAATAAGGGAACCTGTGAGGGCCTATATGTTTTATATTTCATGGTTTTATTTTCAGTAGTTGTGAACTAAATGGTAGCTCAGTTAATTGACTGAATAAGGGTGCATAAATGCAGTGGTCCCCTGAATTCAGGATTATTCTTAATGAAGAATTTGGAACTGTATGTTTTATTTGGGAAATGAGGATTATGCTGCAACTAGCCTATATTTATTTTGGTTTTGTTTCTGATATTGTGGATGCTAAATGACACTTGAATATGGAAAAAACAAAATACAGAAATGGGATAAAAGAGAAAAGAAAAGAGAGATCTCATAAATTGATAAATAAATTCTACTGAGCGAAGCTGCACTGACCAGAAGCAAACAGTCGTCTGTCTCATTCTTTCTCCTGTTTTACAGGAACCTTATCTGTGTACAGGTACTCCACTTGGGACCTGTTACACATGCAATTAGTGGCATTGCACACCCTCATATTTGGCTATATGAGCATGCATGACTTGACAATGGCCCTGTTGCAGTCCGAAACATCAAGTAAAACTTTGCATTTGGAGTTGAGTGTGCGGCGTCCTCCCTTTATCCATGTTTGCTCCTTCACCAGCACCTCCACAAACTGTGGTGTTCACTAAAAAAAAAACCAGACAGACTAACACAAGTTATTGATACCTCAATGAATTGCACAGACAGTTACAATTTCAGTACACTAAATTACTTGTCATAATACTTAAAGGTTTTTGACAACTTTTGAGCTGAAGCCGTTTTATATGAGAACTTTTGAGCTGAAGCTGTTTTATATGAGAACTTTTGAGCTGAAGCCGTTTTATATGAGAACTTTTGAGCTGATGCCGTTTTATGACAACTTTTGAGCTGAAGCCGTTTTAAATGACAACTTTTGAGCTGATGCCGTTTTAAATGACAACTTTTGAGCTGAAGCCGTTATATATGAGAACTTTTGAGCTGAAGCCGTTTTAAATGACAACTTTTGAGCTGATGCCGTTTTAAATGACAACTTTTGAGCTGAAGCCGTTATATATGAGAACTTTTGAGCTGAAGCCGTTTTATATGAGAACTCTTGAGCTGATGCCGTTTTAAATGAGAACTTTTGAGCTGAAGCCATTTTAATTGAAAACTTTTGAGCTGATGCCGTTTTAAATGACGTTTGAGCTGATGCCGTTTGAAATGACAACGTGTGAGCTGATGCCGTTTTAAATGACAACTTTTGAGCTGAAGCCGTTTTATATGACAACTCTTGAGCTGATGCCGTTTTAAATGAGAACTTTTGAGCTGAAGCCATTTTAATTGAAAACTTTTGAGCCGATGCCGTTTTAAATGACAACGTTTGAGCTGATGCCGTTTTAAATGACAACGTTTGAGCTGATGCCGTTTAGTGTGACAACTTTTGAGCTGATGCCGTTTTAAATGACAACTCTTGAGCTGATGCCATTTTAAATGAGAACTTTTGAGCTGAAGCTGTTTTAAATTACAACTCTTGAGCTGAAGCCGTTATAAATGAGAACTTTTGAGCTGATGCCGTTTTATATGACAACTCTTGAGCTGATGCCATTTTAAATGAGAACTTTTGAGCTGAAGCCGTTTTAATTAACAACTTTTGAGCTGATGCCGTTTTAAATTACAACATTTGAGCTGATGCCGTTTTAAATGACAACGTTTGAGCTGATGCCGTTTTAAATGACAACTTTTGAGCTGAAGCCGTTTAGTGTGACAACTTTTGAGCTGATGCCGTTTTAAATTACAACTTTTGAGCTGATACCGTTTTAAATTACAACTTTTGAGCTGAAGCCGTTTTAAATGACAACTTTTGAGCTGATACCGTTTGAAAACTGCTCCATGCCTTTGTTACTGGACTATTGCAATTCTTTATTATTGGGTTGTCCAAAATCCAAATGTGTCCAAGTGATCCAAAATGCTGCAGCCAGAGTTCTGATGAGATCTAACAGGAAAGATCATATTTCTCTAGTTTTAGCTTCTCTTCACTGGCTCCCTGTTAAATTCAGAATATAATTAAACATTCTTCTTCCGACATATAAAGCTCTTAATACCAAGCTCCGTCATACATACTCTCTTAGTGCAATATTTTCCAAACAGAGCACTTTGCTCTCAGACTGCAGGTCAACTTGTTGTTCCCAGATTTTCTAAAAGTAGAATGGGAGTCAGAGCCTTCAGTTATCAGGCCCCTCTCATGTGGAACCAGCTGCCAGTATATGTCTGGGAAGGAGACAGCCTCTCTAACTTTAGGATTAGGCTTAAAACGTTCCTTTTTGATAAAGCCTAGTTAAGGGTGGCTCAGGTGACCCTAAAACATTCCATAGTTAAGCTGCTATTCATGGGTACCACTGACGTCACGTTGACAACGATTTTGTCTGCTTACCTCTGCTAAACACCTGCCCCAACTCATGTTCCTGGATATTTCTTTCTTTTTTATCCACAATCCCTCCCCCTAGTCGAGACAACATATATGGGACTTGGGACTGGGTAGTGTAGTGGTAAGATTGCCACCTTTCATGTGGGTGACCTGGGTTCATCCCCTGCATGAAAGGTACTACTACCTCCAGTAGGGGTCCTTAGGCAAAGCCCCCTTACCCTACCTGTAAGTTGCTTTGGACAAAAGTGTCTGCTAAATACATAAACATAACATAACATATGGCACCTGGAGTCAAAGAAATGATATGTCATCACAGCACATGTAAATAATTCAATAACCGTATTTAAACGTGTGGTTTTGGTAGTAGTTTGCCGTTAACATTACCCTTGTTAGCTAGCGAGTTGCTAGCGCCGGAACTAAAAACTCGCTAGCTAACAAGGGTAATGTTTGTTTACATTCCCACTTTAGCTTGTTGCCAGCTGACATCCATGCAGGAAAACGTATGTGCGACTTTTAATGTAAACTGTTTGTGGTTAATTCAGATCATGCCAGTGGTCTCTTCTTATTGCAGCCAACCACTTATTCCGCCGGTCTACGTCCTTTCGGATGGAATAAAGCTGCATTTCAGGGTTTCTTTGTCGACTGCTATCACAGTCAACAGCCCAACATATTCCTGGCATCTTTCAAATAACGTCAATTTTCGGTCTCTGGCTGATTTTCCTCCTACTCTACTTGTTCTGGTAACATGACAATATGACCTGAGTGCAAATATGGCAGCGCAAAAATACAGTGACTTCATGTGGTTGTTGCACCCTCAAAATGAACAGCCAAAAACCACGTCCATCTTAGTTTTTGCAACTTTTTAATCCATCGAAACGGTCCACGGTTCAACACAAGCATACGTTTTTTTTAGCATGAGTTCACACCAACCCACTTTACTCGTCCTCTTAAAGAGACAGTACCCCCCTCCAAAGGATCAGCACAAACACTGCCAATACTCAACATACGCAGAAATTCAGGCAAACAACATTCAATCCTGAAACAATAACCACCATATGAATTAACTGCAACACATACTAAGCAAACCATCTCCACACTCCAATCATAACACACACGAAATCACTGTTCCAGTGCGCCACATGGTCATGGTCCATAGATATATACACGTAGACGCTGCTGTCCATTGGAACTAAACATCAACGCGACCGCCATCTTGGGACGGGGGAAGCCATGTCTACTTACTGCATTAGTCAACAGAGCCAGAGGTCTATCAACGATTAAAGTCACCATAACTCACTGAATTTTCAACCGATTTTCAAGCCGTTTGGTTTGATATAAATTTCAGACATATATTTGTGATACAACATAGATAAATTTTTATACGATTTTAATTATATCATACATTAGAAATGTGATTATTTACACAAATATTTCAGATATTTTAGGATAACTCAATCATGTGTTGTTGTTTTAAAAAAACAGTATGTCTTCTATGTTAATAGAATTGTGCATTTTAACATCAGGGAGGTGACACTGATGTTTTTAAAGGTTTATATAAGGGTTCATTCAATAGGAACAATTTCTAATAGTGTATTTTATTATCATTTAGTGGGCACTGCGTTGTGTTAGTGAAATATTAAGATTATATGAGAATTTGTCATGACACTAACTTTGCAAAGATGGTCAGGAAAATTCAAAAGTGATGGTTTCACTCCTTCCTTTAAACGAGTTGACTGTCCAGTCCTGTCAAAGTCTTGTGGTTTAAAGTGACAGCTGCAGACGACTGAACGTTCCTTTGGGATAAAACTTCTCCTCCTGAGTGCTGCTGCACATGTCTGCCTCTTCCATTTATCTTTTGGAAACCTACACACAAAACAACTTCCTCTGAACAACGCTAACTTCTCCGTGCTTATGTACCTACAAACTGAAACTGATTTAATAGATAATTTAGTAATAACATGGCCTACTTAGCACAATTATGTACAGAGGCTGATTGCCAAATGTCACTTTCATCATCTTACTGATGTCTTACAAACAAAAACATCTTTTGTTTTCTTGTCCTGACATAAGCTAGTAATAAGCTCGTTTCATTTATGTTATCTCAAGAGATACATCAAATTCAACACATTCATAACAGTTAAATAATATAAAACAACTTATATTTGCGAAATGTTATTCCAAGTTTATTTGTTTATGTGTTTCTTTCACAGGAACATCCGAAAGTGGCACAAAAGGCTGGCATGTTGCCAGATGCACAGTTGTCAGACCCGCTCTGACAGTCTGACTGCTGTCGGAAACCCCGTCCCAAGATGGCGGCCGTGTTGACGTGCCTGACAAGCCCGGATGCGGCATCTAGTGTATATATCTATGGTCATGGTCCTGATGAATTGGCCTGGACTGCTGGGGGACCACCCATGATGCACCTCTCCTAACTCTGTTCTTTCTTCTCCGTGTATATGACGTTGTTGTTGTCATGAACTGGTGTTTCTCTTTCTTATCAGAGGGGTGTGCCACGAACGTAGCTAAAGAAAGCCAGGCTGTATCAGGAAAGCCTCGCTTAAACTAACGCTATGTCCCAATAAAGCCTCAAGTCGTTCCACTAAGACATTTCAGCTGCAAATAATCTAGGCTAATTCAAGCGAGGCTTACATAGACTGGCTATGTGCGAGAATGTAAGAAGCCCTGACAGTGGATAGTGGAAAAAAGGAAATGGCAGAAAAAGAGAGCAAGACAAGAGCTTCTCGTCAGCTGAACAAAAAATGCTGATGGAGCTGTATGATGACTTTAAAAGTCTGATCAACAGAAAAGGTAATACAGCTATGACAAATAAGGGAAACGACCGCAAACAATTGCCGACATACTAAATGCGTAAGTTATACAAGTTTCATACCATTGTTAATTGACCCTTCACTAAGCCCCACCCGCTCGGTTGCTGTTGCTACGCCAGTCAAGCTTTCCCTCCTTGAGCGAGAAATTGAGAAGTGTTTTTACCGGTACCTTAAGTCATATTCCTCAGGAATTATCTGAAATTTTCTGGCAAAATTCTTCAGAGGTGTCACAGAGAAGCAGACAAAAAGGTCTCCAATATGCGTTTGAAAGATAGTTCACCAGATTAAATGTTGGCGAAGTTCAAACGAAGAGAAACTCAAAATAGAGGGAAAAGTACACAGCTCTCAATGTAAGCGCCAGGCACCACATGTGTTGACACTTCGAATAAAAAACCAGCACATACAAGAACAACAATGTTCTTGATAACTCAATATTTATTCTTTAAATTTAAAGCGCAAGCGGAGACCCGTAGATTGCTGCTACAGATATCACTATGTCAGAACTTGTCTCTATCTATTAGTATTTATTTTGCTCACATATTACACAGTGGCTCAAGGTTTAACAGAGACATCTTTGTTGAAGTTCTCACACAAAGCTATGGTTAGCTAGCTAACACTAGCACTTTACCTTAGAACAAACGTAGGTGCTCTTATTGATTTTGGAGGGATTCAGCTGTTCGTGTGGTATTCCACACTGCTTTATCCACACCCGGCATCTTTCTTGTTGCGTCGTGGGCTTGGAGAAGGCAAATAATTCAACCACCACCAAACTTCTTTGATAACAACTTGTAAGTCCCGTATGCACGGCACTTGCTTTCTGCCTAAAGCTTGACTGGCCTTTTGTGCACACTTACGGTTGCTAACGTAGGATTGGACAGAAGCTGTTTGTGGGAGGGGCTTAGCGAAGGGTCAATTGTTACATATTTATTTCACTGTCCTCAGGTATTTATGCTCTCCTCTTTGGGTTTTACATTTTTTACATGAAGCATGCTGAATTATCTCTGTATGAGATGTACTGCACAAATATAGTGGCCCTGCTCAGTTGATTAATAACCCAATAATCAACACGCACCATCATACTTTGTGACAATATTATGGTGAGTGTGTGACCCACATATTAATTCTTCACTGTTACATCTCAACAGGAGCAATCTTAACAGCCAAAAGCATACCTGGCAGCAGGTGAAAGTAAAGTACAAGAACATAGAGCGAGGAGCCTTTGAATAAATGAGTTTGTCCTAAAGATGTGTTGAGCTGTAAATATGTTTTACTGTAGCTACCAAAAAAATACAGGCCTCTGCCACTGGTGGGGGTCTTCCAACCGAAAATCTCACACCAGCAGAGGAACTTGCTCTAACCAGCAATCGAGGGCGGCCACTGGTGGAAGGAATAGAATTAGGGACTTCCTCGGGATATGTTCCCAAAAGTGTGGGGTATTGATCACTTTCTCTCAAATTCTCAGTCTCTCAATTATAATGATGTTGTGCCTATATCTGTCAGTGGTGGGAGACACCATCTGTCTGCTTGATCCCCAGACCACAGAGGACATCCCTAACCCATGTGTGAGTAGTTTTATTCAATTTAATTTTCTTTCGATGGAAATACTATGAATCTCATGCATCCCTGTGATTTTCTTCTTCAACAATTACAGTGTTTCTTTGTTTGCAGTTTGATGGCCCCAGCACATCTTGAGCATTCAATGATGAAACTGTGTCTTGGCACAGAAATGCCACAGGTAGGCTATTTATTATTAAAAATATGAAACTGTTTGGATGCGTCTGCAGTCTACCTATTCTATACCAATAGGCCTAATTATCACCAATACGCTTTACTGCAAGTTGCAACAGGAACACAAATTCCAGCAGCAAAGAGTGATTGTTAGAAAAATTTTCTGTGATGGGGGGAGGCCTCCTCCTGTCTTTTGGTTCTCATAATACTATGTAGCAAGCAAAATTGTTTTGACTGTCTGAACTCGTCTTCCCATAACATTAAATGGCTAGTAATGCCTTTTCCCATAATATTGAATGTCCCTTTCCCATAACATTATGTGGCCAGCAAACATAAACAATATACATAGCAATAGTATCATTTTGTTAGTGAGACAACTCTGAGCCAGCTTCCTGACAGGTTGTGCGGACTTGTCTCTTTCTTGCAAGAAATAAATGTTTTGTGTTAATCATATCCAGCGACTCTGAGCCTAATTTTGAGAGAATTTTTCTGACATAATGGTCCTTCGAGCCGGATCCTAAAATCCTTTCCACCTCCCAGGATCGGAGCTGAAACCATGCACGGGGGAGTCCAGGACTCCTAACTGAAGTCCTCTCAGCAGAGTTTCTGATGGAGGCCGGCTGCCACTGGCTGGAGGAAGGGTGACAGGATCTATTTTTGAATCAGTGGCCAGACTCGCTGGATTCTTCGTTGTTGGATTTACCAGTAGATTTATGGTAAGGAACCCTTTGTGTTTCTATTGTTGGCGAGCAATAGTGTGATTTTTAGGAAAAATTTGTGATTATTTAACTAACAATTGTTAGAACCAAGAGGCCTTTAACTAAGTAGGTGTCACAGTTCATCTCTGCCTCACCACTCTGCACCTGCCTGCTTCAATCAGCCAATCAGACACACCCCTCTCATCAAGCCAACTCCACTCACCTGTGCTCTTTGCTCTGCTCTGGCTGTATTTAAGCCCCAGCTCCACACTCGCTCATTGCCAGATTGTTCTCGATGCTTGCGCCAGACTCTCCAGCGTTTCTCTGCCTGATCTCCCGGTTTCGACCTTGCTTGCCTCTGACTACCCTGCCTCACGAATCTCCTGGAAATAACCTCAGCCTTCCGTCCCCGACCACGATCCTCGTCTGTCCCTTTCTGGATTCTGCCTGTCTGCTCCCTTGGCTATCCGGTGATTACCTGATTCAGCTCTACAGAATGAGTGTTACTCCTCTCTCCTCTGTGGCTTCCTGCAGTTCAGTGACTCTGATTATTTCTTCACTGAGTGAGTACAAGACAGAGTTTCACAGACATTACTCACCAGTGTCCTGGTCTGGGTCGGCTGGGCCTAACCTCCAAACCTCTCTAGAGACTGTTAAAGGCCAGCGGCCAGAAGACAGACTGTTTTGCCTGCAGCCATTGTTTCCTGGACGTGTGATAATAAAGTTTGTGACCAACTATACCTGCCTGTCGTTGTGCTGCTATTGGGTCCAAACCACACCCGTTACAGTACAGTCTGGCCAAAGAATGGACCCAGCACACAGCTCTGATCCGCTGGCTCGCCTACACCGGGTGGAGACCCAGCTCCAGCACCAAGAGGCGATGTTAGCCTCCACCACGGCACTGACATTCAGTTAGCAGCAGCTAACCAGGAACAAGCGCTAGCCACGTTATCCACCCAGGTTCAACAACTCACCGCGACCCTCACCCAGTCCATCTCTCTGCCAGGTCCTCCGAGTCATCCTCCTCTGTCTACACCTCCTGGTCCCATCCTAGAGGCTCGAGTGGGAGTCCTGGAACGCTACGCCGGGGACCCGGAGGGTTGCAATCCATTCATCACAAACTGTTCAATCCTCTTTGCTCTGCAACCCCACACTTTTGGCTCCGAGGAAGCTAAGGTGGCGTTCACGATTAATGACCTGACGGGTCATGCTCGGCTATGGGGAACAGCCGAGTGGGAACGCCACACGCCAGCCTGCTTCACTTTCAACGCCTTCACCACCAAACTCCGCAAAGTGTTCGGTGTAGCATCCAGAGGTCCGGACACTTCCGGGGGTCTCTTGGGTCTCAGACAGGGATCCTGCTCTGTCACTGACTACGCCATTGACTTCCGCATCCGGAGCGAGTGGAACCAGGCGGCTCAGGTGGACGAGCTGGTGTCCTACGACCTTCCTGCCTCTCTCGACGATATCATCGAGCTGGCTTCCCGTGTGGACAGACGGATTCAAGCTAGACACCGAGAGAAACAGCAGGGACGAGGGGAACGTCTTCCTGCTTCTCCAGCCCCTCCCAGATCATTAACTCTGCCCACCAGCACAACGAGGAGGGATTCTGAGCCCACACAGATTGGCCGGGCCAGTCTAACCCCACAAGAGAGAGAGAGACGTCGCAGAAGGAACCTCTGCCTCTACTGTGGTCAGCTTCATTTCCAGGTGTCCGGCAAAAGGTCAGCCCCACCAGTGAGGAGGGAGGTCCTGGTGAGGCAAACATCAAAACCCTCCTCCATCTCACGTCTCCTGTGTCAGGCCCGACTACTGCTACCCCAAGGCTCTCAGACTGTCGCCACACTCATAGACTCTGGTTCAGACGCTAACATCATTGACAATGACCTAGCACTTCAGCTGGGCGTCGGTCGGATTCGCCTACCAGTTCCTGTTCCCGCCAATGCCCCGGACGGTCACCACCTGGGGACTGTCACCCACCAGACGGTGCCCATCCACATGCTCCTGTCTGGCAACCACCACGAGACTATCCAGTTTCACATCCTGCCCTGTCCTCGTCACCCACTCCTCCTGGGATTCTCCTGGCTCCGACGTCATAACCCACACATAGACTGGACTATGGGGGCGATCCTGGGTTGGAGCCCAACTTGTCATCAGGTCTGTCTTAAGCAAGCCACCGTTTCCCAGTCATCTACCTGTTCCAGTTCTGCTCCAGATATGTCGGGGGTCCCCGCAGAATACCTAGACTTCCGAGAGGTCTTCAGCAAAGCCAAAGCAACCTCTCTTCCCCTGCATAGACCCTACAACTGTGCTATCGATCTCCAGCCCGGTTCTGCTCCACCCAGAGGCCGCCTGTACTCCACCTCTGAGAGAGAGTCCATGGACACCTACATTAACGACTCTTTGGCTGCAGGCATCATTCGACCGTCGTCATCTCCGGCAGGGGCGGGCTTCTTCTTTGTGGCAAAGAAGGACAAGACGCTCCGCCCTTGTATATATTATCGAGGACTAAATGACATGGTGAAGAACCGTTATCCCCTGCCCCTCATCGCCTCAGCATTCGAGCTCCTGGAGGGAGCCACAATCTTCACCAAACTCTATCTACGCAATGCCTACCACCTGGTCCGGATCCGAGAGGGAGACAAATGGAAGACGGCGTTTAACACCCCCACAGGCCAGAGTACCTGGTGATGCCTTTTGGCCTCTCCAATGCTCCTGCCGTCTTCCAGGCCTTTGTTAATGATGTACTCAGGGACATGCTTACCAAGTTTGTTTTCGTCTACCTCGATGACATCCTGATCTTCTCCCGATCCAAGGATGAACAAATTCACCAGGTCCAGAGAGTTCTCCAACGCCTGCTGGAGAATCCACTCTTCGTCAAGGCTGAGAAATGTGAGTTCCACGTTCTCTCCGTCTCCTTCCTGGGGTACGTCATAGGGAGGGGGACAGGCGGGTCCCCTGGACCCGAGCTTCTTGTAGCAAAGATTTTGTCAATTGCGTTTAGAGACCAGCCGATCAATTCCATGATTTAGTTTGAGAGCAATGCAGTGAGAGGCACTGAAGTTGAGACAGGACAAGACAAGAGAAGCAGGAGAGATATGGGAGAGGGCAGAATCAGGAGAGAGTAGAAATGCGACCGCCTTCGTTGAGAGCGAAAGAAGAAGTCCTGGTTCTGGTTCAGGTTCTGATACATCTGTCGTAGCACAGCTGGATCCATAGCTGGGGGTTCTCTGACGGCTCTCATTTCTGTTACAGCAGCAGACTGAGGACAATAGTCGGGCACATTTTCCTGTTCATGGTGTGGCTCTCTTTCCTGCAATTCATCATCACACGGCAACCTCACAACTTAAAATTCAGGAGCAAGATTACATCAATCACATGGTCTCTGCTCTCCTCAAACTCTACAAGTGCATTCTCAATCTCCTCAGTGTTTTTCTCATATTTGTTTCTGTTTGTTTTGCTCAGGGTGTTTCTCCTTTGAACAGTGGTAATATCTAATGACAGAGGGCTTATTATTTTTCCTCCTCAGTCAGAAGTGGGAAAACACCATCACACTTTGAGTGGTCTGCACTGACAAACCTGAGGTAGCAGCAAAATCAGCCAAACACATCTCCTCATACTCTGGTGTCTCAGGTTTGACTTTGTATTTGTCACTCAAACTCGTCATCCAGGCATTACAAGTCTTTGACGGGGTGTCCTTCAGGAATGACATGGGGCAACTCATTTTCACTGGATTGTCATTAGTAGGAATGAACACAACACTGTGTGAACACTTTTTCACATTTATTCCACATGCACTAGTCACACTGCACTGATCTCTCTCTTTTTTTTAATAAGCCTGCATGACAGCTCTCATCTCATCACACTCATTAACTCTGTCCATGTTGGAATTCTTCATGACTGTTTTCAGGTACTCTGACAGACCACTTTCCTTCTTTGTGATGTATTTTGTCAGATACTGTCTACACGAGATAAGCATTCAGAATGAAGGACAAATCAATGCTACTGTCCCAGGCTTTAAGCAGATGTGGGTTGTACCCGTTTATCCAGCAGTCTTTGAGATCACGCTTCAGGTAGATTGCAGTCTTTCTGTTCACACGCTGAAGGTACCTTTCATACTCTGCCAGCGTCAAGTTTGCTCTTTGCAGTTCCAGTGTTATCATCCTCACCAAGACTTGTGATCATTGTGTTTGTGCAAGGTGGCTTTGGAAAACCAAACCGACAACGAGAGTTCACTCTCTTGAAGCAACTCTTAGTGTGGTTCTTACTTACTTCAGAGACTTTCTGGAATAGTTCAGGTTGTTTTTCTGGGTCAGGTAGTTGTGCTGAGATGTATCTGTCTTCATCTGAATTCAGCAGCTGACTATGTGAAGAAGAACGTTGGAGATCCCAACTGTCTAATCATGGCAAACAGATCTTTAGTGGTTTTCTACTAGTATACTGGAGTCCCTCTCAGTGCCTGCATGAATCTGACTGCATCTTTATTTCTCACCAGTCTCTCAACCTCTCATTTGTCTTGTAACATGCCTGAGGTTATCATGCGTCCATCTCTGGTCATAGTTTTAGCTTTTCTCAGCTGTATCATCATGCTGTGATTAGCCAAGTGTATATCATCACAATCTGTGCAAATAACAAGTAGTTTGGGTCTCTGTCAAAATGATCATGCTCATTAAAAAGCCTTGACTTGAAATAGTCACTTGGGGTGACTTGAATGTGTTTCATTTGGTCCAATGTGTTCTCACCCGTAGGAAATTGTACGGGGAATGACATTGATCCCAAATTTGGAGACCTGGAGAAGCTAACTGGACTGTTTGTTTGTGCAGGAGCCACACAACAAGTATTATCACTGTAACAAAGGATCTCTTCTGATATGTCAAGAGGCTGAAGGCATGATTCTAAAGCAAACCCTCCATTTGGCATTTCACCTTCTTCTCTGATCATATCTCTGCTGCTGTGGTTGCTCACATTCACAGTTCTGATCATTTTCAGGCTAATTTTCTGCGTCAAACAGTGCATTTCTCTCACACGTCAATTTGCATCAAATCTGCTTCCTCACACTCATCATCCCCTATGTGAACATCATCCTCATCAGGGAAGTGTTGGGTCACATAGTACCGCTTCATCTCTGATAGTAACGTCCTGATATTCGCTGGGAATTTCAGACAACTTAAGTTTATTAGCTGCCGTGAGGTTTGGCATGCATCCTTTCTTGAGATGATTGTGGCATGTGTGTCCTTCTCTCATCAGGAACTGTGCATGGTTAATTTCTACAGGCTTCATCACAAACATTAACATATTTTCCTGTCAGACATTGTGAAACCACATTTGGATTTTTGTTATAATTTGACCTTGTGCAGGTTCGTACCTGGTTGGGAAACGAGGTCTTATGACACACAGTGCAGACATAAGTGGAACCAGCCTTAATATTTGATCTGAATGCAGATATGGCTTCATTGATCAAACTGTTCTCAACTGTCTTATGTTGCAGACTCTGCGTTTCTCTGGTCTCTGTTTCACGCCGAGTGTTTCTGTTCATCCGTCTGTATTTTCTTTTGATGCTCACTGTACATCTGATGTTATGTATCATCCTAAATGAACGATTGTTATATCGTTTTCTCATTCGTTGTTTCATCAGCTGTCTGTGTCTGAGCTTGAATACTCTGTCATTTGCATAATGATGAGTGATATAAGATCTCTGCCTCTGTCGAAAAGCTTCACTTTGACTGTATCGGTTTCTCATGTAGATTATCTGTTTCTGTCGAAAAGCTTCTCTTTGTCTGTAATGGTTTCTCCTGTTCATCTTTTTTCTATTTCGAAACACTTTGTTTGTACTATAATCATTAGAAACATACTGCTTCAGATACTGTTTTCGTTTCTGTCTAAATTCAGCATTTTCCCTGTAGGAATTCCTCATCTCTCTCTTTTTCCTCTGTTACTTTCAGATTTTTCCTGTGTTTTTCCCTTAATTCAGAGTTGTGTTTATAGTTATTGATATTGTGCAGGATTTTCTTCTGTCTAAAATCAAGATTATTTTGATATGTCACGTTTGATCTTTTCTTTGCTCCAAAAATATCATCTGAAGCATACTTTTCCCTTTCTTTCCTTTTTTGATTCTCTTTACTTAGTCTAGGTTTTTCTGTCATCATTAGTTTCCTCTTCAGTTTTTTCCTCTTAAACTTTGTCAGTTTACAGGAGATTCAATTCAATTCAATTTCTATAGTGCCAAATTACAATTGTCATCTCAAGGCACTTAAATGATATAGTCCAATTCAAGCCAATTGGAATTCAATTAATTGTAATAATAATCCAATTCATTCATATAGAGCCAATTCAAAAAAATAATATCCTAGCTAAGGAAACCAACAGATTCTTCAGTCCAATCTCCCGTCCTGAGCATGCCTGTGGAAAGGAACGACTCCCTTTTAACAGGAAGAAACCTCTTGCAGAACCAGACTCAGGAAGGGTGGCCATCCGCCTCGACCACAAGTTAATAACCACGAGAATGTCACATCTACATAAAATCATTTGAGAAATTAAACGGGGAAAAAATAGAGCAAAGTGAGGAAAGGTGTGACAGATGAGGTCCCCCAGCAGTCTAAGCCTATAGCAGCTTAACTATGGGATGTTTCAGGTTTACCTGAGCCATCCCTAACTATAAGCTTTATCAAAAAGGAAAGTTTTAAGCCTAATCTTAAAAGTGGAAAGGGTGTCTGCTTCCCGGACATTTACTGGCAGCTTATTCCACAAGAGAAGGGCCTGATAACTGAAGGCTCTACCTCCCATTCTACTTTTAGAAACTCTGGGAACAACAAGTAAACCTGCAGTTTGTAAGCAAAGTGCTCTGTTATGAAAATATATTACAATGAGATCTTTAAGATATGATGGAGCTTGGTCATTAAGAGCTTTATATGTGAGGAGAAGAATCTTAAATTCTATTCTGAATTTAACAGGGAGCCAATGAAGAGAAGCTAAAACTGGAGAAACATGATCTCAACTGAGAGTTGAGTTCTCATAAGAACTCCTGACTGCAGCATTTTGGATCAGCTGCAGGCTTTTCAGAGAATATGTGGGACAGCCCAATAATAAGGAATTACAGTAGTCCAATCTTGAAGTAACAAATGCATGAACTAGTTTCTTTGCATCACTTTGAGACAGGATGTTCCTGATTTTAGCAATATTACGAAGGTGAAAGAAGGCAGTCCTAGAAACAAGTTATATATGTGATAAATTCTGGTCAAAAATAATTCCAAGGTTCCTCACTGTAGAACTAGAAGCCAAGGAAATACCATCTAGAGTAACTATATAACTAGACAATTTCTCCCTGAAGCGCTCAGGTCCAAAGAGAACAACTTCAGTTTTGTCTGAATTTAAAAGCAGACAGTTCTGAGTCATCCAGGTCTTTATGTCTTTAAGACAGGCTTGTAGTCTGACCAACCTATTGGTTTCATAGATAAGTACAGCTGAGAATCATCAGCATAACAATGGAAATGTATGCACAGAACCCCAAGGAACTCCACGACTTACTCCAATGTGTGAGGTAGATTCTTCATTTACAAGAACAAACTGGAATCTATCAGATAAATAAGATTTAAACCAGCCTAAGGCAGTTCCTTTAATTCCGTCACAAAGTAGCCCTGTGACTGAAAAGAAAAAGTAGCTTAGTGATTGTCAAGGAAAAAATACAAAAAAAACGTTGGCAAGCAAGCAACGGCTAATGTTAAATGTTAACGGCTAAAGTGTTAGCATTGTTGGCTGGGATCAGGTGATAGTCAGCTGATCCGGTTTGTAATTATAGGTAGCTGTGTTTTGTTTTTGTTTTTTTTACTCTATATTAATAACATAAACAATATTGTAATCTAATGATAACATAACATAATTTAGAAGGTGTGTTTTAGATTGATATTGATTATTTTCCTGGCTTGTGCTTTCAAGCATTTATCGGGGGCATTAAGCCCCCTCGCATCACTCACCGCTCTCCCTTCGCGCCACTGTAACGTTCACTTTTGCTGCGCCTCTTCGCTCTGTACATTGGAAAAGAATGGCAACTGGCCACTTCCATTGCTTGCTTTGCGTTCGGTGTGAATCCAGGGTTAGGCGGATCCCAGAAATTCACTCTGAATGGGACAAAGATTGTATGGAGCTTGTACTTAGCGATTGAATCGTGTCATCATTAATGCTTTTGCCCATGTCCCAGTGAGTGCCTGTTCTTCAGTCTGAGATGGGTGATGCAGACCGTGCAGTTTATAAGTGTAAAAACGTCCGACGATGTTGTCCTTGACCGTCGGACCATTTCCCGCTGACACAGGGACATAATACATACACTACGTGTGCTGGCAGCGATAAACCAATCAGAAAACATTAGGTAATACGTATGCCTTATAATCAGGTGCGCTTTATGTATGGGTTAAGTACAGAAATGGACCCCATAATTGAAGGTGCGCTTTATAATCAGGTGAGCCTTATAGTGCGCAAAATACTATTATTTTTATTTTATTCTTATATATTTAGTATTTTTATTTATCTTTGTTTATTGTTTTGACTGAGAGAGGCATAAGTTAAAGAAACCACATGTAAGATGTCAGTAAGATATACACTAAAATAGGATTAAAAATACAGAATTATAATTAAATTAGACCATTAGAATAATAACTAAATTAGCACTAAACTAAGAATTAGACATCAAATTTAGATACTTACCTGACAGGTGGATTTATAAAGGAAAAGAGGGAATAGTTTGTGTATTTCTGATTTTGTCTTATGTGTTATTATTGTATAGAAGATAATCAATTCATATTAAAATAAATTACATTTTTACTTTTTTTAATGAGTCACACCCATTTCTCCAGAGTGAATCTAATCTTTTGAATAACACATCTAAGTTTCAATTTTATTTATTTTACATTAATAACTGGTTCTATTATTTAACCCGGTGTTACAAAGGAATTTTCAGGGTGTGCTACAACTCTCTGGTCCTGTGCTAAAAAGCTGTCAGCCTCTGTAGCGCTAGTGCTATGTGCTGAAAAAGTTAACGTACAGCCCTGTTTAGTGATGTTCCATTAAAACTCTCAGCTTTCCACTGTTAGACTCTGCTGCTGGGACCTGTTCTGATCCACTTTACAGGCAGAACAGCTCAGCTCACATGGCTCTAACAGAGGTGGCGGTGTGGCTCGGTTCAGGAGGTCTGGCGGTGAAAACTGCTGCAGAGGTGGATGTGCAGCTTGACTCAGGAGACCTGGTGATGAAAGCTGCCAAAGAGGTGGAGGTACAGCTGGACAGAAGAAGAAGCCTGTTGGTGAGAGTTGCTGCAGAGGTGGAGGTGCAGTTAGGCGGAGGAGGAGGTTTGGCGATGCGAGTTGCCATTGAGGTGGAAGTACAGCTGTGCAGTGGAAGCAGTATAGAGGAAGCAGCTGTGGGGGTGGAGGGAGCAGCAGCAGCGGTGGAAAAAGCCACACAATCAAACCTGTTGAAATATTGGTTAAAAGTATTGGCTCTGTCATCATCACCTTCCCGTTGTACATTCCTCCGCCTTTCTCCATTCCCATTCTGGAATGCCATCTTTTTCTGGTTCAGGACGTCTTTGATGTCACTGGTGATCCATGGTTTATTATTTGGATAGCACCTTACAGTCCTCACTGGAATCACAGTGTCCTTACAGAAGTTAATGTAGTCAGTGATGGTGCTGACCCTCCTATCCACATCAATGTCCATTTCTTCTTCCTCCAGCAGTACGGCCCAGTCTGTGACATCAAAGCAGTTGTAGCCAAATGATATATCGCCGGCAGACAAGGCACCAACAATATATATTTATAGCGGACACACGTAGCATGATGTGATAAGATATAAGGATTTATCCAAAAGTTCTCACTATCTGAATAAGCCTTATTTAACCTCGTTTTAGGGCACCACCTTCAATCGAAGGAAAAAGACAGAATCTTACAATTCTGGTATGTTAAATTAATAATCAATTATTAATTAATAACTAATACATTTCAGTCTCATATAGTCGCTACTCGTGAATTCTCGTTTTGTTGGACTCACACATACGTAAAAGAACACATACACAAAAGCCGGTTGATTTTATATATTTATATATATATGAACCATTTATTAAAATGATATGACCAAAGACATGAACCATGACACTATTTGAATTCAAAGGCTATCAACTTGGGTTAGTTTATCATTTTAACAGCAAATTCTCTCGACACCCACCGCATACCGTCTGAAATGTAAGAACGGGGCAGATCTTATGGTTAGGTCAGCTCCGAACCACAGGTGATCGCCAGCGGGTCCCACTGGGTCTCTCTCTCGGTTCCGCGGTGGTGAAAGAGACACTGCCCTGTAAGCCTCCTTCACATTAGCATAAAACAGATCTAATGTCATTTATCCATGTGTTGGACAGTCCACATACTGTACAAAGCCAGTCAGGCAGGAAGATAGAGAGACGTGGTTGAAATCCCCTGTGATCGCAATGAAAGCCTCAGGACGCTGGGTCTGTATCCTGGCAACGGCGTCATGGATGACGTCACATGCCGTTGTCAGTGCTACCCTCGGTGGAATGTAAACAACGATGACGACTGTATATGGGAACTCT
Source organism: Leuresthes tenuis (assembly GCF_036924035.1). Lineage (NCBI taxonomy): Eukaryota > Metazoa > Chordata > Actinopteri > Atheriniformes > Atherinopsidae > Leuresthes > Leuresthes tenuis. Next base: position 26,410,838 of record NW_027325361.1, read on the forward strand.
CTGGGCGCATAGAAACCAACTGATAGCTGTTGTAATGGAAAATTAATTCTTATATGCATTGTATTGAGTGTTAATGTGTATGACCTGCAAATGACCGTATTGTACTGTATTCTGTACTGTGTTGTTCTCTCTTGCAAGATATTATTATTAAAGCCTCTTATCTCCTCAAAAGAAAATAACTCACTCTGTGCGTTACTAAATTTACACTACAATTTTGGCATCACGAACAGGATCCCTCGACTGGTGTCTCTGGACTGGACCGCAGTGCATGGCCAGCCTGGACTGAAGTAGCTGTTCCAGCCTAATGCCTAATTCCTCCAGGGCCTTTTCGGAGAGAGAGGACTGGCAGGTCCATTTCCTGAATACTAGCACTGGGATCATTTTTTAAATATGATAGGCTCAGGCGATAAGATTGCTCTTCAGTTTTTATTTGAATAAAAGAGGGTTTCCCGGTTGTGTCATTGGTGAGACAGAGATTTCACGGGTAAGTGAAACTTTTGAAGCGGTCCGAAGAAGTGTGAGTACAGATTAAGGTTCTCATTGGAGATATCCTTTGAGTGAAGGAATATATTCCCCCATTCCAAGTCCGAGAATGGGAAACAGTGTCTCAGACTTTTGACCCTACCGGGGGACCTAAGCATGATGAAATGAAAAATAAATATGGTCCAGAGAGTGTAAAATGGACTAGATATTGGATAGAAAATTGGGGTGTCCACCTGAAGGTTCTTTTAGTATGTTAGAAATAAGAAAATTAGAAGAAAAGCTTTGCAAATATGAGAAAGAGATGAAGCAAAAAAAAGAAAATGAAGTTTAAAGATTGGGAACAGTTGCTGGAATGTAAGAAAGGTATAGAATGTTGGAAAAAAGAAATTGTGTTAAGAGAAAGAAAGAAAAATGCTAAACAAATGCCAGGACGGAATGATGATGATAATTTAGTATGTGGACGAAAAGATAATTCAGCTCTGATTAAGACTGAATCTTCATTTAAACCACCACCATATTCCACTGATAACACTTCTTCTCCTTCTGCACCTCTTTATCCCACCCTGAGCGCTCTTGTTGTGCCGGATCCAGACCTGGACTCCTGCCCTCCACGACGCCTGCAGCAACAACAGCCAGCCCTGCCACAAGGGACTTCTTCAGTCCTCCCTTGGGGAGAAATTCCATCATCCTCACAACATCAGTTACATCAGTCTGATGATGAGGAAAAGGAAGACATTTGGTTCACCAGCGTACCCGCCCAAGAACTTTTAACGCAAGTGACAAAAATCCTTTCCCCACAATCTGGACTTCGGAGATCCAAACGTGAGAAAAAACAAAAACCAGATCCAAACCATGCCTAAGTTGCAGGTCCCACTGGACCATTACTGTTTTATAGACCCTGGACTGAGACTGACATCATGGAAGCATCACAATGCTTACCAGATCCAGAGAATTCTGGACCCCGTTTCGCTGACGAGTTGCGAGATTTCTGCGCACAATTCCGCCCGACGGAATGGATTTGCGACCTACCAACAGTGAACGAGGACATAATGACAACGTTCAATATGAAGCAGCCATCCAAAGACTGTGTCAAGCCATCACCACTCAATTTCCAACTAAAATGCGAACAGAAACCCGGTGAAGGGACTGATGATTTTGTACACCGCATCCTTGAGGAAGTCAGCAAGCACAGCGAGAGACTAACGGATTTGGGTAATGAACCAGGACCATGGGAGAGTATTGCATGCAATGCAATAATTAAAGGCCTCATGCCAGATGTCGCCAATGAAGTAAAGAACATTTACGTAGGTTGGTGTGAGGGTCCTCGTTTGGCTGATGTTCGCTGATATGCTCGCCATGCTCAGAACCAAGTTGAGACACGTAAGACAACCAAAAGGGACAAGTGTGAAAAGGAGTTGCATTTGGCAGCCATGACCATGTATTACGCAGTTGGTGTTAACAGAGGACGAGGCCGAGGTCGAGGACATGGATGTGGGCGAGGAGGTCGAAATGGGCCACGCCAGAGCTATGACCCGAATATTTGCTTTTACTGTGGCCAGACTGGACACTGGAAGAAGGACTGTCCACAGCTGAAAAGTGATGAAATTGGGCAAAAGGCTGACTGAGGGTGGGAGGCAGGTTCTGGATGTCATGCGCCAGTGGAGCCTCCACTAATGGGTGATAGCACAACATACACACACTGTTGGTGAGACTAGAATAAAGGACTGTATAGGGTTGGTACGTTCTGAGTTTAAGCTAAATTCGCTCCCAGGGCGTCGGTCAGGACACAAACAGAGGAGATTGGAATCCAGTTTAGGCAGTTTTACTGATGAGAGGCAGGCACAGGTGAGTTACAGGCATGAGACTCTTTACATGGCAGGAGACGGTGCTAACACTGAATAGATGTCTGAATGTGTGTGAGTGTGTGTGGTTCTGCAGAATACAAACAGAAAAGGAAACCATTATGAGCATAAACACAAATACCATAATATATTACATAATTGCAATAATATAGTATTTGATAGTGTAGCATTTACACTATACAGGTTGTCACAGTATAAGATCAGATATGAGGAATAATCTTGATTAGTGCAATAACTTCACCACTCTCAATTTACCATACCAGCTCTTATATAGACCACAAATAAAGTAAGCAATAAACCGTTATCAAATAAAGGTCTCGATAGCCTTAAATGGCGTTAACAAGCTTAACGAGCGATCAAAGGGCCCGCCGCGATAGATCTAACCAGCGCGACATAAGGGCGGCGCCCACGAACACACGTCTACACAAAACACAATGTGAAACAGCATAAATGCTTCATGTTTATAAATGTGCACATCAACCTAGACAAATTCTCACAACGCATTAAATTCCAAGTGAGAAGTATCGAAGGCGGTGCTTAAGGCACGCAATGAGGAACTCACGTGAACACATACAACCATGACTGGAAACGGTAAATGAAGTAAACCTCAACATGAGTAAACACATATTACCGAATTGAAATAATGCACTTACAATCAACAATGACGCATACTGGCACGTCGGTGCTGAACAGCATATAATGATGACTAAACTAAACTTAACGGGCGCTCACTTCTCTGGTACCGCTACAATAACCAGAATACCTTGCATTCTTAAGGTAGTGCGGACTACTTGTTCAATGTTAACCCTTAAGGTGGAACTACCAAGACGGATAACAAACAATATTAATCATTGAAATCTGGAGCCTTTCTAACACACACATTTTCCTGCTCTGTGCAGTGAAGAAACGCTTGCTGACTGCGATTCACGTAGTAAAGTTTTGCATGCTATTTCCGTCCTAGAGCAAAGATATTTACCCCAGGTGATAGGAACTTATGTTCATTTAACATCTGAAGCCATGTTAGAAAAATTATATAGTTATACTATGAGAAAAGCTGCAAGAATAACAGTTTCTGTGATGGGGGGGGGGGGCTCCTCCTGTCTTTTGGTTCTCATAATACTTTGTAGCAAGCAAAAGTGTTTTGACTGTCTGAACTCGTCTTCCCATAACATTAAATGGCTAGTAATGTCTTTTCCCATAACATTGAATGTCCCTTTCCCATAACATTGTGTGGCCAGCAAGCATAAACAATATAAATAGCACCATTTTGTTAGTCAGACAACTCTGAGCCAGCTTCCTGACAGGTTGTGCGGACTTGTCTCTTTCTTGCAAGAAATTAATGTTTTGTGTTAATCGTATCCAGCGACTCTGAGCCTAATTTTGAGAGAATTTTTCTGACAAGCCAACAAAGCTTTTCCAACTTTTCAACTTATTGTTAAGGGGGAAAAAGTGACATTTATGGTTGACTCTGGGGCTACATCATCAGTAGTGCAGTTAGGGGAGTTTGATTGTCTTCCAAAGTTAAGTCTGCATCAGGCCAGGTTGTGAAGGAGAAAATGATAACGCCCATTGCGTGTATCACTCCTGATGGGCTCTCCTTCACACACTCATTTTTGTTATCAAAGTTGTGTCCCATTAACCTGATGGGCCGTGATCTCATGTGTAAATTAGGTATTATTTTAACTTCTACACCAGAGGGTGTTACGGTTATGTTGCAGCCTGACAAAGTTTTCACAGTAGTGCAGTATGATTCATCAGCACTTACATATGCTTACGAGTGGAAACTTCCTAGTTCTTCTTTTTCACAACAACTAGTTGAAGGTGTTTTATTTGTGCATGGTGTAAGTGGGTGCATGGCATCCAAATCGAACATATTTCTCATCAGTCTATAACTTTTTATCTTGATTATCCATCCTTTGAATGCTTTTCTGGACACATTCATTCCATGTCTACTTGTGATGGAGAATGGTTTTAAGGACCATGTAGTGTATTACAAACTATAAAGACCACCTAAATGTAGTATTAGGTCTGTTAAATACAGTATGTTTGGTATAGTTAGTACCCATGATGTGAAGAATGGCATTAAAGATATCACTTTGACCTACCGGTAAAGAAAGGAATCACTGATTTTGATTGAAATAGGATCTTTTTTTTATCTGTTATATTAAATGCAACCACCAGGTGACACTATCATTCTATCTATCCGTCCATCCATTTTCTATACCGTCAATCCATTAATCGGGTAGCGGGTGGGCTGGAGCCTATCCCAGCAGTCATCGGGCGAAAGGCATCATTCTATCTAATAGCAGATTATTATTGCACAGAAGAACTGATGGAAAAATAAAACATGTATTAAGTTTGATTCTCGAAAAAGGATTAATGTCATAGACAAATAATAATTAGATTTGACTTGATTTTAAAGTTTAAAGTGTCATGTTGTGGTTGTGGAGGGCGGAAAGTATATTGAATGTGATTTTCTGTAGAGTCTATCAGTAAGAACATAAATCCAGTAATGTAGCAATAACATCCAAATTTTGGAAAAAAGATCATATTTATTCTCCAATGGTTGATTTTAATAGTAGTTCATGATTGTGTTCAGATCGGTTTGGTTATTTATTCTCCACTGTCACTTTTCCTTGTCATGTTAAATATTTAAGTGGATGGGTTAAAAGCCATTTTTAAAAAAGGGGTGCATAAAAAAGGTGCAGTGATGGTCATTCAGTACTCAAACAGAAATGATTATTGGCAAATATCTTATCTAACGTGTGCCATAAAAGCCTCAACAGCCTTTTTAATTATGCCTCCATGAAAAGACTGGCATTGCACAGTAAAAAATAAAAAATACAATGTCAATTAGTATGCAGAACAATGTTTAACACATCAGGAAATTAATCTACACAGCACTTTGAATTAAAAGTTTCGTTCTGGAATAACTAGGGCAGGTCAGCTGAGAATACTATTGTATGTGGTCTAAATTACTCCTTTGGTACTGCTGCTAAAAAGCAATTAAAACAAGGATTCCAGTGTGGTCAGATTCTCCACTAACCTGTCACTATTATATACTGGAAATGGGAAAAAAAGAGAGAAAGCTCTGTGTCTACTATCATCTTAAACTGCTGCTTAGGCTCATATATGTTGGGCCTTGAAGTGAATTGGACTAAAAGAAAATGGAAGCTGACAAAGAGAGTCATGGAAGTCGTGTTTCCTCATGTTATTGTCATGAAAGAGATTAACTTATCTGATATCTCTGTGTGTCATCCACATATCATTTACAGATATTTAAGTTGCTTCATGACGGTAATGTGCTATTTCATTTGTCAATTTAATATTTTTATGTGTTGCTTCTGTGGTGTATAAGGGATGGTCGCTTTCAAACAGCCTATGTGTATAAGGTAAAGGAAGAACTCTGCTGACACAGCTTGGTCGAACACAATAGTATTCTATTGTCAACCAAGTCCATATCAGAATTACAGAATGATGCATCAAATTTGGAGAGATCCTCAAAGCCAAAAAGTCTGTGTCATCTCTCCCTCACTGGGGGTGCTTCTCCCCTTATGTAGGGTAAAACCATCCCCTATTTGGTGAGCCTGGGTGGGCTCAATAGTCTGACTGAAAGATATATGTATATCTATATATCCCTGTTGTGGCTGTCCTGGACATTTTTAACTGAGCGAGTTAAGCATGGGGTGTTTCTCCAAATGTTCATGTTGAACAGAATAAGAATGGTAAATTCTTTATCTCCTGTCTGGACACACGAACCTGATACCTTTCTGAACCCTGTTAAGTGTCAGACACTACACTTCTTAAAATGTAGTCCTGGTAAATTAGGCAAGAGGTTATTTCAAAGTGCTTTACATTAAAGACAAAATACATCATTAAGAAGCATAAACATGAGACTAAATATTAAACAACTGCTTGAAAATGTATTCTGTAACTAACTTTGCTGTCCACCTTTACACATCTAAATCTAAAATATTCAAAAGAGGTATAGAAAAATATGGCAGATAATGAGGTGTGCAGGGCTGAAAACAACACACTTTTCTAACAGGTCTCAGGACTCTGTCAGCCAGCTTTTATATCTCAATGCCAGGAATTCTGGCATTGAGATATAAAAGAGGAAATGCCTCTTCCTGGTGCCAGAGGCAATTGGCTACAGCTCATTTTTCAAAAACACACTCTTTGAAAAAACAAACCAGCATAATACAGGGGAGAAAAAGAAACGGAGATGCTCCCTTCATTCCCATGCGAGGGAGAAGTTCATTCTTATTTAGAGACTCTGTAGGCTTCCAAACATTTCCTGCCACTCTTTTCTGCCTGTGATAAGGTGGAAATGTGCAGACAGCTATGCTGGCCCTGCAGTGTTTAAAATGATTCAGCATTTACCTCTGGTTAGAGGTAAGATTACTGTACACAAAGTGATTTTTGTCCTGACTGTGCTTGTTAAAGCTGGACTGTGGCTGTGTGTTTGGCAAATTTCTGTGTGACTGGGATAGTTTGACATTTGTGGTAGCAGATTTACTTTTTCCAAGCAACAGAAAGATATAAAAGTCAATAATTGACCAGTTTGATAAATTTGTAACCACAGGCAGGAATTGGTTAGTTTAACTTAAAGGAGATAACCATGAAGGAGACAGTTGGTCAGTCTCTGTCTGAGACATTAACCTGATGAACTCACAGTGAGTGTGTTTCTATCGATCAACTACAACATCAAAACTAGTCACAGCTAAAGGTGAGCAACACTGCTCATCTCACCACAATGGATGGATCATCTTTACTGAATTAATCCTTAACTTGGCTTCATGCATAGCCTGTAGAAAAAAATTGTGCAACACTATTTGCTATTAGATGTAAATCACTGTGGAAGTGTCTTAAAGTCCAACCCCACAGCTCAATGTTGGCTCCAACAGGATCCAATTTAAAAAATGTCTGCTTCTGTAATTAAACACAAAGACAATAAATCATTACCACAACAACTGGTGGAGTTAGTATCTGTATTAACTGATCATTGTGCCAGTGGAGCTTCTAAAAAGAATGTCCTCAGTTGATAGCTGCTTGTTCATTCTTTTGTATGTTTGTTCAGTCAGCTTTCAAGAATCTTTTTCTTTGCATTCTTGGCCTCATACCCAAGGATTTAAAGGATTTCTGATGATATTTATGATTCTGTTTATTTTCATGATATTGGTAGTGGAGATAATGGGTATCGTTGGTTTTATTTTCTGCAAACATTTCCCCTGATGACAATTTGTTGCTAAACCAGTATAATTAAATCTGGGAGTTGATTGTTGGTGAGTTTTCCTATATCAAGGTTAACAAAGTCGCTCCAGGTTATGTCATTCTGCTGGAGCTTTTTCAGGTTCACTTGTGACAGAAGCTGCAAGTTATACAGATTTATATTAAATATACTATTCATGGCATGTATGTTTTGCTTCCTTAATAACTGTTGCTCACTGTGTATAAAGTAAGCAGCATGTGTTTAATTTTAATGTCAGCATCAGCAAATTCGTGCTCAGTTGTGGAAATACATGTATTAGTACTCATTACTAAAACCTGGCACAACTCCCTACAATGACTTGACATATGGGACTTGAATAGAGCTAAATTCCACTAATGAGACTACGGAAGGTATTTTATCCTTGAGTTATGAATTTATCCACAAATAGAATAGAGTGACAGTGTAGTGGTAAGATTGCTGCTTTTCATGTGGGTGACTGGGGTTTCAATCTGCATGAAAGGTATTATCTCCAGTAGGGGTCCTTAGGCAAGACCTCCTTATGCTACCTGCCTACCTGGAATATGAGTGTAAGTCACTTTGAATAAAAGCATCTGCCAAGTGCATAAACATAAACATTACATGTATTGAACACAACAACCTCAAAAGTCTGATGATAAACAACACTGGTGAGTTATTTGCCAACACAATAATGTCCGCTATAGTTTGGGTATCTAATTTGGGTATCTAAAAAATGTGTTTGAAACAACCAATAACTTGTAAAAGTGATATGAAAAGCTGTAAGATAATATTTCAGGGTAGCATTACCATGGTAACTTGCTTACTCTCCTGCCTGAGTAGACATAGACAACACCAGTGTTTTTTTAATTTGATATGTTATCAATATTTTTGTTACAATTTTTTTTAATATGCTTACTTATACTTCAAAATTTTCTCCTTTTTTGCACTTTATTATTTCAAAATGTTTTGTTTTTCAATACAAACAACAACAAAAATCAATTCACTTAACAAGTTATTCTTGTTAAGTGTATATCTAGTATATCTATATATAAACAGCAACAAAATAAAACATTTTATCACTGTAATAGTCACAAAGCTGTGAAGCTATAATAAATTAATGGGCTCATAAAAAGTACATTTTAAAATACATTAAGTCTCAGTACCCTTATTATTAGGCCTGAAAAAAGCACAAAGTCCAGACATGAATTGTAGAACTACACATAAAAGATAAAAGGCTGCCAAGTAGTGTGGTTAGCACCGTCGCTTCCAGCAAGAGGGTTGCTGGTTCAAATCTCGGCTGGGGCCTTTCTGTGTGGAGTTTGCATATTCATGTTTGCATGTTCAGCGGTATGGACTCGAGTCAGACCTGAGTCACAATTCTAATGACTTCTGACTTGACAGACTCATGGAGGACTCTGAACCCGACTCAGATTTTTACATCAGTGGCTTCACTTAGACTTGAGCCTTTTGACTTGAAAATATTTGATATGTCACAGTGTTTCTTTTTAGCCCTTATTCAATTCAACTAACTCAAAATTCAGTACGTTTACACTAACTACCCAGAGTCACAGAGGAAAGGTACGAAGATTGTGACGTTACTGGGTCCCAGTTGGGAAAAATGATACCTAAGGTGATTGTTTACCTAAATTACCAAGTGATTAACAAGAAGCGAACTGCAGTATACAAAATGTGCAGGTCGAAAATTACAGATAAGGAGGCAACAACATCCAACTTTGACATTTGGGGCTACATAAAAAACAGAAACAGTCTTGTCACATTGCACGTACAAGAAGATGGGAAGACCGAGGACATGTTGGAGAAACTACATCTCTCGGCTGACCTGGGAACCCCTTGGGGTCCCCGCAGAAGAGCTGCAGGAAGTGGCTGGGGACAGGGACGTCTGAGCTTCTCTGCTCAAGCTGCTGCCCCCGCAACCTGATCCCCGGAGAAGCGGCAGATGATGGATGGATTTGATTACAATTAATTTAATCCCAACTGGCTTGAATTTGACAATATTATTGAAGTGCCTTGAGATGTGTGAGGGACCGAGCTGGTCAAGCACGAGGACGCAGATAAATTCAAAAAGAAACGGGTTTTTATTTACCCAAAGAACATAACATCAGGGCCCCTAAAAGAGGTCAAATGAACAAAACAAAGTAAAGTCATAACTTCAAACCAACTGTTCAAATGATAAGTAACTTAACACAGAAACCATACTAACTTAACAAAGAACCAAACTGACCTCCCAAACAGGAAACAAAGGAGAACTTAAATACTGGCTGATCAGACCAATTTTGAACACAAAAGGGGGTAACACATACTAACAAATAAAGAAACAGAACCTAACAGTTAATTTAATTACTCAAACAAAGAATTAACAACAACTAAATAAACAAATTACTTGTAAATCTAAAGGAATACATCTTAACATCTAAAGGATGTAAACTACACCGTGTCCCCCCCTGATGAAGCTGCCTTGGTACAGGCTCATTGCACTTCCTGTGCATGTGGTTTTGCCTGCAGCTTGTGCTCACTTTTGCCTCCCAGCTCTCATATGGCTCCTCCCAACACCGATAGAAGAAAAGAAAATGGGTTTAACATAAAACAAGTTTAACAAAGTTGAAAATACAATTAGATCTAAATGTGCGTGCTTACAAACAGAAATAATGCATTTCAACTTAGTTTAAACATATGTAAACAAAATGATATCAAGAAATACACATAACATAACTGAAAGTGTCGGTGCATGGGTTTACCGACTATTTAGCTGTGCAGCTGTAGGTGCAGCCGTCACAAGATGACATTTAATGTAATTTGGCGTTATATAAATAAATGGAGTTGAATTGAATTGAATTGAATTTACTTGTGATTTGACTTGACACTTGATTGGAAAGATTTGAATCTTACTTGTACCTTGCAAAACAGTGATTTTTTTTTTCCCATCTCTGGTTCTCACCACGACCTGTCCAGGGTGTACCCTGCCTTTCGCCCACTGACTGCTGGGATAGGCTCCAGCCCACCCACTACCCGACTGACGGATTGACGGTATAGGAAATGGATGGATGGTTCTCACCACACCATCATGCAGCCCTTGTAATGATAGTGCACTCTGGCTTCCTCACACTGCCCAAAAACATGCATGCCTTACAACAACCACTAAAGAAACAATTATTGATCATTTTTAAGAAAAAAGCAAGACAGGGCAACATTCATTCATTAGATTGAACTCTTGAATGTGCCATGTTTGTCAACTTTTGAAACAGTTTGCTGCATATTTATATTTTCAGGTGAAAATGAGCACAACACCATTTTACAGTTCTTCTCTGCTATTCTCCACCTCTCATTGTCTCTCTCAAGTTTTAATTAGGAAGCGTGTAAGAGTGTGCAACTGTGCACTCAGTTCTCACAGTTATGTGACACAGACCAGCAGTCATGTCACATGATAGGGCCAGCTAATAACATTATTATTTATAAATTCTAAAAGGAACTGATACCGAATAAGGAGCTTTTGAGTATCGAAATGTCAAAGCTGTCATTCTCCTATTCTGTGAGTCTCATTCTCAGTGCATGAAAGTTGGCAGCTTTGGTCTAGGTCTTTATTTGATAGACTTATTAGAGAGTACATAATACTTAGAGAGAATCTTGGTGTTGTTATAATTGGCTTTGATCTTAGACATTATAAATTCATATTCTGTATTTTCCTAAATAAGCTATGTTCCTAGCTGGTACTTTTCCACTTTGCTCATACTGCACAACAGATGACCTTAAATGGTCCAAGACCTTAGAAGGACATAAACAACTGGGTCAGACAAAACATCTCTATTAGGGCAGATAGGTCTGGTACATTAGATCCACGCCTAAAACAGCACTCACACATACACACACATTGTTTATCACATCCAAAGAACACAACAAGGACAGCAGCTGGCCTGATCATGCCACTCAAAACTGGCCAATTATACTCTGACAAGTGTGAATACAACTGAGATAAAGCTGAATATAAATATGACATGGTTCCGGATAACGGGGCTCGGCCTGACGGATTTCCTGCGGGAGCTCTGGCACTCCGAGTCCAGCGCTGCAATATACTCTACCTGTGACCACTAATGAATACTTTTTTAATAAACGATTTCTCCAGCTTGTTCTTGGGCTTCCAATGAAAAAATCGGGCTAACAGTGTCACGGTTTATTTTACGTTTTACGTCTTGCAACCTTGTCCTCTCGTTTCAGGTGACTTGCCCTTCCTCCCGTGTCAAGCGTCTGATTGTCTTCCCTGATTCCAAGTGTTTTCACCTGTTCCCCTTGGTCCCTCGTGTGTTCAAATAGTCTGCGTTTCCCTTGTCTTGTGCCAGTATGTTGTCTCTGTTCGAGCTTCATTACCAGCCACTGTCCTTGTCTTGTCAAGAATCCACAGTTTCCTCGAGCCTGCAGCGAGCGACTCTCCTGCAGTGCGGTCTTGTTTCGTAATTTATCCTTGTACTATAACCTTAGTTATTTATTGAACGGTAAGTTTCATAGCTTTGTTTTTCCTCCATTTTCACGGAGTGATTTTTCGTTGTAACCATTCAAAGTCGCCTCCGTTAAAGGAGAGCTTTCAGTTAAAGTTAAAGTTTCATAGAGCCTCTGTTTTGAAAGAGTGCGCCTTTGTTTTATTCCGCCTCACTTTGAGAGCGTGACTTTGTTTTGTTAAGAGTTCATAGCTTTTGGTTTTCCTCCCGTTGTGGAGAGATTTTACGTTTGTTAATTTTCATAGCCGCGCTCCTCCTCCCCTTTAGTTACAGAGGAGAGCGCTTAGGAGTTTTTTAGCCTTTTCGTTTGCACTGCCGGGAGAGCGCCCTGCAGTGCCGCGATCTTGTCTTGTGTTATTATAATAAAACCCTCTTGAAACCACGACCCTGCATCTGCGTCCTGAATCCCTCTCTGGTACTGACACTTGGGTTTGGATTTTACATACAACTGTATCTGCTGAGTGTAAATAAGCACTTGCTTGTTTGAAACTCTTTGAGTAGGTTCACTTTAATTAAAGCAGGGTCAGAGAGGTGGGAGATACACTGTGAAATATATTTATACTTTGCACTATTTTAAATGATACATTATTGTGTTAAGGGCTCTCAAAATACCACTGCCATCTCAGTTGCTTGAGAATGCATTTAATTACAATATATATTTTTTTCACCTTTAGGACTTTGTGCAACTTTTGAAGAACTCTGCACTAAAATTGAATTGAAGAAAAATAGTGGTTCTGTTGGTTAGGCATTCCATTCTGTGGGCTTGTTTTGGCCTTTGCAGTAATATTGTTGTCTATTAATTGAAGACCACATTGTTATGGATTGTGGGAGTTATCCCAAGTCTACCATCCCCTCAGCGCACCACACAACTCATTTCTCACATTGGTTGCAGGGGCTTGGAGCTCATCTTCTTCTTACAGCTCTCAGAAGTCAGGTGGCCCTCAGCCATTCCAGCTGTCTGTCGGGTGTCACTGAAAATCAGCATCAAGCAGGGGTGTAAAGGAGAATCAAACAGTTTTACATGCTACATTTGCCTTTAATCGAGGGGAAATCATGCGTATAGCTGAGCCACAAATAGAAAGATCTCCAACAACACTTCTGTGCTTGTGTAATTAGCACAGTAAGTGTCCTAATTAGCTTGTTATGTTATCAGTGGTTGTAACAGCATCCGGATGTGAGTGGTGGATTTGGAGTGAGGTGGTTGGATATGGTGGTGGAGGGGGGCATGCAGCAGATGGCTGTGTGCTGTCTTGCAGGCACACAGTCGTGGAACAGAGAGGCTGAGGCTGTGTCAGACGTTTCATAGCCAGGAGCTTGCTAACCCCCAGCCCCAACCCTGCTCTCCTCCTCCCCAGCAGGCACAGAAGCAGAGGTTAAGAATAGAGGAAGTCTTGTCACATTGCATGTACAAGAATCCAGAATTCTCAGGGGTGATACACAGTAGAAACAAACAATTGCCGCTCGGCTGTGGAACCCTGATGTTTGTTTCTTTCCCCTAGTTATTAGTCCCTTTTGGTCAGATTCTGTCAAAGATCTGCACTGCTTGCAGTTGAGTTTTGGCTTCAAGTTGACATAATCCACTGAGGACCCTATTATTAGGTCCCTTTATGGAGAGAGTGAATATGCCACTAGATTACTGTACCAACTCATATATCATTAAATATTCTTTGCAGTCAGAATTTTTTAGTCTGTCAAGGAGGTATGGACAAATGTTTTAATGAGACAACCAAGTACCACTGTGACATACTTCAGATAAGTGTCCCACTCAATAGGAATAAGATTTGAATATTCTCATGTTTCAGGGAAATATCCTAAATCTGTATCCTAAATCTAAATTTCTACTATGGAATTTATCTTCCATAGTAGGTTGTTATTATTATGCCTAACCACCTGAAATTTGTGCTGACACAAAGAACAAAAGCCAAAACAGGGACTTCCTCCTCCCTCAGATGTTGAATTTGATTTGAAAAGAAAAGGTGATTTTGAAGGGGTTGGGTAGAAAATAAAGGAAGGAGGGGGGCACGGGGAGCAACAACAGCAGCTGCAGCAAGAAAGAGAAGTCGACAGGGATGGAGCATGTCAGAGCAACACTGAAAGATGACACAAAAATACACAAATGTTGCAGGGTAACAGCACCATGGGGCAAGGTGTTCACTTTGTCAGATGTTGTTGCTGTTGATGGATTTCTCACTTCACCTTCTTGGTTTTCTCTCTTCATATCAAATTTCATCCTTTCATCATATAAATTGTGGGACAGCCCACACAAACACATCAATAAGGACAGTTTGCTCCTTATTGTTTTGTACTAAAAACATACAAAGAAATAATGCAACCTGGGCATAAAAGGAAAATTAAAGTATTTCTATTTTTTGTTCTTTAATTTTCTGACATTTTCTGACAAACAAATCAACTCACGACAAACTGATTAAGTAATAATCAGACTAATAGATAATGAAATAGTTGCTGGTAGAAGTTAGTGAATTAATGACACAAAAAAAAGATAAGCAGTTTGATAAAATTAAATTAAATGTGGTGTGTCTAAACTAAAATAGTTGCGGTAGATTGCCTCTGAAACCAGAAGATAGAGGACCTGAATTTGTTTTCTGTTGTGAATATTTTCAAAGAATTCAGTTAATTGAGCCAGATTGATTTATTTATTTATTTATTTTTTTTGCAAGTATACCTTGTTTTTTTAGTGAAAGCAACAAGCCAACGGTGGCTGTTTGTTTTTTTACTAAAATATATGCAGCAGTTCCACTGGGAATATTTACAAAAGGTTCAGTAAAATATCATTCTGTTATTTACTCTCTAATTTGGATTTTTCATTTGACAGAGGTACTTTGTTCATTCTATTCTAATCACGAGGACAGGACAATTTTCTGTTTTTCAAAATTCAAGTTTGTTCATTTTGGTGAAAGTAACCATGCCTCAGAGCATTTTAAATGAACTTTGTTGCAGAGAAGATTGTTGCATTACTGAATCATCTTCACAAATGCCTTCTTTGCATAATAGAGCTTTAACCTGCATTTGGGGCTGTCACAATTAACTGTGTTCATAGACGATAAGCTCTGGAAGTGTTCCAGAACCTGTGCAGTGATTTCTGTGACAGAATGCCTATTTTTAACGTAGTGCACCTGTGGGCCTGAAGATCACTGGCATCTAATATGGATTCTTGGTTGTGTCACCGGCACACAGATGTCTCCAGATTCTCTATCTTTGACGATATAACACTCGGTAGATGATGGAGCTTTCTCAATTTTATGTTGAGGGACCTCATTGTGAAATTGCTCTTCAATTTGTAGATGTTTTTTTTTCTTTTACACAATGCTAAACATCTCTTTTTTTACATAATCATGTCACTGACCTGTTACCAATAAACCTAATTAGTTCCTCTAGCTGTTTCTTTTCAGAACCATTTACTTTTCCACCCTTTTGCTGGGCCCATCCCAACTTTTATGTTGGTGTGAGCTGCTGCTATCAAACTCAAGATAAGATATTCTTAATGAAATAGCGAAATGTAACACTTTCAATATTTGATATGCTTATGATGTTCTATTGTGAATAAAACATGTGCTTTTCTGCAGTTGGGATTCTATCAACAACAACAGAGGACATCATATTTGTGAGAGCCCTAGCAAAATTAGACTGAGACACACAAACAATTCTGAGATAGAAGTCATAGAACTCACAGTCAATTTGTGGAAGACACAAAGAAGAATTAAGAAAGCCAAGAAAAGCTAGACAGCTATTGCTGCCTTACTGCCTGCCGTTGCCACCTTATATGCATGTGCAGCACAAGCATTTAAGCAAAAGGTAGCATGGAATCTAGATTTCTATCAAATATCAGATATACACCCAATTTCAATTCAAAAGTGTAAAAAGTAAGATTTAAAAATCTGAGTTGAGTGGACGTCATGTCCACACAGCTTTGATAATGTCAGATATTAGTCACACAATAATCAGCAATGTTACTGTAGCCCATGGCTGAGTGCTGTGAAACAGCAATCTGAAAAGCTTGAAAGTGATTATTTGGGAATGTCCCTGTCACAGGAGGAAAGGGCACCATGTTCTGCAATAAAGTTTAACTGGGTGGCACATATTAAAGTAACGTCAACATGCACATTAGGACACCAGTTTTCCCAGCAGAACACTACATTGTAATGATAAAATCAGTGTTCACATCTCCTGTCAGTAGTTTTTATGTTGTGGCTGATCAGTGTGAATTGGGGGTCAGAAAGGTCCTAACAACGTACTCCTGTCCCCGGGAACCAAAAGAATGATAACCTGCCAACTTTGTGTTTTCTGCTGGTACACACATTTCACAAACAAGCTTATGCTGATGATTCACAACAGGACAACTTTTCTCCTGGAATCCCAATACTGTTGTTTCACTAGTATAATGACTTTTGGATTCAGATTTGATGCTCTCATTTGACAAGCAAGCAAGAATTTATGACAGTCATCTATGTTTGGCTAAGGACTGTAGTTCATTGCATTATTTCAACACTTTTAAGTTAGCTTTGACTGAGGTGTAATTCAGTTATTTTCTTTCCTTTTGTTTGCTCTGGGTTCAAATGTTGATGGGGCATTGGCTCTTCTTGTGTCCAGTCAAAATGTCTGATAAGCTAAAAAAATATTTAAGTGCATTTAGGAATTTTCTGTGAAATAATTTTTATTACTGTAAATATCAGTGACAAGATTATATGAATATTATTTTCTAAGGTGTCACTTTGCTAAAGTCACAAATATTCAGAAAAACTTAAATGTAAAACAATGAACACTTTGATAACCAAAGTGCCCTATATATCCATGATATGGTTTAATTAAATGACATTAGGTGATTGAAAAAGATTCAATTAAAGACTTTTAATTGAAAAAGGTCATTTAAAAAACTAAATGTTCTATTAGAAATTCAATTACCTCCTTGAGAAAAGGAATATCATGTAATTCTTCATAATGCACTATGAAATGTAATAAGTTGGCCAATTAACTATTTTCTACTTGATTTAGGTAGATTTTATTATCTTTTTTCACAATATCAATTACATGAAGAACTTTGTGAAGGATATGTTCATAATGGCAGCAAATGGCAGAGGAGGGAAGAACTCTGGACTAATTAATGCATCCCTAACTGGCTTTCAATTAATCATGCACCAACACACATGTAGGTCAGGAATCTCAGCCTTTGTTTAACATGGAGTTTTATCAAAGAAAACTTGTCATTTTCAAACTCAAACTGACATGTATTGGAAAAAAACCTACAACATTATAACAAAATATTGCGAAAGGTCTCATACCACATTTCTGTTTGCATAATGTTGAGTTGGTTTCTAATTTGAGTTGAGGTTTGAGTGTTTTAAACACTGTCAGGTGAATCTGTGCTCCATCTGGCTGCGTTTCCACTTTTGACAGATATCAATCAATCCAACAGATGAGGTCAGCTGTTTTATTTTGCCCATGCTGCATCCTGGGAAATGAATATTCAGCACTTTGATGATAGAGCTTTGCTATTTATGCACACTGAAGACATTAATATGCTGGCACCATTGCTTTTTTATTTTTTCCCTCAGCACATTCACTTCAGCATGCAGGCCAAACAGGAAGAGTTGTACTGGGGACATTCTTTAAAAGCATATAAAATGAATGCTTAGTTATGCTTTTCAAGCCATTTTCCCTACTTATTATGGGTGGTCTGCTCTTTTTCAGCAGTGCCAACATCAGTGACAAAAGAGATAAAAGCTATATTATTAGGTTACATTCAGACATAAAGAAATAGAAAAGTGAAGTAGTTATGCTATTTTGAACTTAGTTTTCATATAAATTTAACAGCCTTGTTGCCAGTCATGTGAACTAATGATAATAATAATTATAATACATTTTATTTGTAATCGCCTTTTTTTGATACCCAAGGACACTGAGATATACAACAGAGTGTAGCCTACAAGGTATTACAAAAAATCATATATTGATATCAGTCTAAACCATTCTGAATGAGCCCAAAAGCAACCTCCAACTTCCAATTCCAGACCAGTGTGAGGTGACAGTCAAACAAAGACCCAAGATCAAAGCCCATTCCTTGCCTCCTAAGGGGCGTTTCTCACCTATAAATGTGTAGATTCTTTTCTTTGCAGAGAAAATAAAACTTTGTCGGCTGGCAGGAGAAGTTTCTGTTTCATTCAGAAGTAAAAGGAAAAACTTCCACGACACTTTCTAATAAAAGCTGCTTAAGTCCAAAAATCCTTTATAAAATCAAATCAAAAATGTATTTTCTATATGCTGTGGAAATTTGAGCAGGTTACATCTCATCATAAGTAATTGCTTTTAAATATTTGATTTGTTTTGTATTTCATTTTAATCAGTTAACAACCATTTCTGACGGCAAGGTTTACTCTGTCCCTCTTTAAGTCAATAATTCTTAAAAAGTTAATTTTTTTCCTAAATGTATTAATCTAAAAAACATTTCCAATACAGCATCTTTAACTACTTGCACCTATCTGCCCACCTATTAATAAAATCAATATTGTATACGTTTTTAAGCTTCAGAGTGCTTAGTATCAATTTTTCTCCATAAGACCTTTAACTTTTGACATTCAGCAGTGACACTGATTAACTTTGCTGTTAAACGTTTTGCTATTTTATTGATGGTAACATGTTTTCATGCAAGTAGCAAGTTTGATCACTGATTTCATGGAATGATTCAGTTCAAGATATACCAGAGAGAACAGTCATTGTAAATTGATATGTAAGCATTAGAACAGAAGCCTTTTTCTCATTTTTCTTTTTTTCTTGGCTAGTATTAATTCTCACCAAAATCTTAGACTATATAAGTCATGTTTATAACCTCAATGTAAACACTTTTAGCTTTTCCATATGATTCAAACAACCTAATATGTCACATTTACCTATGGGAAATGGAATGTTGGGCTCTGGGTATTTGATAGAAAAAATATATTCAATGGTGTTTTTTAATTTGCAGTTTTGCTTTTGTCCTTTTTGCAGGGATGAAGCTACTTCACCTCAGAATCATAATATGGCAACTTCAGAGACACTCCAGCAGGGGGCAATGTTAACCAGGGAGGAAGGAGAGGCTGATGTTAACTGAAATTGCTATTTGTCCTCACATGCAGTTGAAAAAAAAGTGGAATGAAATGATACTATATATTGCATGACATGATTTAAACCTCCAGAAAAAAGAAAGTAAAGCATGCTGTGATGAGTTGGTAGCCAACAAGCATTAATGATCCCTGGTTCGGAATAATCCAATAAATTGTTCCTTACTGTTGAAGAGCTTCCTCAGATGCTGCAGAGCAACACAATGATCAGATCATGTAGTAAATAAACAAACACCTGATTGACAGTTAGGAAGAGCTCTGATACCAGACAAACTGACTGTTGTTTCACACAAATCAACTCTATTACACATTTAGGCTAAAAATCCCCGACGTGAAAATGTGGGCTGCCTGTCACAAACACACTAAGTAACACTAGAATCTGAATAATTTATTCAATTTCCATATTATCAGTGGATTATTGACACTGCATAATGTGGTTTCACCTTGGTAAGTATTGTGAAAGTCTTTTGATACTAAAAACAGCAGAGAAGCCAAAAAATCAGTGAAATTATTTGCAGGTGAAGGCTGATGAAAATGAGTTTGCACAGTTCTAGTCTTTTAATCTGATTTGTAATCTGATTATACACTGTGGCTTCTAGTTGTTGGCTGTATCATAGCTAATAACATTTACTCTACTCTATTTGTTGTCACTTTAAACTTAAGCATTGCACATTCAACTCATCTATGTTCATGTGACAACTTGATTCTCTCATTAAAAAAATATTTCTCACTAAACAGTGATCAACTCTTATAAAATGCCACATTTCTGCAGAGGAGAATTTACAGCCTTATTTATAATGCCGGAGTGACTGCAATTTTATGTGATTTTTTTATTTATTCTTTTTTTTTCATCTATGTCCATCTTAAGATGCCACTTAAATATCAATAATGATAATGATTGAATGATAACAACACAAATAATAATAATAATTTCTGTATATGGTATTTGGAATTATGCTGCATAACTTACTTTTATACCTTGACATTAAGTTGCCAGTAATATTTGCTATTTTTTATTTCAAGTCAAATTTTAAATGCAGGACTTTTATTTGTAAATAGCTTTTGCTGCTTTTCTCTTAAGTAAAGTCCTTCCACCACTGTTTCCAATCGCTCTAAGGACAAATTTAAACAAATACAAGAGATAACATTTGTATTAAATTAGAATGCTATTTGTACGCCATTTTTTAAGATACTGGTGAAATAAAAAGTTTATAAGCAAAATATGTGGCATCATATTCACATTTGAGTGTTTATCTTATTGTTTCCTCCTCTATGGGGTGTCTATCAGAGTTACGTTGTAGTGGGGAACGAAGCGTGTGCGCACACAACACGCTTGAGTATATGCGTGCCCGACTGTATGCGTGAGGGGTTGGGGCAGTAGCTGAGTAGCTGCCCCCCCCCCCCCCCCCCCCCCCCCCCCCCCCCCCCCACACACACACACACACACACACACAGCTGTGATTGATGCGCTCCTGTTGCTGACTGTGCAGAGGCCAGAGCACAAGGGACCCGCTGATGTTTATTTGTGGTCAGATCCCGCCTCGGTCAGAGGCTCCTGGTCGTCAAACATCTTAATCCTCAAAAACACTGCTCTGGGTCTGATTTCCTCCTCAGGCAGGATACATCAGCTTCTGTTTCTGCTATTGACTTTTGTGCTCTAACCTAAAGCACTATAATTCACTATAAGTGAAATTGTGAAACATACTTATAAATATGCTTGTAAAATTAACACAGCCATTATGATGTTTGCGTTTTATGAAAATAATATGTCTTCTATTTTCTCCACAAGCTAAAGATTAGTTTGGAGGATCCTTGTATGTTTTGCTTTTACACAGCCAAATATAGCTGTAGACAGTGGAATCTAAACACTCAGGACCTATGTTTCTGTGGGAGAGTGCCTCTTTGATCACAGTAGACACTGGGTTCAGGAATGAAGAATGTTTTTTGTATGTGACATTCTGGAGCACTTCAAGGAAATGATCAGTCAAAGTGCAATCAACAGGCAAAGCCAAGGCTTTATACCTAACCTCCCTGCGGGGCCATGAAGGTAAAACCATAGAGGCATGAACTCATAGGGGGGATCAGGCAAACAAACCCTGCAGTTTGTTTTGGTTTGAGTTGTGCTATTTTTTTTGCAAAATGCTTTTACTCACTTGATGGCTCGTGGCTCATAATGACAAAATAATAAAAATGGTTGCTTTAGATAATAAGTAAAAAACAGAGTATGGTTATTAACACCCACTGATCTGCCTGTTTGTGCTAATCATAAAAGATTTTTTTAAAGAAAGAAACCAAAAAAAACTACAGCATGAATCATTCAACCACTGGCAGCCAACAACTCCAGTCATTATTGTTTTTTTCTCTGCGGAGCTAAGGAACGAAAGATTTGACCTGAAGTAACTTGAATATTTCCATTCTAAAATAATAATACTTGGAACACCTTAATGCAATCCAATAAGGCAACAACTCTGCCATAAGTTCGAACTTTACAAAAGCTCTAACATTCCCAGTGTTTGTAGACATTGTCATAAAGGTGGTAATTCTACTATATGTTTATTATTCAGGCAGCTGGTGTAAAGGAATGCAATATGTTCACTACTTCATAATATTTTGCTTATTCACATTAAAACACAGTAGAGCAGAGTAAAAGTAAATGTTCTTAATAAAGTACTTTGTGCAATTCCTCTAATGATTCTACTTCAAGTATTATGCTTGTTATTCAGTTATATTGTGGTTAATGAGAAAGTACTCAGAGCCTTTCCTAAAATGAATGAACATACGCTGACTTTTAAAAGTTATTCGCAGAATAGCATCAAATTTCATAAGCTTATAAATTCTTTTACTGAAACTAGTAAAGATGTTGAATATATTGAGTGGGGTTTTAATACAATAAAAAGAGTAAAAGTTTGAATAGTTTAGCATAAATGCAATCAGTTACATTCCATCACTGACTATAAATACTGGTTATAGATTAATTATTATTAAATGCTTTGAAATGTAAGGGCCATTCAGAGACTCACCAGAGTGTGACAAATCTACCACACTTTCTGCAATACAAAAATCACTGTAGTCTCGTAAAACTGTCTCACATGCTAAAAATAATGAAATTACTTCATTGTCGAGCTCAAAAAAATGTTACATACCCATTTTTTCTTTTGCAGATTGCAACAGTTACATTTCTGCATTACAGGTAACTATCATAACAGGGATAGTTTTAGCACAATTAAAACTTGTAGAAAATCTTATAAAGAAGTGGTAGGGAGTGTAAGGTGGCATCACACTGTGGACTGTCATGCCAGAGAACCAAGTTTGAGTCCCACTCAACCCAATATTCTCTAACAACTTTCCCTTTTCGATTTTCAAACTTATGCTAGTATAAGGCATAAGGCATAAAAAAAATACATGGTTTAAACATGGTGTAAAATAATTAACTTAAACATTGCCAAATGGCAATGAAAAACATTACTGGCTCATAATTTCTGCCCCTTTATTTTGACACTACTAAATTCTGGACATGTGGATAAATGTACCTATCATACATTTTGTTATGAGACTTGGCTGCAGTATATGTTTGTTTTTTATAGGGGCTTTCACTCCTACCTCTCTCATACAAACCTACATTAAACTGTAGGTTACCTCTAAAGACGTACAAGCTCTTGAGGTAAAATTAATGATGTAAACTTCTATTTTACTGCTGGGGCCAATTTTCAGGGTTTGTTTTTGTTGTGTAACACAGATGAGGAATTAACTCCATTTAACGTGTGGCTAAAAGTGAGAATGAATTTGCATCAGCTTACTTTTATTCCTTTGAGTCTCACAGTTGTTATCGAGACTGACTCAATTTTTCAGGGGGAAGGGGGCAGTCTGATAGATAAATAAATGCAAAGTGATTTCAGCAGTGTTTTATTGATTGAAATCCTGCTGTGGTGACAACAGGAGCCATGCATTCTTCCAGGTTCAAATTAAGATTCCTCCATCCTGGTATTCCAGTGTGTGACAGTGATGCTTTCAACACAGTGTCCAAAACATTCAATGGATTACCAGGAATAATAAAACCAACACCCACCTCTTTAAATGGGACGTACCTATCTGATGCAAGAGGGGGAGATTGATCTCCCATAATGCTTTGTCTTGATGAGACAATGAAAAATGGCCCAAGCTGGCGACATGTCAATATCAGGGATGGAGATGCACCGATGGTCCCAGTTTCTTATTTAATCCGGTTTCCTTTGAGATGATAGCTCTTGTTGCATTTTCAC
Source organism: Leuresthes tenuis (assembly GCF_036924035.1). Lineage (NCBI taxonomy): Eukaryota > Metazoa > Chordata > Actinopteri > Atheriniformes > Atherinopsidae > Leuresthes > Leuresthes tenuis. The sequence goes on from NW_027325361.1 coordinate 26,434,292, forward strand.
TGCCTGTCTGTCTGCTTGACATCACAATTTTCCCCCTCTCCCCACTTTCCTGCTTGGTTTCATTTATTTTAAAACACCATTTCACACACGGCTTGACTTTAACAAGGCATCATACAGCACTGAGGGAAAGTCTGGGAGATAGAATTGTGACAGATACAACATTTCTTACGGTGGGAAGGACAAAATATTGTAAACAGAAGAGTATATGAATG